>NC_041220.1:137091075-137131524 GCF_002837175.3 Physeter macrocephalus | reverse complement strand
TCATCAAAAAATCTACAAACAATAAATGCTGGAGAGGGTGTGGAGAAAAGGGAACCCTCTTGCACTGTTGGTGGGAATGTAAACTGACACAGCCACTATGGAGAACAGTATGGAGCTTCCTTAAAAAACTAAAAATAGGACTACCAGATGACCCAGCAATTCCACGATTGGGCGTGTACTCTGAGAAAACCATAATTCAAAAAGAGACATGTAGTACAAGGTTCATTGCAGCACTATTTACAATAGCCAGGACATGGAAGCAACCTAGACGTCCTTCAACAGATGAATGGATAAAGAAGTTGTGGCACATGTATACAATGGAATGTTGCTCAGCCATAAAAAGGAACGAAACTGAGTTATTTGTAGTGAGGTGGATGGACCTAGAACATGTCATACAGAGTGAAATAAGTCAGAAAGAGAAAAACAAATACCGTACGCTAACGCATATATATGGAATTTTAAAAAGCGGTACTGATGAACCTAGTGGCAGGACAAGAATAAAGATGCAGATGTAGAGAACAGACTTGAGAGCATGGGGGAAAGGGGAAGCTGGGTTGAAGTGAGAGAGTAACAATGACATATATACACTACCAAATGTCAAATGGATGGCTAGTGGGAAGCAGCCGCATAGCACAGGGAGATCAGCTCAGTGCTTTGTGACCACCTAGAGGGGTGGGATGGGGAGGGTGGGAGGGAGGCTCAAGAGGGAGGGGATATGGGGATATATGTATCCATACAGCTGATTCACTTTGTTGTACAGTAGAAGCTAACACAACATTGTAAAGCATTTATACTCCAATAAAGATGTGGAAAAAAAGACATTTAAACAAATAAAAACATAAATCCACCTTGAATAGTGCAATTTTAACCAATATCAGCTTTGTAAAATTTAAATAATTAAGCATATATTTAAAGAAAATAAAACCTCAGATCATTTAAATTATTACAGCTAGCAATTATTTGTGAAACCACTTTTTAAATATATTCAGATAATCCTTTTTGGTTTTATTTCACTAAATTAGACATAGCTTACTTATCTCTTTATTCTTTTCAGAAGAAAACACTCTTGGTTTTCTCTCACCATTTGCATAGTTTGCTTTTGAGAATACAATGTTGAAATAACGGTGGGTTCTCTTTTATTTACCAAAAGCGTAGGGGAGGACTTAAAGTTTGTGTCGGCAGGCTTATGGAAAAAATTCACATGAAGAGGAATGAGACAATGTCAAAGGCTGAATCATAATTGAGATATTTTCACATAAACACCTAGAAACTTCTGGTCCCTTTTCATTATCTTAGAAACATTTTAACATGTATTGTAAGTTTCTCAGGTTTCTCCTTTTTTCTTTTTTTTCCCCCATTTTTTCACGTGGAGTCTTTGGTTTAGCGTTTGGTACAGTGAGAGTTCATCAGGCTTTATGGATAATTAGACATTAGATTAGATGGATAGTAAAAGATCAGCCAAGATTTACAATACTTCACACTTCTTAAATCTGAATGACCCTAACAGGCAGGTAGATGTGATAATTTGTCCATTTTATATGAGGAAACTGAGGCACAGAGCAGTTTAACTTGATCAAGTTTACACGTCCATTAAATTGGAGATTTGGAATAAAAACTAGGTAGTATTTCTCCAGACTCCAAGTCTTCATCCTAAAAGCCCGCACAGCAGATGAAGCTTCTGTCGCTACCTAGTTTTGTGGTCTTTGAAAAGTTACAAAATTTTGCTGTAACTTTCTTTCTGTGTAAATTGTGGATCCTAATGTTTTACCCATCTAATGGCTCATGTCTGTGGATTTTTGAAAACATGTCCATGAAATGGAAGAAAATATAAACAATCCAAGTCTCCTGGCAAGGAGTCTTGAATGAATGGAAAAGAATTGATATGTTCTGCTGTTAGCTGTCTCATCATTCTTATGGTGTCATCATTTTATAAGTTATCTTCTGAAAATTAACAGAAAATATTTTTATAACATATTTCCACGTTTAGAAGACATTTGTCTGGCTCCAAATTAGGAATGTTGAGTACCCGTAGAACAAAGAAAGTAACTATATACTCTACTTCCTGATATGGCTCTCTCACCTACAGTAGCATTCCTTGTTTGGAAATGCATGTTTTCTGATTAACTTTATGTAATTTAACATGTATTATTCAAAATTAAAAACAATTAAGCTAATTTTATATAAGTTATGCTTACAAATTATGAGAGTTTTGAATCTTTTTTTCTATGAGGACAAGAGTAGAAATAATGTTTTTACTCTCCCCTAAAAAATAAGTAATACAATTCTTTAGATTTTTTTAAATGAATAGGAAGCATTGAGAATGTGTGTTTATGTGACAAAATGATCACAAGATGCAAAGTGAACTGAGCTCTTATGTCAGACTCCCAAGGAATCTTTGGCACTGCATCACCATTTATTCTTTGCTTTTTTTTTTTTTTTTTTCAGAAAATGAATTATGCGTGAGGATAAATAACATAGGTATGTAAAGAAACAGCAGGAATAACTTTGATGACAACTTTTTTGGCATATTTAGCTACCTTCCATTGTTTCTCTGAGCAGATTTCAGATAGAAGAAAAAAATAACATCTCAAGTTAAAAAAAGATAAAAAAGTAAAAAGAATTTCACATAATTATCTCAATCTAAAACATCTGGGTATGTCCTCTGGTACCTTGCTTAAATTCAATAATGAGAGCTTTTTAAAATTAAAGAATCTTTTCCTCTGCTATCCAAATCAAGCCAAGCAGAGAAAATGACATAGTGCCCATTCTAAGATTAGTTGGCTGCTACAGCAGGGACCAGATATCATCCTCATTCTGACATTCAGGTATCAATGAATCAGCCTAGAGTAGAGGCTAGTAAGATGCTGAAGGAAAGGCTTGTGCCAGAGAGGTTTTCACCATGATAGAATTAAGTCATTGCTTACATATTTCTTAAAATAAAATCTAATACAAATACAAGAATAGTAGAAATAGTTAAAAATAGGTTAAAACGTGTACAACGTGCTGTCAGGGTATGAGGTTAGAGAAGTGATAGACCCTAAAGCTACTTCTTATCTCACACTGAAAAAGTTCAGGATGCAAAGCATCACAAAAGAGGTGTAAGTTGTAATGAAGTGACTAAGTTATGTGTGTATGGCTGATGGGAAGGGAGTGGTTAAATTGCAAGTCATAGAGCAGTTTCCATGGAGTAGAAAGCATTGTGCCAGACTTCTGCATTTATTCAGGATTTCTAAATATGGACACTGTAGCTGGCAAAAATTGTATGTTCAATGCATAAGGCATAGATAATTTGATTTCCTCTTCAGTTATGTTTTCATTTGTCTTTCAATAGCAATCTGCCTCTGAATTTCATGATGATTAGGACCTTAATGTCCAAAGGAAAATTTAAACCTCAAGTAAATTTATCGACAAAGTTATTGCCAAACTATTTTCCCAGTGACGTAAACAATCAACTGATAATATCTAATTGAGGGAAACGTGACATTATCCTAAAGCTATAAGCTCTAATTTGCCATCTTTATTTGAAATAGGAATTCGTGCATACAGAGGCAACCATACAGAGTGATGGTAATCATTTAGCTTTTTCTTTAATTGTATTGGCCTTTTCATGTATAAACATTTTTTTTTAAATAAAGCTAACAGCATGCTTTTTTTACCTTGGTTATGATATCTTTTTTGATCACAGATAAAATTGTTTCCCAGACATAAATTCGCTTACAGATTACTTTAAGACTACTATGAGACTACTTTGGCAGTGGAGTGCCCTGAGAGCGAGGAGACGTACGTGAGAATTACCTTGTTGTGAGTGACGCTGTACCACTTTTCGCCATGAGCAGCAGTGCAGCTATAGCATCCTGTGTGAGAAACAAAACATTTTGCCAAGCAGTTTAAATCACATTATTCCAAAGTTAATGTGTAAATATTCCAATTTATTAAAGGACATATTGACTCATTTCAAATCTGGAAAATTGGCCCCATATAAGTTGATAGGTTGAGATATTTATATTAAATGTAACACATTTTAAAGTTGTGTTTGGGGACCAAATTTAAAATAAACATACATTTTTTTCACTGTTTATTATTTTTTAAACTTCCTTGCAGAGCAAACAGTTAAAAAACTCATCCAGCTTGGACAGAGGAATGGATAAAGAAGATGTGGCACATATATACAATGGAATACTACTCAGCCATAAAAAGAAACGAAATTGAGTTATTTATAGCAAGATGGATGGACCTAGAGTCTGTCATACAGAGTGAAGTAAGACAGAAAGAGAAAAACAAATATCGTATGCTAACACATATATATGGAATCTAAAAAAAAAAAAAATTGGTTCTGAAGAACCTAGGGGCGGGACAGGAATAAAGACGCAGACATAGAGAATGGACTTGAGGACAACGGGGAGGGGGAAGGGTAAGCTGGGACGAAGTTAGAGAGTAGCATGGACACATATACACTATGTAATGTAAAATAGATAGCTAGTGGGAAGCAGCCGCATAGCACAGGGAGATCAGCTCGGTGCTTTGTGACCATCTAGAGGGGTGAGATAGGGAGGGTGGGAGGGAGACACAAGAGGGAGGGTATATGGGGATATATGTGTACATATAGCTGATTCACTTTGTTATAAAGCAGAAACTAACAGACCATTGTAAAGCAATTAGACTCCAATAAAGATGTTAAAAAAGAAAACAACTCATCAAGCTCGAAGGTGCTTGGCTTAATAGCATGGCTACTATTAAGAACATGATAAGGTAACAGACATGATATTTATTCTAACAATGTCTATGAAGTAAGCTTTTAGGATCACTTCTCTTTTTTCAGCTTTATTGAGGTATAACTGACAAATAAAATTATAAGTGATGATTGGCGAGACATATACATTGTGAAAGGAGTCTGCCACCAATATATCCATCACCTCACATAGTTGTGGGGTTTTTTTGTTTGTTTTTTTGTGTTTGTGAGAGAATTTTTAAGTTATACTCTCTTAGCAAATTTCACTTATACAGTACAGCATTAACAACTATATTCATCATGTTATACATTACATCCTCAAATCTTATTCAAGAGGATAACTTCTTTACAAAGCCACAGAGACCATCAGTGGTAAGGGGAGGGTCAGCATCTTTGCGATGCACTATGAATGGCTGTCTTCTGTGGGCAGAGGATGTAAGTGGGAGATGCTTCTGTTGACACTAATGTCCTGTCCAGGAGTAACTATAGCATTCTCATGATTGCAAAAGGCAAAAACACAACACTTAACACCAATTAACCATAGAGGCAGTGATTACTTAACCAGGCAGCAGTTACAGTAATCCCTCCCTATCTGTGGATACAGAAGGCCAACTGTACTACACCATTTTATGTAAGGGACTTGAGCATCCCCAGATTTTGGTATACTGCTGGGGTCCTGGACCCAATCCCTGCAGATAGCGAGGGAGGACTGTAATCAGAATCATCTGACTGACAGATTTCGTCAGTCTATTAGCTATTAGATGATATGCTCCTAAAGAAAATACATTAGCCCATTAGGATTGTATTTTATCTACTTAACCAGAAAAATTCTTCTATGTATGGTGAAGAGAGAGTTCTGAACGGAATCATCAGATGGAGCTTTACTGTATCTCAAATTCCCATATATTAATTTCTCTTAAAAACAAGAGTCCTTTGAAGGAAGAGATAACCACATATGTGGATAAAGGACTTCGCAAAGACATCTTAAATATATACAGCACATCTATTTCCCAGTCCTTCCCTAAGAGATCTATTTTGATTTCCTGGAGCAAACCTGCACTGGGGAGAAAACCAAATATATATATATATTCTTGTCTGGAGTAATTCAATACTGGCTCCAAACCAATTCTGCTCTCTTGGTTCTAGAATGTCATAGTGATTCATTGATCAGAGTGAGGGCTCATGAGGGTCAGGTGATAAATAGAATTTACTCTGTTTATGAACTCACACTGTGCTTATTTCCCCAGTTTCTGAATGTGTGGTTAGAATATAAATACTCAGACACTGGTAAAATCACCATAGTACTTCCCTGTAGAGTGAGAGTTATTGGTTGACAAGCTAATTGGAAGCTAATGAATCCTTAAGGCTTTATAAAATGTAGGGTCATTAACAACAGCGTCAAGGAAGGAGCAGAAATGGCCTCTGTCATATCCCTATTTATTTTACCATTTTGACTTGTGCAAAAAAAAAAAATGTCTTAGAACATAAGAAAGGAGTATTCTAAATTTAATTAGGTGATGACCATCCATATTTATTTTAATTTTTATCATTTTTATTGCAACAAATTAATATGGCCCCTAACACCAATTACACAGAATTTACTCCATTGAAGATTATGTTTTTTTCTCTATCCCAATAATCAGAAGAACAGAGGAAGCATTATGCTTTCCTCCAACGAATACAAGAGTAAATCTTCACTGGTCTGCTTAAGGCTATGCAACACGGCTTCTTGGTCATAATTTAGCCTGCAGAGACCTTAATTAACTATCTTACCACACCTTACTTGCTGATAGTACCTACTGACAAGAAAGTAGCATTTGATGGATGCCAGAATATGGGAATGATATAACAGTAAGGCGTCTGATAGTTTCTGGCATCTATAGGTCTAGACATGTTAGGATACCTCCTTCAGAAGAAAGGAAAAGTTGCTTCAACTTACATTCTCTACCACCAGGTAAAAGGCATTAATGGTTGATGGGAATTGATAGTCTATTTAATTATATTGCTCTGACACACTTATTAAGTGGCCAGTTTTGAGCTGCACTGAGAACAAGAAAAGGCTCTCCAGCTGGCTCAGTCTTTCACCTAAGCCTTCTCAGTTTCTGAATGTGATGGTACTTAAAATGCCTGTCCGATCAGGATGATTCATGAAGGCTACCATCGGCTTGGATGGCCAAATCAGAGTGGAGGGTGCTTAGGTTTTGGAGCAAATCCAGGCTCTCTTTGAAGTGACCAGCAATCATTCTTAGCTTGTTATTGTGCCATGGTGGATATTGAACACCTAATGATGGAACAAGTGACTAGTTCCCGGATTTCCCATCATAAACTTGGTGTTACTTGATTCCAAAACCAAACAGCCAGTAACATCCAGAAGCACTTTCTTACAATAGAATGTGGTATAGTCAAGACAGATTGAGCAGGTCTTAATTTCCTTGTGTGTTTACTCCTGCCATTTCTCTCTGAACCCACATTTAGGGTCTCATTAGGATCTTCCTATGGCAGTTAACTGAGGAGAACAATTTTGACCCAGAAGGAGAATGCTACAGTTAGACAAGATAGCAGGGAAGAGAATGGGAAAAGAAAATCTTGGCAGTAAGCAAAACTTCAAGAGTTATATATTATTTTCCATTTGGTCTGGAATTAGACATTACTGGAAATACAAATCGGTATTCATTCATGAGTGGTATCTAATGGTTTGTTCAAACGATGAGGAATTTGGAAAGAATAAAATTGGAGGATTGATTACAAAGCAGCTTTTGGAGGAGGAATTGTGGATAGACCTCACTAAATGGTCCTAGAAAGTGAGAATATTTATGGCTGACATGAATATTCCTTAGAGGAGGTTGTCAATAATTGGATGAACAAGATACCCTATCTAAAGGCTGTCAATCGTCTTCTTTCCACATCTGTTCTAGCTCTTGTTCAATGAATATAAAATGTGGTCATAGTGTCAGGGATAGAGGTTATGCACGGGCTCAATAGTTTGAATTTCCTCACAATAGGCACATATAATACTTTCAATGCTAAGTCCCTGATCTGCAAATTGCAGAGAATTGTTAATACGATGCTATATCCTGGGGGAATCAGCCAGCCATCTAGTAGCACAATGAATATATCAGATATCTTTTTTGGGGAGAGAGAGAGTTCATTTTTCCTGACTGTAGTACTTCTTTGTTTAAAAAGAATTATGTCTTTTCTGTCCACCAACCTGTTGTAAACACACCATTAACACACCATCAACCATTTACCAAATACCTCATTTACCATCAGGTTTTCACATAACAATACTAATTCTTATCAAGGAATTCATTTTACCACAAAACAAATAAGGCAACTACTGTTGTACAGGATTCACTGATGTACCAGAAGCAGCTGCTCTTAGAGAATGGGAGAGCTACTGAAGAGTCAACTAGTCTCAAATAAGTGGGGAAAATAACCCTGGTAATTTGGTTTTGTATTACAGAGTGATATTCTTTATGGCCAGAGTCTATATGTTCTGGTACTAAGGGATGGACTTAATAGTGGCACCTCTCAAAATTATATAATTTTTATAATTACATAATTATATATATAATTATATGATTTAAAAACCATTTGAAATAATAAATAAATAGTAAAGTTTACTTCCTATCTTTCAACTTTCATATCATATTTCAATAATTTGATACCCAAGGGTGCCATGCTTCAACAGGGACTTAAGAATGAGATCACTAAACTGAAAACTAAAACTTGCATCAAGCAGTTTTGGAAACCTCATGCCACCAGAACAATATCTAAAAAGATGGCATTTTTCTGTTGTCTGAGGGCTTGGTCTTTTTTTTTTTTTTCTTTTTTTTTTTTGCGGTACGCGGGCCTCTCACCGCTGTGGCCTCTCCCGTTGCGGAGCACAGGCTCCGGACGCGCAGGCTCAGCGGCCACGGCTCACGGGCCCAGCCGCTCCGCGGCACGTGGGATCCTCCCGGACCGGGGCACGAACCCTCGTTCCCTGCATCGGCAGGCGGACTCTCAACCACTGCGCTACCAGGTAAGCCCAGGGCGTGGTCTTTTAAATCTAAATTTATACGTATGCTGCAACAAAATCGAGAGAGGTAGTAGTATTTCTCAAACTCAAGGACTCATCCTAAACACATCTTAGTCCTGCCATTTGGTAGATTAGAAAAATCCAAACCGGATGACAAGCAAGAGACCTGAACTATCAAGAATACACATTTTAGTAACCGCCCCTCCACCTTTAAATAAAGAACATTGACAAGGTGAGGTGCTCAGACAGGGTAAAATGGACATGGAATGGGTAATGGAAAATGAATATTATGGATGCCAACCAAGTCTTGAGAATTCTTAAAGGAATGAGAATATTTGTAGTTATCTGCATTTTTCTCTTCTCATTTATTTATAAAGATATAAGTATATACTATATATATAACATATGTATATATGTATGTATAATATATGTGTATATATGTATGTATAATATATGTGTATATATGTATAATATGACTGTTGAGACTAACAGAAGAAGTCAGAAGTGGTGATGTGTGGTTTCTGATAGTATATCATAAAAAGTTATGGAGCATCTTTCCTGCACAATGGAGCCTTCAGACTTTGAGCCCTGAATTCCTATACTGTGGGCAAGCCCAGGTCACATGAACAGGCCACTTTAGGGGTTGTAGAATAAAACCGAAATGCTTGCCATACTAGTGGGCCATCCTGGATATCAGCTCTTTGGAGTATTCGGATGACTGTAGCCCTAACCAATATGACTAGAGTTGCATAGAGACCCAAAAGAGAGCTATGAGAAAAATATGATAGTGTGTGAAGCTGCTAAGCTCTGAGATACTTTGTTTCTCTACCATAGTAACTGGAACAGGATCTTTACTGGTGCTCTGTAACCAAGTGGAAGGGGGGCCTCAGTGGGTAGAGTTGACATGTCTTCCAATACCCACTCTAATGCCCTTTAAGCATATGGAGTCTGGACTCTACTTACATTTGCTATATTACCTTGCAGCTAGGGCACCAGATGTGATTTTGGTTCCTGTAATGAAATCACTCGTGATGGGCTTCTTTGAGAATTGAATAATATAATCAGAGTAGTATAGCTCTAGACTGTGATTATAGTGATGACTTCCTAATTTTTCAGAAGACTTTCCAGTTTGGTAGTTTGGGGTTTGTCACAGAAGAGAATTCATTCTGGAGTTTCCAGCATGATTAGCTTCCTGAGTTTCAGATTCCTGACAATGGCTCTTATGGTGGCCCATGTCTGTAATCATAGAAGCTGAGCCTAAAGTCTCTATCTCTCCTAACAATTATGTGAGCTTTCTCTGCAACTTAATAAATCCCTTACTACTTAAATTAGCTAGTTTGGAATCTGTTGCCTAAAAATAAGTAACTAGACCTCTTCTTTGACTCTTCAGGAAGACAAAAAGTAAAAAAAAGCAAAACAAAAAACAAGTAAATTTTCTGGAGTACTCTAGATAAAGAAATATTAATTTTATTCTTTCCCATTACATTACCCTCTTGAAGATCCTTGTGAGTTCTGTTAATATTTTAGTTTATTTCTGAACAAATATTCATATTTTTAACGTTTCCTCTGTAGAAAAATAGAATTTACATTACAGATTTTATAAGACAAAAAGAAGAGTCACGGTGCACTACTTTTGTAAAAGTTCTACTCTTTACAAATTATAATTTATGAGAGCAGGACTTATGAATAAATATGCCTGTTTCCTGTACTTCTAATAACGTTCTAACACTGCTAGTAACTATAAGATTAGAATCAAAAGAAGTTGCCTTTTCTGTTTAATAAGAATGTCATAACCCCTTTTCATCTTTTATTACTAAGGTTTATCTTTCATAATCATGTTCAATCCTACGGGTCCAGGATAAAAAAATTTGAAGTAGCTAGCACAGAGAAAAGTTCATTATGAAAGGGAACTGATTGTCAATATTGGAAAAATAGTCTAACAATAGATTATCATCTTGCATTTTAATTTAACTTGGCTAAGTAGACAAACAGGCCTAAGGATCTGCAAATACCTTTAATATTTGAGGAAGAAAAAGAATTTGAAGCTAAAATCAGGTTGGCTTTTTGAAGCTGTACACATCCTTTCTATGCTAAAAATTTAATGATAAAAATCTCTCTCTTATAATGGAAATTTACCTCTAACTACTCAAAAGAAAGACAAGTGTTCCTCAGTCTCCTGTGAGAGTCAAATCTTTCTTTCGATGTGCTAAATTTTACCCTTGTTTTTGAGAATGTAATAAGGAAGTATCACGAAAAAGTATTACAGTATTCTTTTAGACCATCTGTTATGTATAGTATAAAATATAAATGTATTTAAAACTATTAAAACACTCACATTACCATTTTCTCCATAGTTTGAAATAATGTTAGTCTCAGATTTGTGGTAAGACTGTTAATTGTGCTTTAATTGTTCACCAGGTATAATTATTTAATTACATTTTTCTTTTCAAAGAGTAATTTTTTTCTTTTTAATGAAAAGATATACTATTGAATCTGATCATATTTCTTACTTAATGAATCTGCTTATCCCTAAAGAGGAGAAATATTTCCAAGCTTTCTTGTCATTTACAACGTACGTATATATACAATCACATAGGGAGCCTCTCTATGTAAAACCCTAAATATGTCAGCACTGTAGAACTAAGTGAAAAAAGACAGCAGCTGATGTCAGAAGGAAGTCACTACCAGAAGAGGAAAGAAGAGATTTTTGCATGAAAATTAATATTGCATCTAAATAGTCAGTGTGAATAACCCAATATCCAGTGAAAATATTATTTGTTTTTACTCCTGAAACGTGAATACTTTGAACTTTGTTCAGATTTATTTTGCTGAGAGAAGGTTGACTTTTTGAAAAGAAGCACCAAATAATAGCCTGAAAAATTTTTTAAGGTATGAATTTTGCCATCACACCGAAAACATTCTGAATCCTGATTGTGTGCAATAAATTCATAGATGCTGTCAAGCTGACAGTAAAAATGGCAAATGAAGGAAACCCAGTGTAGGTGGGATGGGAATGCATACATGTAGTGAGCCAGTAAGGATAGATTACACTCAGTACATTTTACTAAATAAGTCACTTGTAGCATTGCATTTCAAAATATTTAAAAATATCTTACTAGATATTTTACCAATTTAGTATGCATTGACAGCTATTTAGGTGTAATTTTTCTTTGATGAGGCATGAAAATGTCTTACATGTATACAAAATTGTATTCATTAATTCATTCGTAATAAGCTGGCCTATCAATCTTGTCTTTGCTATTGTTGAGCAGGAAATAGATATATATAATAGGAAAACCCTAGAGGCAATTGCATTAAAAAGGGGACTAAAATAACAATGCACTCTATAATAGTTTTAAAATATGTCAGCAAAATACTTGACGCTTCTTCCATTAAAAACTAGAGTCTAATATATTTCCCCTTGAACATGGGCCAGCGTTAGTCATGCTTTTTGCTGAATAGAAAGGGGCAGAAGTGGCATTTTTTGTCTTCCCAGACAAAATGATAAAAAGTGATACATACACCTTTAACCTGTCTTTCTCTTCTCTTCATTGTAATAATTTTACTTGGAACTCACCTGTCATACCGTAAGGAAGCCAAGCAGTCACGTGGAATGGTGAGATGTAGGTGCTGTGCCCCAAATCCTAGCTGATGTTCAAGCTGACAGTCCGCATCAACCTCCAGAGATGTGAGAGTGAGTGTTTGGATTGTTCCAGCCTCCAGGCTTCAAGCTCTCTCTTCAAGCTTGAAGAGATACCAGGTAGAGCAGGGATAACCCTGCTGCATCCTGCCCAAATTCTAAATTTGGGATGTTGTTTTGAGACAATAGGTTTTGATTATGCAGCAATGCATAACTGAAACACAAGCTATCACTGGTACTACTCAGTACTGTTCCGTAAGTTTGGTGTTTTTTTTTTTCCCCAGTTCATTCATGCTTTAGTTTATTCATTCAACAAATATTTATTGCATAGCTACCAGAGGCTGGGTGCAGGTTGAGGCACTGCAGGAGGTACATCAGTGAATATAAAAAAAAAAAAAAAAAAAATCCCTTCCCCCACTGAAGGTATATATTAGAAGCAGAGATAGAAAGGGTATAATGTTCAGCAGCTATGAGTGTTAGAAGGAAAAAAAAACGGTAAGTAGAGAGTGCATGACAGGGTGATGCCATTTAGATAGGGCGTTGAAAGGAATCATCTCTGAGGGGTGACATTTCAGAAGAGACAAGGAAAAAAAGCAGGAAGCAAGTCACTTTAATATCTGGAATAAAACATTACAGGCAAAGGGAAGAGAGAGCATTTAGGAACAAAGAGGGATATCAGTGTGACTGGGGCAGAGTGAGCAAGACGAAGAGCAGATAGAAAAACACGTCTCGGCCACAGATACTGTAGGGACTCCTTGACCACCTTAGTGGGTGACCTAGTTCCCAATTAATACCTACATTGAGACTTATTCTAAATGTAATGGGAAGACTTTGCAAGGTTTTGAGCAAGCAACTGGCATAATATTATGTAACAAATTTTAAATTTATTACATAAATTGGAGAAAACAGCTGACCTAAACATTAAAACTCTGGGATTTATGGGGAAAATAGACTGTAGGGCTGCAATATTCGCAGTAGAGACCTGTAAATCGATCACTATGATACCCCAGGAAAGATGGAGCAAGAGGTTGGGGGATGGTAGCTGACAGGCGGGTGAGAGATAGTCCAATGGAAAATGGATTTTGAAGAGAGAGAAATAGAACAAGATTGCCAGTAATTGGATGAACCAATGCTACAGTCAGAAAAACTATTAAGTGATATTAATGCTAGAATAAAGATGCAAGTGTAATTATTTGCAGATGACGGGATTGCTTATATAAAAATTCTGAAAATTAATAATCAAAAAATTGAATAAGATAAAATATTTTTATCCAATTTTGTATATGTAGAAATTGAGGCTTATTAAATTGATTAAATTGGTGTAAGATCACACACAAGTCGTAGATGAGTTCAGACAAACACAGGACTTTGGGGTTTCCCTGGTGGCGTAGTGGTTGAGAGTCCGCCTGCCGAAGCAGGGGACACGGGTTCGTGCCCCGGTCCGGGAAGATCCCACATGCCGTGGAGCAGCTGGGCCCGTGAGCCGTGGCCGCTGAGCCTGCGCGTCCAGAGCCTGCGCTCCGCGAGGAGAGGCCACAGCAGTGAGAGGCCCACGTACCGCAAAAAAAAAAAAAAAAAAAGAAAAAAGAAATACAGGACTTTGGAATCTAGGATACAATTTTTTTCTATTACTCCTCAATTCAAAACTACAGAGAATATTTCAGTACTACCTTCTCCTAGTCAATCAACTGTAAACAAAAATTACAATCCTAAAAAATAATCAGATTTACTTATAATTTAAGTAACAGTATTTCTGGCTGTCAATTTTGTCAGAGTATTCAAGAGTCTTCAGATTTTTTAGTTCTTAGTTTAATTAAGTCCATGATTCTATAGCTATAAAATTCTATGAGCTATATAGTCCATAATCTAACCTAAGTAAATTATCAGAAATGTGTCTAGGCTTTATATGTAAACATTTAACACATTATTACTTATATTGAAAATAAACATTAATTAACACTTAGGTGAGTGTTAAATAAATGCTAAAAATCAAGCAGAGAAACACTGTGTGCCTGTTGGAAGTTCTTTTTGCGGAGCACGGGCTCCGGACGCACAGGCTCAGCGGCCAGGGCTCACGGGCCCAGCCGCTCCGCGGCCTGTGGGATCTTCCCGGACCGGGGCACGAACCCGTGTCCCCTGCATCGGCAGGCGGACTCTCAACCACTGCGCCACCAGGGAAGCCCCTGTTGGTAGTTCTCGATGTTAAACTTACGGGAAAATTATTGCCTTAATGTCATTAAAAATACTGACCATAGCCATCATCTCCCAAAATACAAAATATCCTAAAGCTTACTTACTGAAAATGTCCAAATCTCTTAAAGATAGGTAATAATTAGCTGTTGTGAAAATTCTTAAACTGGTATTAATTTTCCCTGAAAATGACTGCTCTTGTGAGGGCTGTTTTCTCTTTGGAGTAGTATTACAACTAACTCCCTACATAAGCCTGGAAAAATGAAAGGTTTTTTTCTCTCCTAGAAATAGGCACTTAAATAATTATGCCCACCAAGAGATTTAGCAAGTATGTTGGTCACCTAAACAGTTAAGCCTTTCATAATTAGCCTAAAATTACAAATTCCTATCACTCCTTGGGATTTAAAAAACAAAATAAAGAATTGTATTCCATAAAGCAATTATAATTTGCATAGTAGCCACATTTGAGTTGCAAAGAGCAAACAATAAAAAAAACAATTTTTTTCTTATAATCCTCTCTTCTTGTGAATATTTTAATATTAAAAAATAACTGCTGGAGGCAGGGTAGAGTTTGGGTACACACAGTAGCAATGAAGTTCTTGTAGCCTATGAGAAGCTTTCAGCATTGAGCCCTAAGAGACAGACAGAAGATCCAATGGTATGGGAATAGTACTTCAAAAAGTAAGGGGAGGGCTTCCCTGGTGGCGCAGTGGTTGAGAGTCCGCCTGCCTATGCAGGGAACGCGGGTTCGTGCCCCGGTCCGGGAGGATCCCGCGTGCCGCGGAGCGGCTGGGCCCGTGAGCCATGGCCGCTGAGCCTGTGCGTCTGGAGCCTGTGCGTCCGGAGCCTGTGCTCCGCAATGGGAGACGCCGCGGCAGTGAGAGGCCCGTGTACCACAAAAAAAAAAAAAAAAAAAAAAAAAAGTAAGGGGTAAAACAACAAGGTCCTACTGCATAGCACAGGGAACTATATTCAGTATCCTATGATAAACCATAACGGAAAAGAATATAAAAAAAAGAATGTATACATATGTATAACTGAATCACTTTGCTGTACAGCAGAAACTAATACAACATTGTAAATCAACTCTACATCAATAAAAATAAATAAATATATGCCTTAATAAAATAAGTTTAAAAAAAAGAGTCAACAGCGGCTTTGGTGGGAATGTAAATTGGTGCAGCCACTATGGAAAACAGTATGGAGGTTCCTTACAAAACTAAAAATAGAGTTGCAATACAATCCAGCAATCCCACTCCTGGGCATATATACATACAAAGCTATAGTTCAAAAAGATATATGCACTCTTATGTTCACAGCAGCACTATTTACAATAGCCAAGACATGGAAACAACCTGTATGTCCATCAACTGATGAAGGGATAAAGAAGATGTGGTACATGTATACAATAGAATATTACTCAGCCATAAAAAAGAATAAAATAATGCCATTTGCAACAACATGGACGGACCTAGACACTGTCATACTCAGTGAAGTAAGTCAGCCACAGAAAGACAAATATCATATGATGTCACTTATATGTGGAATCTAAAATATGACAAAAATGAACTTATCTACAAAACAGACTCACAGACATAGAGAAAAGACCTGTGGTTGCCAAAGGGGAGGGTGGGAGGGGGAGGGATGGAGTGGGAGTTTGGAGTTAGCAGATGCAAACTATTATACGTAGAATGAATAAACAACGAGGTACTACTGTATAGCACAGGGAACTATATTCAATATCCTGTGATAAACCATAATGGAAAAGATATGAAGAAGAATCGCTGTGTTGTATGCCAGAAATTAATAGGACATTGTAAATCACCTCTACTTCAATAAGCAATAAATTTTTTAAAAATAGGGGGTAAAAAGAAAAATGAACTATGCAATATGAAAAGAGAAAAATACAGTAAAATATAGTACAAATTTTAAAAATTTTACACATACGAAGCCACAAGCATTTACAAACAAACAAAGAAATGACTTACATAGTGTTTTCTGAATGACCCTTATGCCAACAAAGAATTAAAAAAAAATGTTTCTGTCTTCACCCCTCTTCAGTTTAATTGTCAGTAAAGAACCGATGCTTGAGTAGTTCCTCTATTTCTAAGTCCTCTGCACGATTTTACTAACATTATGACCTTTAACAACTATCATCTAGTGCTTGCAATTAATTATTTATAGCAATGAAAGTGGGGATTCCCAAGGAAATAAAACATTTATTTGTGACCTGGGTGGCATGCAAACATTAACCTTTAACTATATTCCATCTATTCTGGTCCCTTTGTTGGCAAAGTAACATAACTTATTATAGAAAGTTCAAGACCATGTGCTTGAATATTGTGAATTAAGAAGTTCCATGTTGTGACACAATCTTCCAAAATGTATGGTACTTTCTGGGAATATTCTGGACATTTTTAGAATCTGCTGCCATACTTTCTGTCTTCTGGTCCGGTAACAGACAAAAGTTTTGTCATGGCGTTTTTGTTGTCCATACAAATGAGAAAGCCATAGCATTAATAAGTAAAATATGTAATTTCAGGAAAGAGCTGAAAAGTTTCTAGAGAAATTGTTTAAAAGTTCTTATCCCCTTAGGAACTGATTTTACTTGGAACTGTGGCTGCTCAATTAAAAGTGGATGTGGTTTCTCCCAGTAGAGTTGGTTTCTGCATGATGGATGGAAAAACAGGAGCATAAGGGAAGATGCTTTATCTTTACTGTGTGTCAAAGAAAGTAGAGACTGAGAAAAACTAAGACTTGTAACACATTGTAAATGGCACGATATACATCTATTTACAGAGTGTATGAATTTGGTTAAAATCAATTTTTACGTGGGGTAGCAAAGTAGTGATAAATTCATAGAAAGGATCAAGAGGAGAAAAAGTACTTACAATAGGGAAAAAAGAGGAAGTCAGAAAAGTTCAAATATTGAACAACCAAAAGAAAATCAGAGGCATTAGATAAAAGATCATGAGCTCAGTTACTTATATCAGCATGCCCACAAAATCGTTCACAAGTTAAAAAAATTCTGTCATATTTAGGACCATTGTTTCTGCATTGTACGATTCTACAGACATTTAATAACATTATTAATCTTGCAAACATCTGTCTGGTCCTCTCTTTAAGGTCTAACTTTTAATATTCCTTTGAAATTATTATTCTATTTGTGGCCTTTGGTACTTGACAGCTATGAATAAAAATTAAATTACACCTCTACCTTTTAGAAAGTTCAGTATATGTATCAGTTATTAAACTGTTTCATAGTCTGAAATGTTGTATCTGCTTGTCTGATGCAGAATCGAATTTAGTCTGCATCTAACGTTTTATTGTGGAAAAAAAAGTCTTGTAATAGGAGGCTTATTTGGAATTTCATGGATTTGAATTGCTCCTTGGATACATACCTATTTTTAAGATGATGGAAATGTACGTTACTACTGTCTAAATGTATACAACTAATTGCAAGTGTATTTAGGCACAAAATTAAAGAATACAAAATATAAGATAAAGATAAACGTACCTGATCACGAATAAGGACAAAATAGTAAATTGATTCAGATTACATACTCCAGGCTAGACTTCCAGCTTACTAGCTCTGTGGCTTTGTGCAAGTTAGTGACATTCTCTGGTCCCAGTTTTCTCTTCTATTGAATGGGGATGATATTGTGGAGGATTATTTTTTGCAAAGTGCTCTGGACAGTACCTGGCACATGATAAGAAATTGCTAAGCAAATTAATTGAAATTCATCATCATTTTGGACATGTTTTATTGGAATTTAACTGTAATATTCTATAGTCCATAATTTATAATAATAATAAATATGGTATAATAAATATAAGTAATCTTCATATATTCACATGTGTAATTATTATTTGAACTAGACAATTTACTAAACTCCCCTAATATAGTCATACTTCAGCGCCGTTACCATTTCCAGTTATTACAATTTTCTTCTTCTATTTTATCATTCAAATTCTAATAATTCTATAATATTTATTTCAAATGATACTTTATAATTCTTCTCTGATTTATTCTTTGTACTTTCTTTTAGAGATGTTAAATTTGTACTTAACAAGTTGTATCACAGTTTATTTATTAGTTGATTTATATTTATCTATACATCATGACCTCTTTGAAAGTATGAACCTATCTTATATATGACTTTTAAATTCTAGTGTTCAATAAATATGTCCCCTTAGATATTATACATCCTTAAGGTACTGAAAAATGATTAAAACGTAATATTTATTCTTTCACTGACTCCACCTTAAACCCCAAACCCAGAGTAGTGTTTCATAAATATACATTGTATTCAAGAAAAAAGTAAAACTACATTTCATCCTAGCTAGTTTCCAGTGTATTGCCCAAGGGAATATTTATCCCTGGTAAAATGAGTGAATCTCTACAGCCTCATACTTCTCAGCTCATTGAGTGGATCTCCTGTCGAAGCAGCAGCCGGAATGCAGGGCAAGTCTGCCTATTCAGAACACCTGTGACCCTCAGTTTGGGGTACTAGTTTAAGCCAGGATTTGTTTTCTCCATCCTTGGCATCGTAACACATACATAAAGACCCTGGTTATCAGAAAACATGCTACTTGTTATACTCCACCTACGGCTTCTCTAGAGCAAAGATTTTCAAACTTTTTTCACCATAACCCACAGAAAAAAAATACTATAATTTTAACAGTGACAAACGTCTCACACACACACACACACACACACAACTGAAGCAAAAGTTCAGGAAGTACAATTAACTTTGCTACCTCTGATGCACTTTAATTTTTTCTTTTTTGTTATGCTAGTTCTCATTTTTCTACTATAATATTCTTTTTTTATATTTTATTTTTTGAAATTTTGGGTTCTGAATCATTAAAGTTCTTCACCAACTAACAGGACACATCGGGCATTTTGTAAAACTTTGCTCTGGAAGACGTCATCCAAAGCCTGGGATACTCGAGGCTCCCCGACTCCAAATGAAAATTGAGTATACCACATACCCTGTATTCTAAATCGAATTATCACTACAATACCTTCAAATTTTGGAGACAATCTCCCCAACAATTTTTATATAGTGCTTGAACTCCCCATAAGGCATGAGGTTAATTTGAAATTCTTTAGAGATTTTTTAGAACAGTGTTTTCTTTTAACTTGTGAAGCTTGACTTGAGTCTTTGTTTGCACAGCACTCATTCTAGCTTCTTCAGTATTTTATATATTGCTTTTCACTTACATGTCCTGTAGAAATTTGGAAATAAATTCTTTCCCTAAATTTTACTATATAGGAAATTACCTTTTTCATCCTAAAAAAGGTGCTTCGATTGTCTTTCACACAAAAGTGAAGGGGATTGAACTCCCCTACCTCTCTCCCGTCTCTCCAGTCTCCAGCTAGCCTGTTATATCAAACAAAAGTCTCTCTCATTATGGTGACTGCATAAAGCCTGGCTGTCCCTGACTGAGAAGCTGCCAATGGAGGGTGAATAGCTAAAGCTCTTTGTTAGGAAAAGATAATTTCTCCCCAGGAGAGCGATGGGTCAGAGAAGTTGCTGGGCAGCAGCAATGGTTCTGCCCCCAGTTTGTCCCAGACTGTGCTTGCTTTGACTTGCTGCTTCCCTTGGAGGGCGTAGACTCAGAGGCAAGCTTGCAGCTTCCTGTAACATCTAATGTGCGTGGCAGGAACTGGTGTTTCCTCCACGGATAAGCATGTAGCATTCGGCATCTATCTAATTAATCTCACAAAGATCTGCCTTTCCTGTGCTAGGAAGGAGGCATAAAAAAGTTAATCATTTAAATGAGACGTGTAAATTAAGATTGTCTGCCTCAAAATTACCAGTATTATGGAAACTATATTTTAGCTGTTTTTCTGAAATTTATCATGTTGCTATGATAAATGAAACTTATGAAAAGAACATGCATATATGGAATCATGGCAAAATGTGTGCCTTTCTCATAATGTACTATTTGCCCATACAGAAACATCTAAGCTGCTGTATTGATTTTTAATTCTTCACTTACTTTAATATAAAATGACATTTATAATAAAATTCAATAAAAGCTCAGCAAACCGAAAGAATTAGGCCAACAAATGTAACATATTTTACTAATGAGGTCAGCATTTTATACATTTACCAGTTTAATGAGTCTAAGTTTTTATTAAAAAGACAATGAAAGGAAAATGGAAAACTATCCAAAAAAGTCCTTTTAGTTTTTGTAGTACAGATTTTAGCAAATGCTATGTTCAAACTTACCAAATTTTCTGATTTAGTTTATCTGTGATAATGGTGCATTTGTAAAAAGGCTGACAGTTACATATATTCACAAACTATGTCAGCCTCATAACAAGAAATTCCTAAATTGAAATGCTGATTATCCATATGAGAGCCTTTATTCTCAATGACTATGGAAGTAGCTAAATTCAATTTTACTTTGATAAATATGAATCATTTTTAAATGAGATTTTTTCTTTTATTGCTTCATGATTACTGTTAGTAGTATTTGATACTATATTTACAAAGAATGGCATAAGTCCTAGCTCAAAATATATCTCTTTGTCATCAGTGAAAGTAAATATAACTCCTAGGATAAACCAGGTAAGTACCGCCCTGTCATCTGAGCAAAGCAAAGAGGCAGTGACCTACTTTTCTTTCACATTTTGCCTACCAGCAGTATTAAATCAAATGGAACACATTAAAACCATCACAAAAGGCAGACAATAGTTTCCCTCTGATTGCCTACCTCAGCCTGGTAGCAGTGTGAAAGTTACAAAAGTCATTTGTATCAACTCATTACCATGTCACCTCATTTTATGCCCCTGCTGGATAAGTGGCGATAAGCCCTGTGTTAGCGAGTTCCACATTGTCACCATTAGAACAAATCCTAATAGCACCCACCTGTGGAAGATTACCCTAGACAGTTACTGGGATTTAGGAGGGGCAGCTTACTACTGATTTAGGGCATATTCTTTAGAATGTTCTATCATTTTTTCTAGAATGGAGAAATAAAGCTAATTTTATGAAGAGTGCTCATGAATCATTTTCTTCGTGTAGGATACTATAATGCTCCCAGTAGAGTGTTCTTCTTGCACTTTAATTCAAGGTAATGATGCTGTTGCATCTTACGTAGGCTTAATGCCAAACCACTGCCCAAACCCCTGTGTGAATTCTTAGGTCATTGAATTAACTGGAAAACTTAACAGTGAAATGAATTCCTTGATGTATTAAAACTTTTCTCTCTTCTTTCAGCATGACAATGAACAAACAATTAGTCTTCAGAAAGTGTAAGGAAACCCTTTGACTTCACAAGCACATCTGTAGTCTGAGAGGTGAATGAGACAGAAACATTACGTAGGTATATTTCTATAGGACCTTTATGACAAATCCAGGAGCTGATCTTCTCAATGAAGACGCAGCTTTCTCTGCAATCTGCCCAGAGTGCAGTTTATGGGCAGCAAAACCACCACTAATTTAGCATGTGTTTTTATGGTAGAGCACCGTTGATTTTACTGTGTTGATGACTAAAGATCTTATAATTTGTCCTACTTTCTACGTAGTGGTTTTATATCATTTATTCAGTTGGCGAGAGAAAACTAAAGAAAACAAACTGCACAGATAACTAAACTGGTCTTCAGGTTTACTTACTGCCACGCCACTACTCATTTAATACGTAAGCACACAAATGTTCTATTTGCTTGTGTAGTGCGTGGAGCACTACCAATGAGGTGAGCTGTTATGTGCAATTCGTAATGTGGTTTTCTGTCAGCAACACCAGAATGTTGCCTATAATTGTCAGGTAGGATCTACCCTTTCTAGGTTATGGTTAGGTAAAAGTTTTAGGGGGAAGAGAGAGAATTTAGCCACATGTGCTTAGGTTTGGGTAGTGGTGTGTATGTGCCTATGTGTTTGCATTTGTATAAAAGAGAGGAAGAAATTGAGAAAGAGAGTGAGTAGACTCTGCAATCTGCTGAATATGTTCTCATCCATTAACGTTAATAACTGTGAGAGGTCCTGGCCTTTCAGAAGTGTCTTCTAATGAGTTCCCTCTGCTATCATGGAGATCAAGTGACTTGATCATTTTCTACATCTGAAAACTTGAGATAAAAGTAAAACCTCACAGAGTTTCTGGGATGATATTATACAATAAAAATTTAATAAAAATGATCTCATGTAAGAATATTATACTAAAGTTTTTACAATCTTAACTCTGAAAGGAAGAAAGTCTACATTTAATTATGAGTAATTTTTGATTATATTACTTTTCGTTTCTGTTTGTGCTTATGTATTTGCAAATCAACCTGCATTTAACCGTAATGTCCAATTGTACGAAATACCCAGTTTGGCTCTTTGGGTGCTTGCTTTTTAGGGAAGTGAATATTTCCATAGCATTGGAATAACTGATGATCTTAAATTCATATACGCATCTACGCTTTTTATTAAAAAAACAACACAGGAGTCAAGCTGGTAAATGAATATGTGGATCAAATTCAAGTTAAGGCAAAAAGATTTGGACAGGTACATTTTAGTAATCAGACAAATTGGTGACCTATGACACTGAGAATGTTTTCTGAAAAATAGATATTTAGATGAGAAAACCACTGTCTATTCAATCTTTTAATACAAAATATAATACATACCAATTATGTGTGAGGTGTAGGAAATGAGGAGGCAGGATTGTTAGAATTTCCTTGAGGTCCTTCTCCCCACCATGAATTTAGACATGATTCTGTCTACCGAAAATTAGATTATGAAAGTTAATCATCAGATTAGGTCAGATTATAATCTGTCAAAAATCTTAAAAATTGACTTTGGTTTCAGGCCAGAATAAGTTTTGTGGCAAAGATAAAACTCCCATATCCCAAGTCCATTTTTATAAACTTACTATTATAAATTGATTTCCTCTTATTATAATTTCCCCATAGAGAAATCATCCACTTTCCAGAGAATTTGTCTTTGAATTTCTTTAGCTTTATAGTACACACTTAAAAAAATAGTGTCACATATCTATATCTGTGAGCATAATCATGTGTCTCTACTTCAAAAAGAAAGATCTAACATTTGTGGGTTGACTCATCAGATTGCTGAGGCTGGAGACATTTATACTACTGGTGAACTCAACAACTGAATTCCACCCTGTTAAAATTCCTCATAGACTCTGAGATGAGACTCAGATTTTACAAGTGTGAATGTGTGCATGCATCTAGTGATAAAATTTTCCATCTAAAATCTACACTATACATTATCAAGCTTCTCTACTTTGTAGAAATTTGACCTACCATTGCAAATTTTTGCTTTATCTTTTGCCTTAGTTGGCTCAACATAAATTTATGATGATGGCAGTTTGTAACAGGCATTAACAAATTCATATGGGGAAATACAATATACAGATTTTTATAAATGTGCATATGTAAATATGCACAAAGATTATGCATCAGAATGTTTGTTTTGAGAACAATAGAAAAATAGTTTGTGGAAGTCTTATAAAACCTACTTTTTAATGGCCCAACCGTGGAAAGGTAAAGTAAGCACTCTTTGAAAGTCTTTAATTTTCAAAAATTTTTAAAAGCTTGCTGTCTTGAACTATTAAAAAATCACAAAAATAAGAATATTTCTAGAGTCAATTGTTCCTTTTTCTATTGAATAGTAAATATACAATTGCATTCTATGGAGAGCTGCTAAGTTCTCTAAGGGTCATCTGTAGTCCAATAGAATCCTAAAATAAGAGTAGCAGCCTTTCTTTGAAAAAAATTAGATGACTTTATCTATGAAAAAAATATGTTTTTTTTAGCAGTTAACTTTTAGTTGTTCTATTTCTACAGTAATTTCTATTAAATACGCATAACATGGTTCATGTTGAAGAATACACGTTAATAAGAACTCTAAGTTTTTCTGTCTTTATTTCTGTGTTGCAAAAAACATCCAAAACAGGAACTGGGGCTCAACCATAATCCCTTCTTTTCCTCACTTGATGAAAAGTGAAACATATATTAATCATGGTCTGATGAGTATGTCAAGAATAAACATGTCAGTTTTTATGTAATTTAGAGTTCCACAGTCATAGCAGAGATTTATTGTCACAGTACTTATTTTTTTAAAGTATTCTTGGCTATATTATATCCAAAGGAACAGGTTTTCTTGTAGGCCTCACTATATACATGGCATTAACAAAAGATTTTCTCATGCATGCATTCTGTCATAAATATTACAAACAAATTTAATGAGAATTCACAGAGCTGCCAAGCTTAGGAAAGGGCAATTTTAAAACCATATTTTGCAACCGGTATCTCTGACTACTTACAAAAATAGAAGGGCAAATAACTCTATGTCAAAAATGAATTGCTTTATGATCAGATAGTTTAAAAGGTATTCCAATGCTAGAAACACACAGAGTCCTGAGAAAGGAAGTTAGGCAAGGAGAGAAATAGAGGTCATGATTATGTAAACTCAAATTGTGGCTAGAAGAAAAGAGTATCAATTATTTGGGAGGGCTGGGTTTTTTTGTTTTGTTTTGTTTTTTTAACTTTGTAAAAAAGATAGGTCGTAAATAATGCGGGCTCATGTGAAAAAGGAAGGACCATTTCTTCCCTTTTCCAAATTCTCACCTTGGAGGAAATTGCTCCTACCACTTTGGAAAATAACCATAAGTTATTGAGCTTCTATTCTCTTATTAGCAACTTTATCACATGATGGGTATAAAGGAAAAGGTTAAGAAGTGATAGAAATCTAACTTCCCAGAGAGTGAGACTTAAAATAGGCAATCTATCGCTTGAGTGCTAAAATATATGCTACACTTTAAAATAGCTGTTAAGAGTAGAACCTCATCTTTATCTTCTTGGAGGGGTCAAATGTTATGCTCAATATCAGAAGTACACATTTCATCACTTATTTCTTCTTCTTCACCATTTTTGAATTTTGAATGCCTAAACTTATTCTTACGTTAGATTTAATTTTTGCTTAGATCACGCAAAACTGGCACAAGTGAGCATTGGCAGTATATCAAATATTAGTTTAAAATCATCATATACACACACATATATATCACTTTGGGTTGTGGTTATGGATAAAAGGGGATGATTTTAAAATATTTAAGAAGTAAAAAAATAAAAAATTAAAAACCATATTTAAGAAGTAAAATCAAAAGGAATTTTGGGCTGATTTGATATGAAGTTTGAGGCAGATGTGAAGGACCAAGTTCAGTCTGCATAATTGGGTGAAAGGTGGTAATTTTCTTTTAAATAGGAAACACTGGAAGACACTTGAAAGCCATTAAAGTACAAGTGGTAAACTAACCATCAGGCAAGGAAGCAGACACTAGACAGTGAGACAAGAAGACAAGAAGATGGGAGGACCCAGGATGGATGTTTGTAGAAAAGTTAACACTTAATTTCAGAATAAGGGAGGATACACTTTTTAAACATACTCTCAAACCTGCCAGAGAGGTAAGACAAAAATCAAGAAACATAAAGCAAGGCAAAAGAAGGGACTGTTTCCAGGAGGGATTTTGTAAAAGAGTTCAGTGCTTTTAGGAGATCATTTAAAAATCAGAAAAGAAACCTAAAGTTCAGCAGAAGAGAACACTGATTCTCTAGCGGTACAGCTGTGTTCTTAGAGGGATGGGACGTAGACGTATCTATGTAGAACGAAGACTGAATTGTGAAATTCAGATAGTGAGTGATGAAAATGATTTTGAGAACTTTTCTTTGTGATAGAGTGTATGTATGGTAATTAGAAGAAGATATGAGATCGTCAGGTCTCATGTCCATATTTGTTTTTCTGTTATATTTTTCCATTTGTTCTTTCAAGAGGAAATATTTGAGCACATTTGCTGCAGTTACTTATTGCTGCATAACCAGCTACCTCAAAGTTAAGTAGCTTAAGACAAGAATAATTTATTTTTCATGTTTCTGTGGGTCTTAATTTGGGCAGGACTTGGCTGAGTGACTGATGTGCTCCACATGACCTGTGAGTGAGGTCATGGGTGACTGAGCTAACTGGAGGGTCCAAGAAGGCTTTACCTCACGTACCTGGTGCCTCTGTACTCCTCCTCATAATCTCTGTCTCACCACAGGGTTTAACTTAGCTTCTCTTGCAGCTGGATTCCAAGAGGGAGTTTTCTAAAAGAAGAAGCCCTAATGTACAAGTGTTTATCAAGCTTCTGCTTGTCTCCTATTTGCTAATGTACCGTTGACCAAAGCAAATCACGTGTCCAATGCAAAGTTGGTGAGAAAGAGGGCTATACAGGGTATGCTCTGTGAAGACATAAAATTCACTTGGAGGCCACAGACTTAATAGCCTCAATGTTTCAAAGCCAATACAAATGAACTGAGAGAGAGAGAACTGTCCATTTTTCAACAATTCAGGAAATGTGGGAAGGTTTGGGGGGATTGGAATTAGGAGAAGGCAAAGCTTCTCTGGCGTATCAGGAAGGAAGGAAGTGAAAATAGATGGAGATATAGGCAGGCTTGTATCTTTAATCCTGGAAGACACTGTCATTAGATGGTTTCAATTTTCTCTCCAAAGCAGGAGGCACAATTGTCAGCATGTGTGAGGGAAAAGAAAGGAGGCTGGACATTTCAGAAGGAAAGGGCTTAAAAGGTCATGAAAATTAAGGGAGTGAGCTGGAGTCAAAAACTTAGCTGGGTTGTCAGGCAACGTTTAAGAACCACGAGAGGTTGGTAATCATGTATTTTAGCAGACATTGTCAGCCTTTTTTATGAGTCAGTGTATTTTGCTGCAAAATTTTACTAAGGATGAACTAAAGGAAATTAATATAAAAATGAAAAAAATAATTGGGAAAATAAATGAGGATATATGTTAAGAAATTATTATCCTTTGAACATATAAAAATACCTTAATATTTGTTTTAGGTGTTATAGTTTACAACTCTTCGCTATTAAACTCACAATTTTTGAAATAATATTTTTACTAAAGAGTCAATTGAAATTCTCCTGAATTACCAAAAGTTGCAAGATGCAAAAGTTACTCACTGATTTTTACTCTACATCACAGCTATCTCCCAGGAATTCAGTCAAAAAGTCACTTAATCAAACTCCAATTTGCTTTACAGAATAGAGACAGTGTCGCTTGACGAATAAGGATTATTATAGTACATAATGTGAGAATTTAATTTAATGAGAGAATATTATACGGTGTTTAGCTTAGTGCCTGAACACATAATAAGCACACAATAAATAATAGATATATTGTGGTGATTATCGTTAGTAGTGGTGTACAAAACTGACCCCAATCAAATTGCATTCATCATTTTAAGAAGAATAAAGCCCTGGAGAATAGCAAAGAACAATATCTATAGCTAGAGCAATGATAATTTTTCCATAATGATTTAGAAAGCACCTATTATGTGTCATGTAGCCCACTAAGTACTAGCAGCTGTTTTTTAAATCACTGAAATGAGATTATATGATATGTTTTGAGTCCATTTTGCTGGCTGTGCCTTTCCCTACCATCCAATGTATTCAGAAATTCAAAATTGATTTGATATAACTGAAGCAGAAAATCATTAGTAAAATACGTAAGTAAATCTGGTAAAAATTTTCCATTCAGACAGGCACAAATGGAAAACTTATCCACAAGTAATCAATCCTTTGGTTCCTGAGCCTAGTAAAGACCATAGCTAACAGGAAAAATCATTAGAGATGCTAAAATCCTCCAAGGCATTACAAAATGAAATCTCACTTAGTTTGGAATTATTTTAAATTTTCAATTATCTATAAAACCTTCACTTTCTTCATATATACACATATATGGCATATTGAAGGGGAAACTTGATTAGTTTGACTAGTTAGTAGATGTTTTATATGACATACAAGCTTATTCATATTACATATACTGACTGCACAGTACTGACACCATGGAATTTAAAATATATTTGTGATCATAATAGCAAAGAAATATTCCTTCATTTAAGATATTTTGTTTTGTTTCTCTCTTTTTTTTCCCCCCCAGTTGTGATAGAAGAAAGCCACCATATTTGTACACAGAAAAGGCATGATTCAATTTGGGACTTGATTTTGGGAGATGTGTGGGAGAGGGCTGGCTCACAAATAGGAAAGAACAGCAAGCACAATAGTTACAAGAAAGGAAAGGATAGAATTTATTTAAATGGTGAGCCTTTAGGCATACAAAACATTGTGTCTTAAAGTTATTAACTCTAAATAAGACTTTAGAGGTTAGTAGTATCTGCATTTTTGTATCTTAACTTCTATCACTTAGATACCTGCCATACATTCATATGGATCAGCGTTTGTAATCCAGAACCTAATAAGGAGCCATTACAATTGATTTTAAAGGAAATCATTACTGATTAGTCATAATTTCCAGTGGCAAATTTTGACTGGAGCAGATGTACACTAGGGAACTGTGATTTGTCATAACCGCTGAATTATATTCACATGGAATTTCAAATTAATATTTAATTATATAGTTTCTACACTTAAGAAAACATAATCACACTATAGCAGTGATAAATATGAAGAAAAATGACCCCATCTCATAAATTGCTTCTTACGTTTTCCAAAAATACCAAGGGAAAGTATGAAAACTGATAACACACATATTGCTTACATAACAGTAAAATAAATAAGAATGTATTATGGAAAATACTTTGGGTGCCAGAGTAATTACCAAGCAACACACTGCTAGAAGGCATCTTGGCCTCACACTCCAAGGCACTCTTAAGCTTTTGAGGAGGATTACATGCTACAGTCACCGTGAGCCACTGTTCTTTGAATCTCAGCTCCACCACAAACCAGCTGCTCAACTCTGGGCAAGTTACTTACTCTTTGTAAGTCCAAATTTTGTTCTTTGCAAATTGAAGAAAATAATATTATCTGTGTTCATAGGGTTATTATAAATATTTCATAGTAAAAATAATTACCATTAAATATATTATATGCAAATTTGGAGTCAGGCACTACTTCAAATGCCTTACATATATGATTTTACATAATCCGTTGAACAATTACATGGTGGGTTAGGTGTCATTATTATCACCATTTCAA
Source organism: Physeter macrocephalus (assembly GCF_002837175.3). Lineage (NCBI taxonomy): Eukaryota > Metazoa > Chordata > Mammalia > Artiodactyla > Physeteridae > Physeter > Physeter macrocephalus. Next base: position 137,101,937 of record NC_041220.1, on the reverse strand, counting down.
AGATGACCAGCTGAAGCCTAAAGAGCATAAGTAATTCACTAACGTATAACACATGGGAAGCGTTTAGCAGAGCACCTGGTGCCCCACCCCTTTGACAGCAGCTTGTTATTTTTCTTTCTGAATTTTTAGTGTCTCCTAAATTTTCTTTTGGGCCAATCATTGGTAATTGCCATCAAAATGGCTTCCATATTTGTGGATAAATTTAAAGTTTTCCTTCTTTGTAGAAAATCTCAAACCCTCCCTCCCAACATGGAAAATAAAGTGAGTCAGTTCGTAATTTAGAAATTACGAACTCAAATGACCTCAGAAGCTAGGAAAGTTACAAAAACCATAAATCAACCTGTATATGACACAACAGAGAAGAGTTATTTATATTTAAAAAGTTATGTAGCATTGCGTGCTGTAGAAATATTAGCTCAATTCCATATAACTCTAGGAGAGAGGAACTACTATTATTCTATCTAACAGAAAAAGAAAGTGAAGCCTAGAAACAGTATATAATTTGTCCCACATGTCTAATAAGGAGCAGAGCCAGGTTTTGAGCCCAGGAAGTTGGGTTCCCTCTTCACTAGTCTTAACTGCAATCCTCCTCTGTGTATGTAGCAGGGACTCTGACCAGCTCGTGAATATATGTCTGCTTAAAATCACTCCCCTCTCCTCTCTCTTTTTTTTCTTCCTCCATTTTTTTCTTAACTGTACTTGGAAAAGAAAATGTATATACTTTTCTGAGCTGCTTCATTTCAATTCCTGATTAAATTAAATTTATGTTTTGATGGTGAAAATAATACACAAAATCAGAAACTGTCTCCTTTTATCTTGAAGGAATATCACTGGCTGCTTTGGGTTATGTTTGGCTGCTGTATATATTTGTGGAAGGGAGACATTGCAAATAAGGGAATTTCTCAGGTTCTATGCAAGCTGTTTTTTCTTAAAACATTAAGCAAAATATTTTGTCTTCAAAGCCTCCAGGATAAAGCAGAATGCTCTTATTTGAATGAAGCATTTCAATAGAATATCTTTTTCTGTAACAAATGTGGAATACAGCAGCAAAGCCAATTAATACTCATATTTCTTTTAATTCATTGGTAAAGCATAGAGGAAGGAGGAAGAAATATAGCAAGAAAGGTTTTCAATCTCAACCAAATTTGTGTGGCCTCCACACACCTCATAAGCTCTGCTCCTAGCGAAGCAAATGATCTAATATTAATATCTGTCATACAGAAAGGCAATCTTGTCTTTTAACGATGCCCTTTCTAGCTCTAGAGTTCAAGTCTTCCTTCACACATTAAGACAGTGTCAAAAAATTATAATGACTAATGCAAGGTTGAATTTTAGCACTCCTTGTTAAATCCAAGTTTCCGAAGCATGTAGTTTCATTCTCATTTTATAGCAGTTCCCTTTCAGTCACAGAGTAAAAAAAGTAATCAGGTTTTACTGGTTTAAAAAATTAAACTTATCTGATATGCCCTTTGGAAACATATATTCAATTGTATAAAACATTATTCTTGATATATTACATCAGTTTCTAATAAAAAAATCAGATATACCATTTGGTCTGAATGATGTATTACAAAATTAACTTTTTTTTGCTATTTGCCAAATAAAAATCAATTTCTTAAGATTGGCTGCTGGAGAGAAAAATAAAGACATTATCTCATCCAGAACAAGTGTTCTCTCTTCCCCTTTAGAGAGCCCAAAGAGAACACTGGTTAAGGCATGGAGTCTGATTAGGACATAACTCAGATTTCGTTGTTAGATTCCTTAACCTAAATTCTTTGCCCCATCCCTATCTACCATATTGTGGGGTGCCTTCATGCTCTCTTTTCTACCTGTTACTAAAATTAATATTTAGGGGTATTTTCATTTAATTAGAGAGCTTTACTGATGAAAGGAGACTTATGAAATACTTCTCCTCTCCTAACACCATTCTTACAATTTCATAGTAGTTAGAAATAATATTCAAGACTAGAGGGACAAACATTTGTGTTCTTAACTCATCATTAATGTATTCTTCTCTATCACACATCATATATGGAGAACTTAGGAATGCAGAGCTTTAAGGGCTCCTAAGGTACAACATGGGCTATTAGTCTTCTACACCTATGAATAGCACGGTAGGCGGATATCACTGCTTTGAGTCCATTGGTCACAATAGACATCTCTTCAAAAATGGCATATATTCAAAATACCTAGCAAAGGGTAGCATCTGCAAGGTGGGAGGTACACAGACCATAGTCTTCCTGTCTTTTCCAGAGCTACGGGCTGGTGGGGGTGTAGGATTAGGTTTTACAGCGGGCACCTAGATCTTAATACTTATATTTATAAAAGGAAATTTTTAGCCATGCTTCAATCACTTATTTCTGAGTTCTTTTGTTAATTGAATATCAGACAATGCCATGGCTTCTCGTATTATATCTTTATAACTGTGAAAAGCTAAGATAAACTGAAGAGGCCACATATTTCCAAAAATAGAAAAGCATGCATTTCTAGTAGAAAAAAAGAATTTTGATTATGATTAATATTCAAGATATATCTCTATGATCGGAAAACAACAATTGTTTGAAAAAAACCTATGGTAATGAATAGAAAGCGGGCATAATAAAAATATGAAACCGTATTTTTCAATTTTAAAATTCCAAGAGGATTTTTTTTAGAGTGTGCAGAAAGTAACTGATAACACTGTGAAAAGCACTGAAGTACTAACTGAAAAACTACATATGTTGAGCTGATAAACACTGAGCTTTGAAAGCTTTCAATTTCCTCATCTTTGTCCGGCATCATCGTGATCCTTCACCGGCAAGTATCTCTCCCAGACCTGTGCAAGGGCATTTAACAGTAGGAAAGTCAAGAAGAACAGGCAGATTCAGGAGAAAGGACTGATGGGAAAGGCATTTTCAAAATAATGAACATTAATTATGGGAAGTACATTTACTTGCTAAAGAAATTTGAATTTGAACATTAGTATCATCCATAATGAGCTTTTTAAAAAATATTTCTTGTAAGTGTCCAAGTTCACCAATTTCAAGTCTTCCATTCAGCTTCCCAAGAAGATGACATCAGTTAACCTCAGCATATAAGGTTTCCTGATGGGGGGAATATGTGATAAAACTATAAAACAATGAGACAATTTCAAGAAGAAATATGGAAGAAAGAGACCTGTCTTTAAAATTAGGCATTGGAAATCTAAAATAATACCTTCCTCCTGTTCATGACACCAGGTTTTGTTGTGTGTTACCACTGCAGTAGCCCTATTACAAGACTCATAATGAGACCTCTGCAGGCCTCTCTCCCCGAAAGATTCACTGTGTGACAGATTGTGGAGGTATATATAACTCCACTGCCTTCTCATCGCAGGGAATTCTCACAGTCAGGGAAACCTCCCTTCTATAGATTCTCCCTTCTATAGGAGTACCCTCCATAGGATGAAGCATATCAGGGCTTCTTTTGCATACTGACTGAAGATATCTTTGGATTCCTTGCTAGCAGGTGGAGAGGGAACACTTTGAGACATCTTGCTGACCCTGCTTGAGTTTTACAAGATCAGTCATTTGGAGGTGTGCTCAGTTATTCGAAAAGTGAAATAGTATGAGTATCCCAAAGTAAACACATCATATTGATTTCTGCCACATAACGGGGCAAATATGGTTTTGTTCCATACGTGGCATATATACAGAATTGACATTTGAGGGATATTACCCGTGAATATATATCTTCTTTAAATACAATCTTCCTAGGAAATCATATCTTTCCTTGGCTGCCACTGAACTCAGACGTGTTTTTATTCGTGACTGATGAACACACAAACACTTTTTCTGTGTCCAGTTACTAAATGAATATGTTAGGAAATCACTGAATGCTAAAGATTGATTCCACTCTACGTGCATTTCTGACGTAAAGGGAGTGAAAAGAAAATACAGGTCAAATCCATGAGAATAAAGAGTCATCCTCTGTAACCAGAGAATAAAAGTGAATGCATGCATAAGAATAACTGATCCTGCCTGAAAAACTAAGTGATTTATCTCCAAGGATGAAGAGGGAATCTTCATAACTATCATCTTCACACTTTTAAAAATTATTAACTAGATATTCTAGATGCAAATATGTACAGTTGTTAAACACTAAGTTAAATATATCTAAAAAGTGCTACCAAATTATACTTTGAAATAATTCATTCCATTAAGTTTATCCTACCAAGTGATTACTTTTTCATCTCAAATATATATTATTATTTTAGCAAAATCATTTAATGGGTCCAGGATTACTAATGCGTATTATGAAACACTTTAGCCAGGTCTAGCATACATTTCACAGAATGTTTAAAAAAGTAAAGTTTTTCATTTCTCTTTATAATCTATACATAATCACAAATGCATTATCCTAAAATAGTACCTCCCTTTTCCAGGCATCTCTGCATTTCGTGTAGCTCTAAGTATTCAGATGTTAAAATAATTCACTTGCCAAGTACAGCAAAGGGGACCAGAAATCCATGACCCAAACCCACACACAAACCTCTGACTGAGAATCTATGAGTAACAACCAATGATGATATAAAACACAGTTTTTACTTTTATTATCATCTACCATTGCTAAATACAAAATGTTGGCTTCTATTAAGACTGCTACTGAAGATTTTACCTCTGCTCTCTGACTCATAATAATAGCAGATGCTGCTGTGATATTCGATAGCATATTTATGTGGTTGTCCATACTGCAAAGCATGATTTTATTAGAGGGAGTGGATCAACAGCTAAGTGAGATAATTTAATCAGTTATCAACAAATGCATGAAACACCTCAAAGTTTTATATCTTGCCCTGTTGTTATGGCAATACCCATCTTCAGGACACCTACTCACTTAGAAAAAACATGGCAGGCAAGGGCTAGTTTTGCTATTTAAAATCTGCAGAAGGTTATGTATTATTACTCTTTGGATTTACAACATGATAATATGAGTAGGGAAGTCCGACAAAAAAAAACCGGTGATGCTTAGTTTGTAAATTTAGAGATGTTCAAATTTCCTTATTATTATGTTGCCTGGTAATAGTAAAACTAGGGTTTGGTTGCCCCTTTAACCTTACTAAATGTGTTAAAAATATTTTACTTGCTTAGTCTTTCTATGAAATTAGAAAAGATGATCATTTCCACTTTATAAAATCAAACACTGATCTCCAGAGAGCTTATATGTTTAAATCCAGTAGTTGAGCATAGCCTTTTGGATTCTCTGTACACGCTCCCAAATTTTACAAGAAACCCAAAACTAATTTTACTGACTTATCTTCCAGGAACCACTGTGTTTGTTTTATGTTCTGTAATACTACACTAAGCTAAAAAGTAATGTCATATAATCTCTGAATAAACTATAGGTTTCTCCCTTATTCTGAAAACAAAGATTCCAAACTTGTATATTACATTTCAGTTCATCTTAGTTACTCATAAAAGTATTCTATGTTATTAATTACTGAAAAGCAACTGCTAAAAATATATATTCCAAATTTAAATATTCTTTTCATCCCTATAAATATATGCATATGCATATTTAATTTCTTTTAATAGTCTGACCCTTACTGTACAAATCCAATCTTATATTCACAGCTGTCTAACAATAATACTGGAATAGAATAAATTTGTGATTCAGCATATGCTTTTTCTTTTCTTCAAGTTTCTTTTAAGTTGACATACAATTATTATAGGTTAAGAATCACACCAATGATTCAGACTAATTCACTCTCCTTTACATTGATATATGCTGGTTTTGGTATCCAAGTTTCCCTAACAAGTTTTCAGTTTTTAGTTAGGTTGATAATGATAACAGTTGCTAGAAATGAAAATCATATGAACAATTTATGAGTTGTCATTTTACGTCAATACTTTATATGCCTGAACTTATTTAATCATCAAAACAACCATGCAAGTTAGGCATTATGTATATCTCCCTAAAGCAAATGAAGAAATGGAGACAAAAAGTGTTAGATAAAATCTCCCTGTTATAAAGCTAGTAGGTAAAGAGGCAAAAAGTGAGCAAACCCCGGTTTATTGGTGAGAAGCACAAATCTTAAACAACATGATATTCTGCATCCAGATTTTCAATTCAACAAGTAATACAATCCCTTAGAATAAAATGGATTAATATTTACATGTCACAATCAATAGATCATGGATGTCTCCTACATTCTCAGGTGGGAAGTTCATACAATTTAAGAATGCTGGTGTGCTGACTGATGTATGGAAGGCTAAGAGCTCCAAAGTCCATTAAACACATTTAAACGGCATTTACCTGGTTTTTAAAAAATCTTTGATTCAATTGATTTCCACAATATTTCTGGCAAAATATTCAGTAGCTACATTATACAGATGATAATATGAGGAGCAAAAGTTAGATGCCATTCCCAAGGTATAATAATAGCAAAATTCATAGCAGATCATTTTTAACACCCACCTCCTCTATAAATAAAATTTTTGTTATAATAAAGTTAAGTGAGTAATATTAATAACAGCCTGAAAAGAAATGCAAATGATGCAAATTCTTCTTCTTGAACTTTCTATGTATAAGAGCCACTAATTTTAAGTAAAAATAAAAAATAAAACAAATCTGATGATACAAAAGGAAAAAGTAATCACATAACACCTTCAATCACATTAGTTTATCTTTCTAAGAAAAAATATACCTTACTTTGCATCTTTACCATTTTAAATATTAAAAATTAATAAAAATTCCAGTTGTCACATAGAATAAGAGAATTGAAGTATCTTATATTCTTTTACTTCATGCACACAATCCCTGTGTTTATTTAAAGACTACTAATGCACTGTAGAGGCTGGAGACATGATATGTACTCGAAGTGAACTTGAATGCTCTGAATCATTGCAAACTTACTCTTGAAATAAATGTCTGTAGCTGATTCTTGGTGTGTTGGGCATGACTATGTAAATGGGAATTCTACAAATTAACTACCTTCTAGAATGCAAAGTTTATTAAAGAGTAATAAATCTTACTAATTTGAGGTTACATGTATATTATTAAAATTCAACAGTAACTACAGCAGTTACTTACAACTTAGATTCATTAGAAAAATTTCCCATGGAGGAGAATTCTATCATCAAAGTTGCTTAGACTGACTTATGTAATATGATTATAAAAAGCAGATAGATATTTAGTTGGTTTTATTATTGTTTTAAAATTATCTGCAGATTCTGCACCCACTTACTGTCTGCACCTGGGAAGATGGAGCCCATCACTCTACTCTTGTTAGGCAAGCACTTGCACCTAAGTGTAATTACTTGAAAGTATTTAATGAACACCTTTGTGTCAGGCAATAATATGAAATCTGGAGACATAATGGTGGTAGACATAGGTCCTGAGAGAGACTTTGTGAGGAAGTGTTTTTTTTTTATTTATATCCGAATGATGGAAATTTATAGATCTGGAAAGAGAGAAAAAAAATTACTAATAGAGTAAACCACATGTGCAAAAGCTCTGAGCTTGGAGTATCTAGAAATTTTTTTTTTAAAGGCCTATCTGATAAACTATTTATATTTAATGTTAAAGTGCTAGTGGAAGCTATTAAAGGCTTTTTTTAATTTTAAAATAGTAAGACCCTGATATTATTTAAATTTCTAGTTTATTTTGAGAAGGAAATTGTGTGGAACAAGTGAGACAGCTGACCTGGGGAGCCAAGTCTTAGATTTCTTACCTTAAATATATTTCTAAATTTTGTACATGGAATGGAAATGGGAAGAGAATTAAATGTGATAATAAAACAGAATTCTAAATATTTAGCAAATATCGTAAAAAACCTAAGTTGACATCAAATGTGTTTTGAGATTAATAAAGGCAACCAATGGGATACACACACACACACACACACACACACACACACACACACACGGAATATTACTCAGCTGTAGAAAAGAATGAAATATTGCCATCTGTAGCAACATGGATGAACTTAGAGAATATCAACCTTAATGAAGTAAGACGGAGAGAGAAAGACAAATATTATATGATATCACTTAAATCTAAAAAAATAATACAAATGAATCTATACACAAAACAGAAACAGAATCACAGACATAGAAAACAAACTTATGGTTACCAAAGGGGAAAGGGAAGGAGGAAGGATAAATTAGGAGTGTGAGATTAACAGGTACAAACTACTATACATAAAATAGATAAGCAACAAGAATTTACTGTACAGAGGAGGAACTACATTCAATATCTTATAATAACTTATAATGGAAAATAATCTGAAAAAATATATAACTGAAGCATTTTGCTGTATACCTTAAACTAACATAATATTGTAGCTTAACTATACTTCAATTTTAAAAAACTAAATATTATACTTTTTATTTTATCAAAAACCTTTATATATTCAATTTTCTAATATTATATTTGATGCTTATTTGAGAGTGCTTCTAACTGCTTTTTAAAATTATTAATACAATAAATTCTTTATATCATAGTAAACATTCTTACTTATTTCAAGTGGATTTTTTTAAAAAGGACCCATAATTAATAACAAATGAGAGTTGCAACTAAGACACAGATATGGCATGAACTTCCTTGTCTGATTGAAAGATACCCTATTTTAATAAAGTAATATAATGAGAATAAATATGAGGAAACAATATCTTATATATTTTTGATATTAGTTGAAAATTAGTAATTTGGCTCTTAACTATTACAGGTTAAGATTTAATACTACAGGGAGGAGCTTCAAGATGGTGGAAGAGTAAGACGCGGAGATCACCTTCCCACAAATACATCAGAAACACATCTACACGTGGAACAACTCCTACAGAACACCCACTGAACGCTGGCAGAAGACCTCAGACCTCCCCAAAGGCAAGAAATTCCCCACGTACCTGGGACAAAGAATAGGGACGGGACCTGCACCAGTGGGAGGGAGCTGTGAAGGAGGAAAGGTTTCCACACACTAGAAGCCCCTTCGCGGGCGGAGACTGCGGGTGGCAGAGGGGGAAGCTTCGGAGCCGCGGAGGAGAGCGCAGCCACAGGCGTGCGGAGGGCAAAGTGGACAGATTCCCACAGAGGATCGGTGCCGACCGGCACTCACCAGCACGAGAGGCTTCTCTGCTCACCTGCCGGGGCGAGCGGGGGCTGGGAGCTGAGGCTTGGGCTTCAGTCGGATCCCAGGGAGAGGACTGGGGTTGGCGGCATGTACAGCGGGGGCTGGGAGCTGAGGCTTGGGCTTCAGTCGGATCCCAGGGAGAGGACTGGGGTTGGCGGCATGAACACAGCCTGAAGGGGCTAGTGCACCACGGCTGGCCGGGAAGGAGTCTGGGAAAATGTCTGGAGCTGCCGAAGAGACAAGAGACTTTTTCTTCCCTCTTTGCTTCCTGGTGCACGAGGAGAGGGGATTCAGAGCGCCGCCTAAAGGAGCTCCAGAGACGGGCGTGAGCCGCAGCTATCAGCGCGGATCCCAGAGACGCGTGTGGGATGCTAGGGCCGCTGCTGCAGCCACCAAGAAGCCTGTGTGCGAGCACAGGTCACCCTCCACACCTCCCCTCCTGGGAGTCTGTGCAGCCCGCCACTGCCAGGGTCCCGTGATCCAGGGACAACTTCCCGGGGAGAACGCACGGGGTGCCTCAGGCTGGTGCAACGTCACGCTGGCCTCTGCCTCACGGGGTCGTCCCGCATCCGTGCCCCTCCCTCCTGCCAGCCTGAGTGAGCCAGAGCTCCCGAATCAGCTGCTGCTTTAACCCCATCCTGTCTGAGTGAAGAACAGACGCCCTCAGGCGATCTACACGCAGAGGCGGGGCCAAATCCAAAGCTGAACCCCCGGAGCTATGCGAACAAAGAAGAGAAAGGGAAATCTCTCCCAGAAGCCTCAGAAGCAGCGGATTAAATCTCCACCATCAACTTGATGTACCCTGCACCTGTGGAATACCTCAATAGACAACAAATCATCCCAAATTGAGGAGGTGGACTTTGGGAGCAAAGATATATTTTTTTTCTTTTCCCTTTTTCTCTTTTTGTGAGTGTGTATGTATATGCTTCTGTGTGTGATTTTGTCTGTATAGCTTTGCTTTTACCATTTGTCCTAGGGTTCTGTCTGTCCATTTGCTTTTGTTTTTTACTACTTAAAAAAATTTTTTTCTTAATAATTATTTTTTATTTTAATAACTCTATTTTATTTTATCTTCTTCTTTCTTTCTTTCTTTTTTCCTCCCTTTTATTCTAAGCTGTGTGGAGGACAGGCTCTTGGTGCTCCAACCAGGCATCAGGGCTGTGCCAGTGAGGTGGGAGAGCCAAGTTCAGGACACTGATCCACAAGAGACCTCTCAGCTCCACGTAATATCAAAAGGCGAAAATCTCCCAGAGATCTCCATCTCAACGCCAAGACCAAGATCCACTGAATGACCAGCAAGCTACAGTGCTGGACACTGTATGCTAAACAACTAGCAAGACAGGAACACAACCCCACCCATTACCACAGAGGCTGCCTAAAATCATAATAAGGCCACAGACACCCCAAAACACACCACCAGACGTGGACCTGCGCACCAGAAAGACAAGATCCAGCCTTATCCACCAGAACACAGGCACCAGTCCCCTCCACCAGGAAGCCTACACAAACCACTGAACTAACCTTACCCACTGGGGACATACACCAAAATCAACGGGACTACGAACCTGCAGCCTGTGAAAAGGAGACCCCAAACACAGTAACTTAAGCAAAATGAGAAGGCACAGAAACACACAGCAGATGAAGGAGCAAGGTAAAAACCCACCAGACCTAACGAATGAAGAGGAAATAGGCAGTCTACCTGAAAAAGAATTCTGAATAATGAGAGTAAAGATGGTCCAAAATCTTGGAAATAGAATGGAGAAAATACAAGAAA
>NC_041220.1:137089623-137090105 GCF_002837175.3 Physeter macrocephalus | reverse complement strand
AAATATTTATGCACCCAACATAGGAGCACCTCAGTACATAAGGCAAAAACTAACAGCCATGAAAGGGGAAATCAACAGTAACACAATCATAATAGGAGACTTTAACACCCCACTTTCACCAATGGACAGATCATCCAAAATGAAAATAAATAAGGAAACACAAACTTTAAATGATACATTAAACAAGATGGAATTAATTGAAGTTTACAGGACATTCCATCCAAAAACAACAGAATACACCTTCTTCTCAAGGGCTCATTGAACATTCTCCAGGATAGATCATACCTTGGATCACAAATCAAGCCTTGGTAAATTTAAGAAAATTGAAATCATATCAAGTATCTTTTCCGACCACAACGCTATGAGACTAGATTTCAATTACAGGAAAAATCTGTAAGAAATACAAACACAAGCAGGCTAAACAACACACTGCTTAATAACCAAGAGATCACTGAAGAAATCAAAGAGGAAATAAAAAAATA
>NC_041220.1:137088251-137088499 GCF_002837175.3 Physeter macrocephalus | reverse complement strand
TAGCAGGATACAAAATTAATGCACAGAAATCTCTTGCATTCCTATACACTAACGATGAAAAATCTGAAAGTGGAATTAAGAAAACACTCCCATTTACTACTGCAACAGAATGAATAAAATATCTAGGAAGAAACCTACCTAAGGAGACAAAAAAACCTATATGCAGAAAATTATAAGACACTGATGAAAGAAATTAAAGATGATACAAATAGATGGAGAGATATACCATGTTCTTGAATTGGAAGAAT
>NC_041220.1:137068871-137087857 GCF_002837175.3 Physeter macrocephalus | reverse complement strand
CCTAACACCATACACAAAAATAAATTCACAATGGGTTAAAGACCTACATGTAAGGCCAGACACTATCAAACTCTTAGAGGAAAACATAGGCAGAACACTCTATGACATAAATCACAGCAAGATCCTTTTTGACCCATCTCCTAGAGAAATGGAAATAAAAACAAAAATAAACAAATGGGACCTAATGAAACTTAAAAGCTTTTGCACAGCAAAGGATACCATAAACAAGACCAAAAGACAACCCTCAGAATGGGAGAAAATATTTGCAAATGAAGCAACTGACAAAGGATTAATCTCCAAAATTTACAACCAGCTCATGCAGCTTAATATCAAAAAACCAAACAACCCAGTCCTGAAATGGGCAGAAGACCTAAGTAGACATTTCTCCAAAGAAGATATATAGATTCCCAGCAATCCCACTACTAGGTATATACCCTGAGAAAACCATAATTCAAAGAGTCATGTACCAAAATGTTAATTGAAGCTCTATTTACAATAGCCAGGACATGGAAGCAACCTAAGTGTCCATCGACAGATGAATGGCTAAAGAAGATGTGGCACATATATACAATGGAATATTACTCAGCCATAGAAAGAAATGAAACTGAATTACTTATAGTGTGGTGTATGGACGTACAATCTGTCATACAGAGTGAAGTATGTGAGAAAGAGAAAAATAAATACTGTATGCTAACGCATATATATGGAATCTAAAAGAAAAAAAAATTGTCATGATGAACCTAGGGACAAGACGGGAATAAAGATGCAGACCTACCAGAGAATGGACTTGAGGATACGGGGAGGGGGAAGTGTAAGCTGGGATAAAGTGAGAGTGGCATGGACCTATATACACTACCAAATGTAAAATAGATAGCTAGTGGGAAGCAGCCGCATAGCACAGGGAGATCAGCTCGGTGCTGAGCTCTAGGTGACCACCTAGAGGAGTGGGATAGGGAGGGTGGGAGGGAGGGAGACGCAAGAGGGAAGAGATATGGGAACATATGTATATGTATGACTGATTCACTTTGTTATAAAGCAGAAACTAACACACCATGGTAAAGCAATTATACTCCAATAAAGATGTTCAAAAAAAAAGATTTAATACTACAAAACAATTAACTGTATCTACATATTCACCATGAGTTGATATCAAGAAGTTCAATAGGAGATGTAATGTCTTTATGTGTATTTTGAGACCAATACAGTTGACCTCTGAATGGTGAAGGGTTTAGGGGTGCTGATCACCATGAAGTTGAAAATCTCCCTCTAACTCTAAAGACAGAGCTCCAGTATCAGCGGTTTGGCACCCACGGATTCAACCTACCTGGGATTCAACCAACTATGGATTGTGTAGCACTGTAGCAGTATTTATTGAAAAAAAAGAAATCCACTTATATGTGGACCCATGCAGTTCAAGTCCATGCTGTTCAAGGACCAACTATGTAATGTGATATCCTTTCAATACAACGATATAACTAAACACCAAAACTTAGTCTAGTCAAATAGTTGTTTAATATTCTTAATTATACTTATTTATAATATGTTTCAATGAAATATAAACAAACGTAAGGGGAGATAAATATTTTTAGAGCTAAATAAAAAGATTGAAAAAAGACCTTTGGGTTATGAGACCACCTTTCCAAGAAGAGGAGTCTATCATTTTTACCTTCCTCCAGATCATTAGACATGTTACTCATTAGACATGTTACATCAGACATGTTACTAACCACAAATGTCAAATGGACACAAAAACCCCAAACAATTTGTAAAACTCAAACTACTGAAATGTCATAGTTGAACTTAGGTCAAGTTCATAATCCACACTTCTTACTCTGTATCCACATGAGGAAAAGGATTTATGCTACCTCATAAGTACATGAATTACCATAGAGTTTGGTCTGAACCATTTTGATGACTAAGCCACTGCTTATGTGAAATATTTTCTCTCTCTAATCAAGTATACCTCAACACCAGCCTTTTCCTCTTCTCAACTACGTATAACTTGGGGTAAAATGCTCACCCGTTTTTTATGAAAATAAAAGAATATAGTCTAATTAGTGGGGTAAATTAAAGTCCCTCTTTTATTAAACATCAAATATTTGATTTTCATAATTACTCATAATCTAAGAAGATATATAAAGTTAACCACTTGAAAATGTATGTGTTAAATTGACTACCTTCGTATTTAAAAGGTAAGGGACAAAGAAAGCTAATCACATATGACATTGAAAGGCAAAGACTTTAACTTTCTAAGCACACTTCTTTTAAGTAAAATATAACCAGAAGATTGTATGTTTAAAGCATATATAGCATTATTCTGGAAAATGATAAATTTTTGGTTAAACATTTTGTAATAACAGACTGTTATAAATTATTCTAAATAATGTTGGTGAGAATATTTCAGGATATAAAATTCCCTAGCTAAAGATGCTTCAGAAAAATACATTATCTGTTGGTTTTGAAAAGAAACTTATGACATGAAAAGGGATTGATCAGTGTTTCATAAATCAACTTATTAATCCATGTAAGTGAATTTCACTTTAAAGGAAAAAATGGAGGTCTTGATTATTCTCTGTACTACTCCAGTGATAAGTCCCATATTACTGAATTACCCTTTGGAAATTGAGTTTGCTTCAATCATCTATCCATACATTCATTTACTCACATATTTATTCATTATGCAAATATTAATTTCAAATTCCTTCGGGGATGAAGAAAGAAAAATAAATTTAGTGTGCTCATGTTCTTTCTTGTTAATTTCTATATAACACTACTTATACAGTTAAATGTAGTTAAGAGGCAGTTAAGGATCTGTGGAATGTTTTAACTTCAAGTTATAGAATCATTAAAAAATGTAGAAAACAAAAAGATATGTCCTCTCTTGAAATTTGAAAACAATCCTCAAGAAATATAGGTGGGAGTTTTTTAAAAAAAGCAATGGAGTACTAAAAGTTCAAGACTAGTTCAGTATATATGGAGTCCTGGATAAAAACTAGTATTACTAGGTGAAAAATTATCTCCTTTCAGGCCATCAAATTTTATTTGATTAAGCCACAGACATTGTAGTTAGAAAGTAATAAATATAATATAGTCTTACTACAGTATTTCAAAGCCCAGTGGATGTTTTCTTAAGCAATAAGCAAGAAAACATGTCCTGGAAATTATATTGCTTGGAACCAGACTTCAAAATGAATTTCACTCGTATAAATCAATCTTCTCAAAATTTTAACATACATATGCTCAATTCTGCAATATTTGTAATTTTGAAACTCATCTATTAATTAGGACTTATTTCCAAATAAATAATTTTACAGTACCCCTGAAAACCTGAAATTAATTACGATTGACTTGAAGCCAGGTAAACATCGCTTCACGTGGAAGATTATATTCCCTCATTCATTCATATATTTTCAAACATTTTTTGAGCTTTCTCTATGTGCTAATCAGAATGTAGAAGATGTAAATGTACAGGGCGTGTTTCCTGATCACCTACGGCTTAGAGTTGACTTTTAGAAACCATATAAACAATATAAACACTTCAACAGCAAGTGGGAGTAAATCGTAGGTAGAATGAGAAGAATAAACCAGGCAGAAGAAGAAGAATGGGCAAAGGACAGCAACAAGAAAGATGACAGCACTTGATAGAGGTGATGGCGGTAAGTATGGAGGAAGTTCAGAGTGTTTGGGGGAGTATTACATCATGCAGCCTGGGAGAGTAGCAGAGACTAGATCAAGAAAAACCTCCTAGGCCAGCTTAAGTAGTTTGTGTTTTATTTTCACAACAATGAGGAGCTATTGGAGTGTTTTAAACAGACTTTCAACATGATTGGATTTGAATTTTAGAAAAATCATTCTGAAGGCAGTTCCAGTTTGGGGAATTGATTAGAATAAGAGAAATCTGAATGTTGATACATCAGTTGGGAGGCTCTTTGTTTTTTTGTTTTTTTGCGGCACGCGGCCCTCTCACTCCTGTGGCCTCTCCCATTGCAGAGCACAGGCTCCGGACGCACAGGCTCAGCAGCCATGGCACCCGGGCCCAGCCGCTCCACGGCATGTGGGATCTTCCCAGACCGGGGCACGAACCCGTGTCCCCTGCATCGGCAGGCGGACTCTCAACCACTGCGCCACCAGGGAAGCCCAGGGAGGCTCTTTTAATAATCCAGGAGAAAACTTTTTTTGACCTGTACAAAATTTAGTTTTAGCATAAATGGACCCATGAGAAGAGAGTCATAAGGAATGAAAGATGTAAGACTCAAAACAATAGTATTTTCAGCTCTTAGAACTGGACTGGATGTGGGAATTAAGAAAAATGACTAGTCAAGCATGGCTCCCGGATTTCTGGCTTTTCAATATAGTGGATGATTGGCCTTCTTTGAAATAAGGAACACCAAGGGAATTCAAGATTTATATATGTTGAATAGAACAATTTTCAATTTTTTTTAAAGTGTAAATGTCAAGTAGACAATGTGGAATATACATAATTAGATGAAGGTAACTTTCTTTTTGTTTTCTTCTTCATCCTAGCTTGTGCTCACCAATATTCATATTTTATTTCATCCTTGAGTATACTGTGAAGCTATATTTTCTGCTCTTCTGTGGTTAAAATGGGTATATTTTGCTACTCCTCACATTGAGATGTGGAATCTACTCCCCCTCCTGTCAAACAAGGACTGGCCTTAATGATTTGCTTGACAAATAGAAAGTGGTAGAAATGAATCTGTGTAATGTCTGAGACTACATTAGAACCTTGCAACTTCTGCTTTAGTATCTTGAAACATTTTTCCTGGAAGCCAGCCACCATCTTCTGAGGAATCCCAAGAAGCACCATTGAAAGGACCAAATGGAGACGGAATGGGGTCCCTATCCAACAGCGCAGCTGACCTACCAGGAGACTGCCAGGACCAATTTACCAGCTATTGGTTGAGATATCAGGGGGATGGATCCCCTATAACAGCTGATATTGGAGCACAAATAGAAAGACAGATTATCTCTGTCCAAATTTTTGACCCACAAAATTACGAGTAAAACAAAATTATTTCTAATCACTCATTTTGGTGTAGTATGTTGCGAGCAATAGATAACAAGACTACCTTTGCCGTTAGCTATGAATTTGTGGCTAAGTTCTGGTCAGTGGTGTTGACACGCTACCTCCATGATTGGACCATAAAATGTAAATCCCTCAAGCATCATTATCACTGCACCACTCCATCCATTAGCTTAGTAGAGAGGACTTTGAGGAGGAACAAAATAGAAGAGGTCTGAATTCTGCATAACTGCATTGAGCAGAACCCCCCATTCCCCCTCTAACCCATATTGGACTTTAATATGAGCAAATTTTAAAAAAAACTTTTGCATTTTTATATTACTCAAGATATGGACATAAATTGTTTCAGCCCTCATCCTATTCTGAATAATATATGTTATATTGTAAGTGAAATTATGTCATTCAAAAGTGGAAGAAAGTAGGGGAGTAAAGAAAAGAAAAGAAAGAAAGAAAAAGAAAGAAAGAAAGAGTGATTGGCTTAACATTTGATAGCAGATAGCAAAGAAACAGATGTCTTTTTATTTCATAGTTAAATATTCGGCAACACTGCTCCATGAGAATTTTAGGGGATTAAAGAGTCAGATAATTATGATAATTGCTATTAGCCATATAAAATATGATATAATAAGAAAGAGATAAGTTTAGACAAAAATTGGCTGGTTTGCAAATAGAAATGGAAAGCCATAGTAAGATTTAAGAAAATGGTGGCCTTTAGGGGCATGAAAATAAATATTTTAAGAATCAGAAAATTATTTCTTTATTGAGGTCATGGAAGTTCTTGAAATCATCTAGAAATAGTATGCTGGGAGAGACAAAAAGAAAGTTCTAGATGGTGAGGCAGTGATGGCCCAGAAAACCCTAAACTTTGATTCTGTAGCAATTGTGTATCCAGAGGCTGTAGCCAATTTTGACTTGAGTCGGTTCATGCTGGGGACACGGCCTCAGATAAAAGTTTACTTCTCCTCAAATAAACACCAGACTTTAGGAAATGCCTTTGGGGTTTGTGAGGACAACATACATCTACTCTCTGGCATACTTCATAGATGTGAGTACTACAGAGAAAGTCCTACAAAGAGATTATCATCTATGATACGGGGTAACACAAGCTCTCCTTCAAGTTCCAAAAGAGCAAGTATAATAGACATCTTGGAAAATAAGGATTTATCCCATTTTTTAATGAAATAAAGAGTAACTTCAGCTCAGTAAAGCTTGCAGCATTATTTAACAACTTGTTTGCAGCATTAGACTTCTGAAACTAATTCAGAATTAGTTTCTTGGGAAGCACCACTCTTAAATGGTACTCTGTAAGGACATAGTTTATATGGAGCTTCTGTTTTCTTTTCTGGCCAGAATTCTAATCCATTGTCTAGAAACAAAATCTGTCTTTTCCTTCTCAGAACAGCCTTCTTCCCTGCCCTCCATCCATCCTTGAATGACCAGTTATTTAAGTAGCCCTAGGAGTCCCATGTCAGAAATGGTGGCTGGATAAAGAGACTGCCTTTTCTTGAGAGACAGTTGTTGATCCAGAACGAAGCACTGGAACTGACACATACCCTGAGACAGATCATCTCTTTCCTTCTAGAGTTACTACCGGCACTCCCTAAGAGCTTTCTTTCTCTATAAACAAGCATTTAAATCTTCTTTTCTGTAGAACCTATCGTCAATGGAAATAGTGCATAAGTTTTTCCCATTTATTGATTGATAGTTGTTTGTCTTCCCTTGCTAGAATTTAAGCTCTTCTCTAGATGTTACACTTGACACTCTACAGAATTTCCTAACCCCCCATATTTTATCTCCATATGAGATACCATTGTACATATTCTACACAATCATTTATTTAGTATTCGTCTTACTTTACTGGAATTTAATCTCCTTTTGGGCATGTATTTGTGTCTTTCTGATCTCTGCCTAATCCTCAGTGCCTAGGCAGAGTGCTGCCACTTTGCACAGCCCAAGGGTCAACATTCCCTTCTCATGCTCTGCCCGAAAGTGTCTGGCATGGAACAATTGATTATCTTAGTCACCACGGACAGAAAAGCTACCTGAAAACAAAGCCAACACATTTGTTGTGAAAACTGAGTTATGAGAGACTGAATGAATGAGAGGTATTTCCAGAAACACTGGGAAGAGCAGAACCCCTTCAACTTCATGCTGCCCAATTAGGATGCAAGAACAACTGACTTTTCTAGGCTAAAGTTAGTTAGTTATGAGTTTGGGTCATTTGCACCTGAAGGACTCATGATCAGTAGAAAAATTATGAAGCATTGGAGGTATTGTAAGTCAAAATTCCAAAACTGTAGGATTGATTGAGTCAAGGTGGGACCACAGTGGAGGGATTATAATCCATTCCTTAGCTTGGAGCCTGTCAACCTGTATTTTGGAATGGAAAACACCTTGTTAAGAGAGGTACTTTTCTATTTATGACTAAAACAGTGGGTGTATTGAGATTGGAATTAAACGTGGATTGAGAGAAATTTTAAGGATGTTGGGTTTTGTTGGCTCCCTCTTGTGGCCGTCCTATAGACATGCTGTAGATCTCAATCCGAAAAGTGCAGACTTCCTAGACTAGGCTCTTTACTGGTGGGAAATATTGATAGTATACCAGGCAGGAGTCTTCAGATAATCATGTACTTTGAAAGTTTATAAAAGCCACAATCTCTGCTCAAATACAATCTTAGCATAAGCAGGGAGGCAGGAGATCTAGCTGGAGAAGAAACTAGACCCTGAATCAACCCCCAGGGGACCAGCCTGGGCACAGGATGTTCCACACCATCATAATGTATACAATTCTTACTCTAGGCAGAAGATAAACAGAGACTACCAAGCCCTGAAGCCTGCTACCCAGACCCAGAATCTTCAGGTTTAAGGCCTAATTTCAAGAGGCATGATATGAAAATAAATGTTTGGAGCTCTAAGTCAAAGAAATGCTAGTCGACCACAGCTCAGCTTGAAGAAGATGCATTGTCAGCTGTACACCTACACTGATGAATTAAGGTCAACATTTGCAAGTATCTGAGGCAGTTCATAGGCTAAAGAAAATCATCTTCAAGAGTCCTCACATTATTGGCATTGGACAAAAATAATCTCCCAGAAACAAAGCTGAGAGTGGACAGATTGCCTTACCAATTAATTCATTGCACTGTCATACTTAGGATTCCACGATTTCTTTTTTTGAAAATGGGGTATATTGATTTTCTTTCTCCTTCTATGAAAGTGGATTTGGTAATTTTCAAGTAATTATATCCCTTATACCACTATAGGATGTTGTTGCTGGTCAGATAATTTATCACTTTGGGTAAGTAGCAGAATAGCAAGGAGGTATATCCAGGCCTGATAAATAGGAATGTATAACATATGAAAATCCTGTGATTGGAGCTTAGTGCAGTGATTAGATAAGTTTTGGGTTGTCCCCCTTGGTAAAATAAAAGAACATATTTGGTTTCATCTGGGATAGTGATATTTTGTTAGGTAGAATTTTTAAAAATTACAATAAAGCTATGGATAAATGTTTAACATTCAAGAGGCTGAATGTATTTTAGAACTACTCTCTTAACTGGCAAGAGTTCCAGCTCTCTTCCCTTTCTACCTACTGAGGTGTCTCTCAGTCTATTTTATTTTATTTTATTTTATTTTATTTATTTTTTTAATAATTGATATGAGTGCCAGGAAATTATAAGACCTTGTAAGCTTGGAACTACCAGTAGCCATCTTTCCTATCAAGAGGAACACACTGAGAATAAAGATAAAACACAAGAAAGGAAAAAACTACAAGATGAATAAGAATGGAGTCTAAATGACAATATCCTGATGGCATTTAGCTATCTAAATCCAATTGAATCTGTTTTTGGTGTCACAGTCAGGATTTTCATTCATATAAGCCAATTTATCCCTTTTCTCTTTGCATGAATTAGTTTAAACTAGAGTCCCTTAATTGATTAATATAGTTTGTAACCCAGTGATACTCATATCTCACTATTGCTGTGATTTCATTTTTACCTACATACTGTCCTGACCTGGGAATACTTGCTAACATTATAGATATGAAGAGACAGAGAAGCCCACACAAGAAAGGAGGCATTGTCAATGTTTCTAAATGCTGCAAAGACTCTAAAAGGATTAAAAAATATATAAAAATAGGATTTATTAATAACGAGTTTGTGGAGAGGACAGTTTTAGTGGAATCGACATTTGAGCAGTGCTAGCTATATCTAGATTGTTATATGCTTATTTCACACATACTCCATAAATTTTCAGAATTGCAAACTGAAGGATCAGTGAATTTAACTCATTTCATCTATACTGTTTCTTCTGCCTATTTCTCAGGCTGAGAATTATCATATTAGTAGCAGAGTTGACAGTAAGGGATTAATATCCAATATTTCTCTATGTTGCTGACTTCAGAAAGCCAGCAAATTCTCCTAAATTTCTCTTCATTAGTATGAAGGACAAAACTAAATCGAAACAAAAGTAACAAACCTATTTATTCATAAACTTGAGGCAAAGAAACCCATCTGTCATCTCAAGTTTCATCAGGGGTTCAAAGAGTTAGAAAGAGATTACATTTTAGAGAGTAAAAAGAGGAAACACTGAGACAGTCTTTGGCAAACATCCTATTAAGGTGAGATTTGGGGAAGTGGATGGGTCTTTCTAATTAGTGTTCATGTACACTTGGAAGTCCTTCTTTGGCTGCAAGGGAACAAACAAGCAAATCTGGGGGGTGGGAGAAATGAGATGTTGGTCAGAGGGTACCAACTTTCAGATGTAAGATGAGTAAGTTCTGGGGATCTAATGTACAGCATGGTGATTACAGTTAATAATACTGTATTGTATATTTGAAATTTGCTAAGAAAGTAGATATTAAGTGTTCTCACCACATTTAAAAAGAAAACTGTAACTATGTGAGATGATGGATGAGTTAATTAACTTGTCATAATCATTTCCCTCTCTCTCTCTCTCTTTCTCTCTCTCTCTCTCTATCTATGTATATATACATATATATATACATATCTATATACGTATATATATATATATATACATGTATATATACACATAAAATCACTACATTTTACACACCCTAAAAGTCACATTGTACAATCTTAATATATACAATTTTTATTTGTCAATCGTACTTTAATGAAGTTGGGGAAAAAAGTTTGGGAATGTTTCAAAAGTGGAAGGATTGTTCAATGTCATGAGTGGAGGGTTTTCTGTACCTGACCATTTCCTAGAACAAGTAAATAGTGATGGAATGTTTTTTGTGGTCAAACTGTCATAATGGAGCTTACTGTGGGGAAAGTTGTAGCTACCTTGGCAGACAGCTACTAAGTACCATACAAAATATTACTAAATAGTCAATGTAGCATTGTGCAGAAAGTCCATTCATTCATTCACTCACTCATTCAACAAATTTTTTTGAGCTACTATAATATGTTAAGTGTGTTCTTGGAAATACAGTAGTGAAGAAATGGGTTTTCCCTCATAGAGTCACATGCTACCAGAACTGCAAAAACACAGAACAAAAACTAAGATAATTTCAAATGATGGTAACTGTTATATTAGGAAAGAGAGAGACTGGAGAGAAAACCTGTTTTTGAAAATATATTTAGAATTTTCTGAGGATGTGGCCTTTGAGACAAGACCAAGAATGTTATGAAGGAATGAACTGAATGTCAAGAATGTGTGAGCCATGCGAAGATTCAAAGAAAGAATTTAAAGGCCAAGAAAACAGCTAACATAAAGCTCTTAATTCAAAATGAGTTTGGAATTTGCGAAGGACACCAAAAAATTTAGTGTGGATGTTACATAGCTAATGGGGAAGATGGACAATTGTAGGGAATAAGATGGAAAGATGGAAGCACTTGATCATGTAATGCCTTGTAGATCATTAGATGGGGGCCTAGATTTTATTTTAAATATAATGTGCATCCCTTGGAATATCATAAGGAAGGGAGTATTGTTTCCCAACTTTTATGTTTAAATATAACTTTGGCCACTGTGTGAAGAAAAAGATATAAACAGGTAAGCTTGGACAGAGAGGAACCAATAAGGAGTTTATTATGACAGTGCAGGCAGATGATGGTGCCTTGAACAGGTATGATAATGTTGAAGCTGGTGGATGAGTTTATATTTGGTATACACTTTGAAAATAGAACCAAAATTTTGTTGATAAACGATACACTGTGTCAGAGAAATCAAATATGTCTCCAATATATTTTGTATGAGTGATTGTGAGAGTGTTACTGAGATCAGGAAGGAACATTAGGGTAGGAGAACATTTGGTACAGCTATGATTGTGAGTTGTGTTTTCAACATGTTGACTTTGAGATGTTTTAGATATCCAAGGAGTGTTGCTGAGTAGGCCATCAGATGCATAAGTAGGAGCTCAAAAGAAAGGGCAAAGCTATGATAGAAAACTTGGAATCATCATTTTAAAAATAATACTTAAATCATGGGATTGCCTACAGAAGGACTACAGTTAGAAAAGATATGAACATGGAGAATCAAGCTGATTTTTGGATTATGTTGAGGAAACAGGATTAGTAACTGGATTTGGCAAGATGGAGGTTATCATTGACCTTGAAAAAAGCAATTTTAAAGATAGGAAGAAAGCAATTTAAGAAACCTTAAATGTAAGGGGTCAGAATTGATTTAATGATTGTTAGAGCTTTAAGAATACTGAATTATAATAGAAAATGACACATTTGTGTATAATGTTTTTCTACTAAATAAAAAGTGACTTGCATTGTTTTATGTAAATATCATCAGGTATAATCTCTATGCTTTCTTTAATTCTTTCATTGTTTAGTATTTACAGAGACGTCTCCTATGGGTCAAGTAAATTGCTGTTCATAAGGTATAAAATTAAAGAGTAATTTGTGATATGTCGTTATATATTTATTGTATTTATCTATGTATGCATAAAATTAAGAAATTATTGATTTATGGAAGTGTTTTAAATAAAATTGGATTATTACAGCATGTGCCTATATAGGAATGTCTTGGAGATAGACAAGAAACTAAAATACTTATATTTCACTCTTTGTACTCACGCATAATTGCAGGTTAAAAGCTTTTTGATATTGTATTAAAATGAACTCAGATATCTGAACTGTAACCTATCAATTAATATATGTATAATATTTGTTTTAGGAGTCTATTAATTATATGAAGATTTCAGTGTAATACTTAAAAGTTATATAAGTTTACATTTTTTTCTATTTACACTATGAATTAAAGGATTAAAGTTACATAAACATCAAATTGAATAACTGTTCAATTTTCCAATTCACATTTCAGGGTGGATGTGGGTTTATTGACATTTCCTTAAATTGCAGCAATGGAGAGATGACCAGTACTTTATTACTGACAAATAATGACTGATATATGCAAAGTAAATTTTCTTTTCACATTTTACCTAAATAGGTATTTTAAAATTAAAAGTGAATATGAAAATTTTATTTTGATGCTCAATATGTTTTCTCTGAAACACTTTTTCCCTTGTCAACTCTGAAAAAACAATCTTCTACCATTTACATTTTTTCAGCTTTTTCACAGATCAGCAAAAGAGAAGAAAGCATTGGATATAAAATGACTCTAGTTGATTTGTAATTCTTGGAAAACATTAATGAATTGATTTTAAGCCTTACAATTTCCCATATTAGTTTTTGATAGATGAGGTACTGTGTAAACTTTCCAAAGCATATGTGCCAATCAAATTCATTCCTGACCTACAACATATTTTTCCAGAGCCCAGACTGTTACTTTATCATAGTAAACTGCTACAGATAAAATATCTCTTCCTTGTATTATAATTATTTTGAATGTTCTCTTATATGTTATGCCATATTTTTATTATTTGCTGTCTAACATCAATGAATATAATAGGCACTTGAAAAGTGAATACTACCCAATATAAATTTATATTTTCTCTGTAGAAAGGTGAAATTGTTAAAATATTAATTTTCTATCAAATGCCTAGTCCAATTTTTTTTTAGAAAAACAAATTCTATCACAGCCAAGCATTTAGTGGACTAGATGCAACAGGTCAAAATGTCATGGCTACCCACTAGTCCACTATTCCTCAAATGCTATTTTCAATCTCACAGGGGTTTCTTTGTTCTGTCATTATGTAAAGTACAGCTTGCAGTATTTGGACAGTTTATTTTCCTGAAGATTAATTTGCCATTAGTTGAGCCTTTATGAGAGAATAAATTGATGTCATACTTGTGACAGGAAGAAAGTGACTGGTCATTGCTATGAATTACTTAATAATCATTGGTAAGTAGAAAACAAGTACAAGTGATAGAAATTATAATTTATGTCTACACATGACATATAAATATTCCTTGAGGTATTCTTATGAATCTCTTGTAAAATACATTAGTCATATTTTGCTATTCCTCATTTGTAAGAGTCTCCAATGTGATGGAAAAAATAAAGTGTGGCCTGTGGTGCTTTTGAGCCAAGAAGAATTAATATTTTATTCTTACTCCTTTATGAGAAAAGAATATAATTAAACTAAATTTCCTCTGCAAAATTACAGTAGTTCTGTGCGATATGAAGCACATTAGATTGAAATGATATTTCTACATTAAATGGATGTCCAAAAAGTTGAACAAAAATACACAGTATTTTATCAAAAGCAATTAATCTTTTTTCATCCAGAGTATGACATTTCACTATGTAATTGCACAGGAAATTAAAACTCTTTTCATAGATTTAATAATGGATGAGATGTGGGTTTTGAAATAATTGTTTTTATTGAGCTTTGTCATCCTAAGGCATGATATGCAAGCTGTGACTTGCAACTTGCACCTCTGTCAGCTCCAGTATGAATTAGAGAAAAACAATAAGGGGCTCCAGTTGAAGCCCACCAGGGCAAAAGCAGGTGCCAAAATTCAAGCAAATGTCTAACATTTTTATTTTTACTTTCAAATCAATTTCTCTGCCTGGCATACTGTGTTATGCAGCTCTAAAACTACCCATAAAAAGTTTCCACATTGACCTTCCTTTATAAACATCTATGATTGCTATTGCTTTCTACAAACATTTCTATGCATTGTTTGGGTGTTTAAATGTATCTACAAAATTGGATTTCAATGTTCACATGATGAAATATAAAGCAACAGTAAAATACCATTAAATAGTAAAATAGTGCTTTTATAAATGAGTACAAGTGCCAAAGATTTGCACATTACATGTTCTAAAGGCTAAATTTGATAGATAGATAGATAGATAGATAGATAGTAGATAGACATATGTAATATATGTGTGTGTATGTATAATCTGAAAAACACAGAATCTTTTTTTATTATTCGTTTTGGAATAAATATCTGTTTTCTTTCTCATCCTAAGTACTTTTTATTTATAAATCTGTTATAACGCAAGAAGTATTTATGAACTCATACATACTGGGAAGAAAGAATTGCAGTTCCATTTTGAGAAAAATATCCTAATTTAGCAAAATGGTGAGAGAGAAGACAACAATATTCAGTTTCAAAGCTGAATACTCAGCTAAAACTCACATGTTCTCCTAATAAGGAAATAAAGATTGCTTGTGAGTTCAGTTTGGTTGAAATACGATAGTGTTTAAAATCAAAGAATCTTAAAATCATGTATTCCAATTGTAACAGCTCCTTTGTATGTTGTAGCTGTTAAATTAATATTTGTGAATCAAATTAAAGTCAGCATGATTTTCTCTTAGAACATTACTTTGTATATTTTCTACCAAACATATTGGAATATATATTTAATTTGGAAACTTCCCAGGTGCATGGTGGAAGCTGATAAAAGAAACTTTCTCCAGAGTATACCTGGGAAGAAAATACATTTGTTTACTACAGAAAATATGTTGCCATATTGCCCATTCATGAGATAAAAGAGGCAAAATGTTAATTTTTATGTTCCCAATCAATGACACAGCTATGTCATCCACAGGAAGACACTGGAACTCACCAAAAAAGATACCCCACATCGGGCTTCCCTGGTGGCGCAGTGGTTGAGAGTCCGCCTGCTGATGCAGGGGACGTGGGTTCATGCCCTGCTCCGGGAAGATCCCACATGCCGCGGAGTGGCTGGACCCATGAGCTATGGCCACTGAGCCTGTGCTCCGCAATGGGAGAGGCCACAACAGTAAAAGGCCCGTGTACCACAAAAAGAAAAAAAAAAGATACTCCAAAGACAAAGGAGAAGCTGCAGTGAGATGATAGGAGGGGTACAATCATGATAAAATCAAATCACATAACCACTGGGTGGGTGATTCACAAACAGGAGAACAATTATAGCACAGAAGTCCACCCACTAGAGTGAAGGTTCTGAGCCCCATGTCAGGCTTCCCAACCTGGGGGTCCAGCAACGGGAGGAGGAATTCCTCGAGAATCAGACTTTGAAGCCTAGTGGGATTTGATTGCAAGACGTTGACAAGACTCGGGGAAACAGAGACTCCACTTTTGGAGGTCACACACAAAGTAGTGTATGCATGAGGACCCAGGGGGAAGGAGAAGTGACCCCATAGGAGACTGAACCAGAGCTACCTGCTAGTGTTGGAGGGTCTCCTGCAGAGGCAGGGGGAGGCTGTGTCTCACAGCCTACAAGGACACTAGTAGCAGAAGTTCTGGGAAGTACTCCTTGGCATAAACCCTCCCAGAGTCTGCCAATAGCCCCACCAAAGAGCCTATAGGATCCAGCGATGGGTCATCTCAGGCCAAAAACCAACAGGGAGGGAACTCAGCCCCACCCATCAGCAGACAAGCAGATTAAAGTTTTACTGAGCTCTGCCCACCAGAGTAACAGCCAGCTCTACCCACCGCCAGTCTCTCCCATCAGGAAGCTTGCACAAGCCTCTTAGATAAAGTCATCCATCAGAGAGCAGACAGCAGAAGCAAGAAGAACTACAATTCTGCAGCCTGTGGAAGGAAAACCACATTCACAGAAAGATAGACAAAATGAAAAGGTAGAAGACTTTGTACCAGATAAAGGAACAAGATAAAACCCCAGAAAAACAACTAAATGAAGTGGAGATAGGCAACCTTCTAAAAAAGAATTCAGGATAATGATAGTGAAGATGATCCAGGACCTAGGAAAAAGAATAGAGGCAAAGATCAAGAAGATGCAAGAAATGTTTAACAAATATCTAGAAGAATTAAAGAACAAACAAACAGAGATGAACAGTACAATAACTGAAATTAAAAATACACTAGAAGGAATCAATTGCAGAATAACTGAGGCAGAAGAACACATAAGTGACCTGGAAGACAGAATGGTGGAATCACTGCTGTGGAAGAGAATAAAGAAAAAAGAATGAAAAGAAATGAAGACAGCTTAAGAGACCTCTGGGACAACATTAAATGCACCAACACTTGCATTATAGGGGTCCCAAAAGGAGCAGAGAGAAAGGACACAATAAAATATTTGAAGCGATTATAATCAAAAATTTCCCTAACATGGGAAAGGAAATAGCCACCCAAGTCCAGGAACAACAAAGAATCCCAGGCAGAATAAAACCAAGGAGAAACACACCAAGACACATAGTAATCAAATTGACAAAAATTAAACACAAAGAAAAAAGTATTAAAAGCAGCAAGGGAAAAGCAACAAATAAGCAACAAAAAAGCAACAAATTCCCATACAAAGGAATCCCCATAAGGTTAACAGCTGATTTCTCAGCAGAAACTCTTCAAGCTAGAAGGGAGTGGCACCATATATTTAAAGTGATGAAAAAGAAAAACCTACAACCAAGATTACTCTGACTGGCAAGGATCTCATTCATATTTCCAGGACCTAGGAAAAAGAATAGAGGCAAAGATCAAGAAGATGCAAGAAATGTTTAACAAATATCTAGAAGAATTAAAGAACAAACAAACAGAGATGAACAGTACAATAACTGAAATTAAAAATACACTAGAAGGAATCAATTGCAGAATAACTGAGGCAGAAGAACACATAAGTGACCTGGAAGACAGAATGGTGGAATCACTGCTGTGGAAGAGAATAAAGAAAAAAGAATGAAAAGAAATGAAGACAGCCAAAAGACACAGGTTTGCTAAATGGATACAAAAACAAGACCCTTATATAGGCTGTCTATGAGAGACCCACTTCAGACCTAGGGACACATACAGACTGAAACTGAGGTTATAAGAAAAGATATTCCATGCATAAGGAAATCAAAAGAAAGCTGGAGTAACAATAGTCAGATAAAATAGACTTTGAAATAAAGAATGTTACCAGAGAAAAGGAAGGACACAAAATAATGATCAAGGGATCAATCTAAGAAGGTATAACAATTATAAATATATATGCACCCAACATAGCAACACCACAATACATAAGACAATGCTAACAGCTTTAAAAGAGGAAATTGACAGTAACACAATAAGAGTGGGGGACTTTAACACCTAATGTACACCAATGAACAGATCATCCAGACAGAAAATTAATAAGGAAACACAAGCTTTAAATGAAACAACAGACCAGTTAGATTTAATTGATATTTATAGGATATTCCATCCAAAAACAGCAGATTACACTTTCTTCTTAAGTGCACACAGAACATTCTCCAGGATAGATCATATCTTGGGTCAGTAATCAAGTCTTGGTAAATTTAAAAAACTTGAAATCATATTAAGCATTTTTTTTGACCACAGAGCTATGAGACTAGATATCAATTACAAGGAAAAAAACATAAAAACACAAACACATGGGGGTTAAACAATATGTTACTAAATAACCAAGACATCACTGAAGAAATCAAAGAAGAAATCAAAAATTACTGAGAGACAAATGACAGTGAAAACACTATGATCCAAAACCTATGGGATGCAGCAAGAGCAGTTTTAAGAGGGAAGTTTATCTCAATACAATCCTACCTCAAAACAAGAAAAACTTCAAATAAACAATCCAACCTTACACCATAAGGAACTAGAGAAAGAAGAACAAACAAAACCCAAAGTTAGTAGAAGGAAAGAAATTAACATCCATCCTTCTCAAACTCTTCCAATAAATTGCAGAGGAAAGACACTCCCAAACTCAATCTATGAGGCCACCATCACCCTGATACCAAAACCAGACAAAGATACTACAAAGAAAGAAAATTACAGACCAATATCACTGATGAACATAGATGCAAAAATCCTCAAAAAAATACTAGGAAACAGAATCCAACAGCATGTTAAAAGGATCCTACACCATTATCAAGTGGGATTTATCCCAGGAATGCAAGGATTCTTCAATATATGCAAATCGATCAATGTGATACACCAAGAAAAAGAGGGAGAGGACACAAATCAATAAAATTAGAAATGAAAAAGAGAAGTTACAATGGACACTGCAGAAATACAGATTCTTCAATATATGCAAATCGATCAATGTGATACACCATATTAACAAATCGAAGAATAAAATCATATGATCATCTCAATAGTTTCATAAAAAGTTTTTGACAAAATTCAACACCGATTTATGGTAAAAACTCTCAGTAAATGGGCATAGAGGGAACTTACCTCAACATAATAAAGGCCATATATGACAAACCACAGCAAACATCATTCTCAATGGTGAAAAACTGAAAGCATTTCCTCTGAGTTCAGGAACAAGAGAAGGATGTCCACTCTCACCACTATTATTCAACATAGTTTTGGAAGTCCTAGCCACAGCAATCAGAGAAGAAAAAGAAATAAAAGGAATACAAATTGGAAAAGAAGAAGTAACAGTCACTGTTTGTAGATGACATGATACTATACATAGGTAAGACTAAAAATGCCACCAGAAAACTACTAGAGCTAATCAATGAACTTAGTAAAGTTGCAGGACACAAAGTTAATGCACAGAAATCTCTTGCATTCCTATACACTAACAATGAAAGATCAGAAGAGAAATTAAGGAAACAATCCCATTCACCATTGCAACAAAAAGAATAAAATACCTAGGAATAAACCTACCTAAGGAG
>NC_041220.1:137067708-137068040 GCF_002837175.3 Physeter macrocephalus | reverse complement strand
CCCAAAGCAATCTACAGATTCAATGCAATCCCTATCAAACTACCAATGGGATTTTTTTACAGAAATAGAACAAAAAATCTTAAACTTTGTATGGAGACACAAAGGACCACGAATAGCAAAAGCAATCTTGAGGGAAAAAAATGGAACTGGAGGAATCAGGCTCCCTGACTTCAGACTATACTACAAAGCTACAGTAATCAAGACAGCATGGTACTGGCACAAAAACAGAAATATAGATCAATGGAACAGGATAGAAAGCCCAGAGATAAACCCACACACATACGGTCACCTTATCTTTGATAAAGGAGGCAAGAATATACAGTGGAGAAAAG
>NC_041220.1:136991642-137067479 GCF_002837175.3 Physeter macrocephalus | reverse complement strand
CCCAATCCAAAAATGGGCAGAAGACCTAAACAGACATTTCTCCAAAGAAGATATACAGATTGCCAACAAACACATGAAAGAATGTTCAACATCATTAATCATTAGAGAAATGCAAATCAAAACTACAATGAGATATCATCTCATACCGGTCAGAATGGCCATCATCAAAAAATCTACAAACAATAAATGCTGGAGAGGGTGTCGAGAAAAGGGAACCCTCTTGCACTGTTGTTGGGAATGTAAATTGATACAGCCACTATGGAGAACAGTATGGAGGTTCCTCGAAGAGAGTCAAGATGTTTCTTTAATATAAAGCCTTTTCATGTAAGCTTTCCTTTTTAAGTTTTATATAATACACTTATTTCAGGAAGTGATGAAAAGATTTATAAATGTTCAAAATATGTTAATATAGGTTTCAAAAATAAAATTTTACATTTATAGATGTACTACTCATATAATTTAGTTCTATTTTTAAAGCAAATTAAAATTATATTTCTCATTTAATTTATTTAAAAATAAATTAGTTTTAGTGTTATCTTTTAAAATTTAGTCTAATAAATAATGACATTTTCCATACTAAGAGATAAACTAAGGCATATTTTAAAAATATGTTCATATTATCCCACAAAATTAAATGTAACAAATGTCAACAATATTTAATGGCCTAGTTTTACTCAATATTAATCGTTGGAGCGTCTACTGAATCATTTTACCAGTTCAAAATTTGATGTGAGTGTATTTTTCTTTGCTAGTAACTCTTCATAAAATAATGGATATTATGGACAAATTTGTTTCACAAGCAAAGTAATGGCAGTGGGAAGAAATGCAAACAGTTATCCTATACTTCTTTATTGACTGTGTGATTTTATGATTGTCATAAATATAGATTTTAAAATTGTGAAACTGAACTTCTAACTGCGGAGTAGTTTTTATGGTTCGAGTATTAACCCAATTGATAGTTGTGGCTTATTTTCATCCATAGAATGTAAACGGTTATACTACTTACATGAGTTACAAAACAGAAATATTAAAAGTTGGAACAGTTTTCAAACCAAAATTAGAAACTTACCCAGATATGTGTGCATACAAAAGTGTAATATTAGATGCATAAATCCTACAAAATCCAGGTTGATTATGATTTATTTTAAATTTGTATGATAAAACATACTTAGTCATAAATTTAGCATACTACAGAGCATTCATATATCCTAAAGGATCAATGAGCAGTAAAATAATGGTATATCAGTGTCTTCTAAAAGGTTTTATAAAAATATTTCCCCTTAGGATAGAGTTTGATCCTAAAATCTTAATAGAAATATAGAAACTGAAATTATAAATTTTATTGCTAAGTAAGTAATGATTGAGAAAACAAAGTGTATTCTTAAAACGTACATGCCTTAGTTACTCACATAAGGTAAATCATTTTTATTAATAAAATGGATTTTTAAAACTACCTCATATAATTTTGTAGCAATTTCAGAAAAACATGTTTTTTAAGTGGTTTTGTTTCACTTACTTCTAAAGCAAGATGACCTCACAATCACAAACATATGTCACTACAATTCATAAAAAGCTACATTTCAGCTTTATAGCTAGAAATTTGAGAATTCAGATTTATTTTGCTTTTCACACAGTGAGAGGGTTGGCCTAAATAAACATCAAATTTAAATAAATATGTTTCTTCATAGTCTCTTAAGGTACAAGAAATATTTCTACTTTCAAAGTAAGTAAAAATAAATATAAACATAAAAATTTTCCTAGGCTCTAACAAATTTGACAAAAAATTAAAAACATGTTTTAGGTACTAATAGTTGTGTCACAGAAAGCAAAGTATTTCACCTACATCATGAAAAGGTATGACAGTAAGCAATAATAACTTACATATTAGAGAAAAAAGTGAAAGTTCATTTTTAAATAAATCCAAAGCCACAATTCCTACGTGCCAGACCTATGCTTAACCAAATTATTTATTTGTTTAACTTTGATAGTAAAGAGGCTTTCATTTAACAGAAGATTCATTTCTTAATAAGAGGACAGAGATTTCAGGTATTTGGAAATAAAGACAATTTTAACTCTTGAGAGGCAGTGAGAGAGAGAGATGGAACATTGAGCAATATGGGAATTAGTTGCAGCATAACATAACTGAAATTTACACAAGGAACTATACAGATAATTTGTTTTGCTTGATTAGCAATGACTTTAAAGGCCAAGCTTCTTCCCAGTTTATTACAGAGAATTAATCTAGGATGCAATAAAACCATCTGTGGTATTAGACACGCAGAAAGTTAAGAATTGATATTTCCTAGGTGTTGAAGTCTAGGTCAGGTAATATTTATTTGAGCATGTATCAAAACAAAATATTCTGGACCGTAAGACTGGTTGAGATTCAGTAAGTACATGTGAAAATAAAAAGGTTAAAAGAAAGGGGGCCTGTGCTCTTTCTACACCAGAACAACACATTGAGGTAAAAAGGACAAAGGACATGGAGAGGGGAACTCTAGGAAAAGGAATTTGTTGACAAAGGATATGGTTGCGTTAAAGGTTCTAAATGACCTTCCATTTTATACAATAGATAGAGATGGAACTATAATAATAGTCACATTTAAGATAAAATCTGAGTCATTCTGGTGAGGATCTGGTAACAATAGATTATGCCATCTGCCCAGAATGACTATTTTAAAATGGAAAGTTCTAAAAGTGGTGAAAGGGCTACAGAACTGGGACCATGTCAGAAGCTAAAGGGAAGTGAGCCACCAAAGTACACACTGATTGGCAAGCTTTTGTGAGACAGTGGAGAAGGAAATATGTGATTGGTGCATACGTAGTAATACTGTAAACTTGTACGAAATTATATTCATAACTCAAGCATTCAATCAGAAAAATCAAGAAACATAATAGAATATAATATTGTATTTAATTAAAGAATTCTATGATATTTATAAATATTGTGCTGACGCTGCTGTTTGAGTGTCAAGAGCAGGAGATGCACCAGGAGATTAACTGTCTGGTGCATAGAAGTTTCTAAGCATATGTTTATTAATATCTGCCTTTTCTCCCTGAATAACATCATCTTCTCCCTATATATTGAGATATCCGTGAGCATTTTATAGAATTTAAAATTCATTTCAGACAGGGTTTAATAATTATTATTCTCTTTGACAGTCTACATAATTCAACTATTACAGAATAACACAACAAAATATCTGATTTTAAGGAGGTTTTTGATCATGTGGATAATTTTCCAAGGTTTGCTTATTAGAAAGATTAGTTTAATAGATGGAGCATGGCACCTGAATCATGGTTCAAATCTAGAGTTATGAAGGAGGTAAAAAAAAAATTGACATGTTCTGACTGAAGGAAAAAGTCACTGTGGATATAGACAACACAGGAGTGTGGAGCAAAATAAAGTTACAGAGGTGAGCTGACTCAATCATTAACGGTTTTTCAGGCCAAAATACAATTATATTTTTCTCCTTGCCATGGAAAATCATTGCTAGGTTTCAAGCAGAATAGTGCATGTATCACTTACATTTTAAAAAGTATTCTGGCTACCTTAAGAAGAGTGAACTATATTGGGAATTTCCTGGTGGTGCAGTGGTTAAGAATCCACCTGCCAATGCAGGGGACATGGGTTCCAGCCCTGGTCCGGAAAGATCCCACATGCTGTGGAACAGCTAAGCCTGTGAGCCACAACTACTGAGCCTGCACTCTAGAGCCCACGAGCCACAGCTACTGAGCCCTCATGCCACAACTACTGAAGCCCACACGTCTAGAGCCCGTGCTCCACAACAAGAAAAGCCACTGCAGTGAGAAGCCCGTGCACCACAACGAATAGTAGCCCCTGCTCGCAGCAACTAGAGAAAGCTCACGTGCAGCAAAGAAGACCCAACGCAGCCAAAAATAAATTTGTTTTTTTTTTTAAAAAGATATTTCCTCTTAAAAAAAAAAAGAGTGAACTATAGAAGACAGGAGAGAAAGCACAGAGACTGGTTAAACTGATAGAACAGTTCATGTAAATTGTGCAGATAATTTGAGCAAGTAGATGGCAGTGGAAATAAACAATGGACACATTTGACATGTATTTAGAAATAGAGCCAACAAGTATAGTAGGTGAATTGGGAGTAGAAGATGTAAGTTATTTGTTGTGAGCAATTTCGTGTATGATGATGTCAGTTACTCATGCAAGCACAACTAAGGGATAATACCTTGTCGAGGGAAAATCAGGAGTTATCTTTGGACCTGTTAAGTTTTAAGTCTTTTAAATGTCTAGATAAAGATGTTAAGTACTCAGTTAAGTTTATGAATCTAGAATTCAGTGGAGTGAAGAGTGTTAGAAAATCTTTCAGTGTTGGGGTTTGGTGGGGGATTAGAGAGAAACCTATCTTTGCAAAGAATAAATTTCCAAAGACAAGGGGGTAGAAGTTTCCATTTTATCTTTTTAAATGAAGAAGGAACGAATAACTAGAACAGCTGGAAATCATTTGAAAGAATGTATGCATATATATATGTCTACATATAAAATACAGACATGTGAGGAAGAGGTGGTAATTTATCATTATTGTGATTACATACATAAAAATCAGAATTTTATGTTTAGTTATATTCCCAACATTCAAATTTCTCTACATAACCACAGGGTTTATTTGAATTTGTAGAAATATCAGTACACGTTTATATATTTGTACATAGTAGACTAAGAGAACATTTTAAGTATATATTAATTTTATTGTATCTATGGATGGTTTGCCACATCAATATCTTACAGAGACAGATAGATATGGTATTTCACTGTATCTGTTTATTACTATTTTGTTGTAAAGTGCTAGTCCTAAAAGAGGTTACATATTTATATAAAGAATGAATCTTTCTTTTTCTTAATCTAAATTATCTGCTGGCTACTAGCATTGAAACTTTAAGATACAATTATTCTTCATCACAATAATACCCAAGTATGTAATATGTATTAGGTAAATAAAAACCGTTTCAGTGGCATTAGCAAACAATTTAGACACTAACGTTCTTTTTCTGTGATTCCCTCTAGATTGCAATTAGCACACATCTAGAAAAAAGATTAAAAGTTTATTCTCAAAGAAAGGTTCAGACTGCAGTCAGAAACCTCCACCGACCACACCATGGCAGCTTCATGAGGAGAGTTAGAGAGCCACAAAATGAGAAGGCTTCAAAGAACTGCAAAACGCTGGAGTACAAAAAAGGGTTTACAGATGTGAAGGGAAAAACAGCGTGAGGGACTCCGAAGGTGACACTCTCATTAGCTATGGACTATGCCACAGAAAGAGCATTTAATCGATCAAGGGTGGAGAGTAGAATTGGAACAATGCAAAGAAAATAGCTGCTGACTAAGAGAACTAGAGGGAAAAGCAAAATGAAATATCTCAGGAAAGGCTCTGCCGCTCGCTACTAACCAGCAAAGTAAATTGAGGGTGCTTTTTTATATCGCTTATGATCATAATGCAGAGGAAAGAAAAGAAGAAAAAGAAAAGTAGTATAATTGGCAAGGTTAACAGCCATCTTGTCCAAGAAGAGAATATAATGAGATCATAGAGGTAGAGTGGTTTAGCTCTCTTTTTTTCCTACTTTTAAAATTTATTTTTTATTTTAATGTTGAGTTCTGCCTCTTCTGGAGATAACTATGATGATTGAGGGCATCAGATCTATGGCTGAGTAGATTAGAAAGCATAACAAACAAAATAAATGAACAATGGAAGTTAAATACTGTTCTTTAAAAAAAAATCACCTGTCAAAATTTGATAACAAAACAGATCAAATGCCACTTATATGTAGTAAAAAAAAGCAGGGAAAACAAGATAAAAAGTAAGGAACCCTAATAAAGTGAGAACTATACTTAAGGAACAAATCATAAATAGACCAGCACAATTTTTTTTTAAAGTAGATAAGATATAGTGAAATATAATGTAAAACAATACATTTTAAATATATTTAAAGGGCAAATATCTGAATATAGTACAGAAAAAGGATGATAGTGAGTTTCATGTATATTTGGCCTCTAATTTTGTTATTGATTACCAGCTAAATATATTTTTTGGATCAGTGTTTTATGGCTGCCTGTGGTTACTGTGGTATTGATACTTATATTTCTAGAAAATACTGACAGTACTGTCAGTGAACTACATTTGAGAAGAGTGGTGAGTAGGAAATAAAAGTCAAGGTAATAAATTTGAGCTTAATACTTTGTATTAATTTATATATCCAACATTGAGCAAAATACTGCCTCAATGTGGACATTACAAAAATATTTTAAATGATTTAATGAATGGAATAAATTACCTCACTGAGTATCTCCACATTTGAATCCTAAAGAGATATTCACAGATGTAAAATAATTAATATACATAACAAACTGCATTTTGCTCTTATGTGTTGTCAGTAATTAAGAGAACTTGAGTTCACAGATCTGTATGTTTCGCACTTCAGAGGTTCACCTTGTAACCACTACCTCTTAGCCTGGTGTAATTTTCTTGTGAAATTAATTAGACATGAAGTAAATACATGTAAAATTAACCCAAATAAACACTAATAATCCTGAAAGATTTTTTTTTTGGTAATACTGGTAATTTGAGAATAAAATGTCATTGAACTGATTACAACTTCGGGGTACATTTGCAAAAAGAAAAGCAGATCTTCAGGGTTTTTTTGTTTGTTTTTCTCATTCCAATCTCTTTGTATGATACCTTTAACTTTATGAGGCTTTCTCACTTCCATTCACTCCAGTGTGACTTAAATGACTGAGTACTAAAATGTGTTGTGTGGGCAGTGAATTCCATGGGCATGAGAGCACTGCTATCCTTCTTTTGCTATGAAATCTGTTCTTTTTTGGGAAACATGTACGGAATATCATGACAATGAACAAGGCATTCAATAGGCCTTATATGGCAATGCTGGCAGAATCACTGCTATCAGGGCATGAAAATCCTTACTGGGATAGATGTCTATCATAGAGAGGACAAATTATTGCCTCTTGCATGATGGAAGACACCAATGGAAAGAGTTCAACATAATCACCTCTCCACCAGGTGGGTGAATGAGCCTCAATGGAGAATGGTGCCATAATAGAGCATAGACTCAGCTTCTGCTTTTCCAAGTTTGGCATTCAGCCATGACAGTAAACCAGATTTTGTTTGTTGTTTCGCAAATCCTGGTTGTTGAGCTCATGTCTGACCTCAGACTCTGCTGCTGCGGCCACTTTGTACATGGATTCATTGTATAAGCACCAGGAAGGCTGACAATAAAAGCAGGCTAATATCCAAAAGATGAATCCTATTGACCACCTGACTATTGATGGACCCCTCTGTAATGGAGAAATGTAGAGGAACTTTCACAAGGGCCACAAATCTCTGCACACACTTGGTGCTCATTCTGAGAAACCCAACCACATAGCCTTTCATCATATCCTGTTGTCAAATCTTAAGATCATTTTCCTTCTAGTCCATTTCCAACGAGCCAAATCAATAGGCCTTGCACATTATTTAGTATAAATTTTAAACTCTAGTCATTTCTCCTTCCACATGAAATGCACAACTGGATGACCTGCTAAAATTCTGCCTACAGAAGTATTTTCCTTTACCATTATCCTTCAGGGTCAGCCATGAGAGGGGCTGAAGTGCAGTAGCAGTCCATTTCCACCCAGTGGCAGGAATTCATACTGACCCATGAAAGATTTCATTTCTCTCAACTGTTTATAGTGAATAGTTCATGAGGTAGTAGTGTGGGAAAAGACAAGGGCAGCTCTGCACCAGTAGGAGGTGTTGTGAGAGGCTGAGTCATCTGCTCAAAACTTGTTTAAACCCTGTTTGTGCACAACCTCACCACCATTTCACAATGTAGAGATGCTATTCATATCCAGCTTTGTGGAAAAGAAAGAAATCAGTTCATAAGAGGCTGCTTTGATCAACTACCATTTGGAGTCCCAAATAAATTATTAAATCACTAACAAGTCCTTGGAATGAGACCTAAGGGGATTATTTATCAGCAAAGGAACAGATTATATGAAAACTCCCGTGTTGTGTGCTGTGATTCTACTCTGAGGAGTTGATTGCTACTTTGTACTCACCAGAGACATGCAGGATACCATGGGATATACTGCACTTAAGGTCTAAGTGACAGGAAGCTTGCACCACAGGCTGGACTTGCTACACAACTTCTTTGATGTTTTTGACACCCCTAGAAATTAGAAACATCTCAGGTTACTGGGTGAATGGTTTGAAGAAGCCCACCTAGATATGATATATTTTGCTTCCAAAATCTTGACCGGCTTCCTTAACTATCATTGTACTTCTAATTGGTAACTGGTGCAAGAGGCAGCAAGTGATTTTCAAATTTAGAATCTAGCCCCTTCCTCCTTAAAGTATGGTTCACCAAAAGCAGCACCAGCATGATCTAGAAGCTTGTGAATAATGCAGTATCCCAAGCCCTACTGAGACTTACTGAATCACAATATGTACGTTACCAAAATCCTCAGATGGTTTGCGTGCAGGCCCCTTTGGGATTGAGAAGCACTGCACCTGACCATTAAATGGAATCTCACTTTGGAGAAAACTCCTAAATTTTGAGGTTTTAACTTTCACCCTCAGGCATATATGTGCTTTGCTAAATTATCTCAGTTATTTACTATCCCTGCTCACCGCATCAAAATATCATGACATCATTAAGGGAGTTGGCGAGAGCGATGTTTAATGGGT
This sequence comes from Physeter macrocephalus, assembly GCF_002837175.3. Taxonomy (NCBI): domain Eukaryota; kingdom Metazoa; phylum Chordata; class Mammalia; order Artiodactyla; family Physeteridae; genus Physeter; species Physeter macrocephalus. Next base: position 137,058,762 of record NC_041220.1, on the reverse strand, counting down.
TGTCTACACAGTCAATTACTCCATGCACCATATTTTGACAGGCTAGAAAAGTTGACATAGTCCTAAATTAATATCATGAAGATCTACTTCTTTCCCTTTCAGGTAATGTAAGCTACTTCTGGAAGTCCTTGCTAATGTATATGGAGAGTGATGTAATTGCCAATTCAATAGCCCATATTCATTTGCTCCTAGGTACATAAACTGGAATAGTGGTTGCAGCCTGATATGTCATTTCATTGACTTTAAGATGATCCACAGCCATCTTCCAGCTAACCAACAATGTAGTAGATATCATCACCCTCAAATACTGAATATAATATTGCTTTTGCTCTACTTCTCTGATAGGAAAGGTCAGGGCCAGGGGTCTTCAAATGACTCTTCCTAACAATAATTAAAATAAAACACTCAGTGTGCTGGGGGTTATACTCATTGTTGTTTATAATCCCTCCTAGGAACTAGGGGAAAAGCAGAGGGTTCATATGTGAATCTAATGGGCCTACCTTAAACATGAGAACTCTAAAACTTCTGGATCACCAGATGATCATTGGGACATATGCTGAGGTATGGACCATCCAGTGTCAACCCAGAGAGCCAGTGTCTAATAATCCCCCCAAAGCATGGATATTTACATTTCCCCAGTGCAAAGTCAACTGGTATCTGCTAAGTCCCTCTGAGAAAGGCTTAAAGAAAGATTTACAGTATATATTTATGTCAACAGAGCCAGATTTTTTTTTAATTGAAACTAGGCTATCTTTCAAAGAGCTTTGGACCTATGAATTCATTTGAATTTGGAAAAGTTTTGCAAGGCCTTCATTTTCAATTGCAATCATTCAAATGTGATGCCTTCTCATCCACTCTAGAAAAAAAAAATTTTTACTAGTTATATTGGCCACGTTCTGTTTTATTACACTGCACAATTGCTTCTCTATATCCTTGCAAGATATAAATTGTTAAGATCACAGAACACATTTATTTTTTCACTATTTCTCCCTGGGAAGACCTTGTAATTCTTCTCTTACCTCTAGTCACACAGGTGTTTGACCTCTAGTTATAAGCCTGGAGGCAATGAGGAGATGAAGTGAATCTTGAAGAGAATGGGTGGTCCATTGGAAGGCAACTGCCCCAGGAGAGGCACTCCAAAGTTTTCAAGCAGGGCAAGGCTAGTTTCCTTAGACAGGGAGAATGGGGCCAGAAAGAAGAAAAGAAGCAAACCCCACTATTTTCACTGTGAGTGTATTGAGTAATAACATTAGACTAATTTATTCTCAGCTTAAATGATTTTGTGGAATGAATAAGAATGTGTCAGAGAAATGCATTTATTTGTTTTTTCTCCTTGGAAAGAGATAGTCAGATATTTAGAGAGAATTTTTTTTAACAAGGTATTTTCTTGTCACTTTCAAAATTTCTGTTTAGAATAAAGATTAATAAATCTGTGGAACTATAAATAGACTTGATTTTGATATGCTATATTAGTTATACTTACTAATAAAGTAAGAGAGAAGCTATATACTGAAATCTTTCTCTTCCAAATGTGCTCATTGCATTTTCAGGAATAAATAAGGTGCTACTTTCTTATCAAATAAATAAATTCTAATTGGCCCATTACCTGAAACAGCCATAAGACTAAACTTACATATGTTAAAATAATTATTTCCTGAATAAGATGACTCTACAAGAAGTTCAAGACAATTCGATTTAACTAAAAATATACAGAAAGTAGAGAATTTTTCAAAAATTAAAAAAACAAAGTAAATAGGTAAAAATTATCAATGAGAAAGTCATTGAGAAGACAGATACTGATCATATATGTCATTGGCATCCCCGAAAAAAAATAATGGTTGAAAACTTTCTGTCTCTCTCTCTGCCTGTGACTCATTTTCTCTCTCTCAGTATATATTGAGAGTACATATTGAGAGAGAGAGAGAGAGGTTTCTTTTCAATATATAGATATATATTTCTTTTTCCAAACACCCAGGCAAATTAATAAAGTCACTTATAATGGAAACAACATTAGTCTGAAATCAAAATTTTCATAAACAACATATAGTGGCAATAGTGGAACAATACTTTCAAGAAAATGAAGAAAAGAATGTGTGATCTGTGATTTTATATTCAGCCAAGCTGTTTTTTTCAGTGCTAAAAAAAAAAATCATATTTAATCATGGAAGAACTCTCAAGCAAGAGACAACTGAAAAATTTTTGGCAAATAATTTGTGATGAACTTTGAATATATAATCTTGTAAATCTAAGAGTAAAGCAAAGTTTAGGACAAGTAATAATAACACAGTAAACTGTATGTTCTGCAGTATTAAATAACAACTAATACAAACAGAAGGAGAAAGGGGAAAGGAGAAACACTCCAACTCACTAACTGATACATAAGTAATAAATGGACATAGACGATAACATTTTAAATGAGAAGAGTGCTTATGTTGAAATAAATTCACACTTGGATGTGAAACAGTCTTTCTTTTTGTGCAGAGAGGTGTCAGTTGAAGCTCCCCTGGACAGAATTCATTTGCATGTGCATAAACAAGAATTATTTTGTATTGCTATTGGTTATCTACAACTCAGAGAGTTGTAAAATAGCTCAAAGGCAGCTGACTAATCAGATAGTTGCAGAAGAATGAGTTCTATCAATACATTTTTTCACTAGAGCTGCCCAGTAATCTTTTATGTTTATTCTGTCTTAACAGTATTTCCTCCTTTTTATCAAAATAATTCCAAACAAAAATTATTCCTGATTGCAAAATAAAGAATGCTTTATTATGCATGGATTGCATATTTTAATAGGTGCAGCAAGAGCATTAATTTACCTATGTGCCTTCTTATATTTGCTGTGCTGAATATTTTCATAAGGACTCTCAGATTTGACTTTTAAAAACCTCTACTATTTGCTATCACAAAACTAGGAAGCTAAGCTCAATAAACTCCTCCAGATTTCACCTGCAGAGTTTATAATTTGTGTAAATCTCTCTCTTCTTGAGATCTCAAAAATGTTCTAAAGATCCTTGACTTGCCAAGAAGTGATCTCTCTTATCACCTGCAAGGCTGAGAACCTTGTAGGCCAGGTAGCACGTCAGTATTCTTATTGGGGCTTTTAATCTTGCCTTCCATAAAGTAAACCTTAGTTTTTAAAAAATCATCTGTCATATCCGATTAAATAATTAGTACTGTCAAATGACATCAAAGGCAAGCTTTAGTTGTTTTATCTTTCTTATTTATCCTAACAAAAGGAAGGACAGACTAGTACTGAACACTACTGTTATTATACAATCATTACTATAAAAGCATAAGAAAATTCAATAAGATTTTTCTGAAGTGTAGAAGAAATTTTTCAAGCAATTTTAAAACTACAGTAAAATTATAAGCATGGTACAGAGATTTCCCATTTAACCCCTATCCCCACATATGCATAGCTTCCCCCCAAATCAGCATCACTCACCAGAGTGGTACATTTTTTTTACAAATGATGATCCTATATTGTCAAATCATAATCACCTGAAGTCCATAGTTTACCTTAGGCTTCACTCTTCTTTTTTTAAAAAAAGATTTACTTATTATTTATTTATTTTATTTATTTTTGGCTGTGTCGGGTCTTAGTCGTGGCACGTGGGATCTTCGTTGAGGCATGCAGGATCTTTCGTTGCAGCGCGTGGGCTTTTTCTAGTTGTGGCATGCAGGCTCCAGGGTGCATGGGCTCTGTAGTTTGCAGCACGCAGGCTCTCTAGTTGAGGCGCACGAGCTCAGTAGTTGTAGTGTGTGGGCTTAGTTGCCCCACAGCCTGTGGGATCTTAGTTCCCTGACCAGGGATCGAACCCACGTCCCCTGCATTGCAAAGCAGATTCCTTATCGCTGGACCAGTGGGGAAGTCCCACCTTAGGTTCGCTCTTGGTGTGAGTACATTCTATGGACTTAGACAAATATATATCCATTATTAAAATATTATACAGAGCATTTTCACTGCCATATACATCTTCTCGGCTCTATCCACTCTCCCTATTCTCCCCCAGCCTTGGCAACCACTGCTCTTTTTATTGTCTTCATAGTTTTGCCTTTTCCAGAATCTCATATAATTGGAATCATATAGTATGTAGCCTTTTCAGATTGGCTTCTTTCATTTAGTAGTATTCACTTAAAGTTTCTCCATAACTTTTCATGGCTTGATAGCTCATTTCTTTTTTAGCTCTGAATAATATTCCATTGTCTGAATGTGCAATGAAATTTATTTATCCATTCACCTACTGAAAAACATTATGATTTCTTCCAAGTATTGGCAATTGTTATAAAGCTCCTATAAACATCTGTGCACAGGTATTCCTGTGGACATAATTTTTAAACTCCTTTAGGAAAATGCCAAGCAGTACAACTTCTGGATCATACTGTAAGTATAGGTTTAGCTTTATAAGAAACTGCCAAACTGTCTTCCAAAGAGGCCATACCATTTGCATTCCCACCAGCAATGTATGAGAGTTTCTTTTGCTCTATATCCTTACCAGCATTTGGTGTTTAAAGTGTTCCAGATTTTGACCATTCTAATAAGTATGTAGTGGTAACTCACTATTGCTTTAATTTGCATTTACCTGATGATATATAATGTGGAACATCTTTTCATTTGTTTATTTTCCATCTGTGTATCTTCTTTGGTAAGTTGTGTATTAAAGTCTTTGGTCCATTTTTTAATTAAGTTGTTTGTTTTCTTATTGTTGAATTTAAGAGTTCTTTATTTTGGGCAACAGTCCTTTATTGGATATGTCTTTTGCAAATATTTTCTCCCAGTGTGGCTTGTCTTTTCATGTTTTTGACAATATCTTTTGCTGAAAGAAGTTTTTAATTTTAATTATGTCCAGCTTATCAATTATTTACTTCATGGATTGTATGGTGTTTTGGGTGTTATATCTAAAAAGGGATCACCATACCCATATTATCTAGGTTTCCTCTTCTTATCTTCTTTTGTCGCCTTGCATTTACATTTAGGTCTATGAACCAACGAGTTAATTTTGGGGAAGACTGTAAGGTCTGTGCCTAGATTTATTAATATTAATTTTCTGCATGTGGATGTCCAGTTGTTTCAGCACCACTTGTTGAAGAGATTTTGTTCTATTATATTGCCTTTGCTCCTTTGTTAAAGATCAGCTGACTATATTTTTGTAGGCATATTTTTGCTTTCTCTATTCTGTCCCATTGATCTATTTATCTTTTCTTTCATGGTACCAAACCGTCTTGATTACTTCAGCTTTATTGTAAGTCTTGAAGTCAAGTAGCGTCAGTCTTCCAACTTTGTTATTCTCCTTCATTATTGTGTTGGTCATTCTGAGTCTTCTTCCTCTCCACATAAAATCAGTTTATCAATATTGATAAATTAACTTTCTGGGATTTTGGTGGGATTTCATGAAATCTATAGATAAAATTGGGAAGAACTGTATTTTGAAAAAGTTTAGTCTTCCTATTATGGACATGGAATATTTCTCTGTTTAGTTCTTTTAAAATTTTGTTCCTCAGAGTTTTGCAGTTTTTCACATATAGATCTTGTAAGTATTTTGTTGGATGTATACCTAATTATGTATTCTTTTGTTTTGGGTGTTAGTGTAAATGACATTCTGTTGTTTTTAATTCCAAAGTCCACTTGTTCATTTTTGTTATATATGGAAAAAAACTGACTTTAGTATATTAACTTTGTATCTGCAAACTTGCTATAATTGTTTAATAGTGACAGGTTTTTTTAATTAACTATTTTGGATTTTCTATATAGATAATCATCTCAATTGTGAAGAACAACAGTTTTATTTCCTCTGTCCCACTCTGTATATATTTTGTTTCTCTTTCTTGCATTATTTTTTTAACATCTTTATTGGAGTATAATTGCTTTCCAATGGTGTGCTAGTTTCTGATGTATAACAAAGTGAAACAGCTATACATACACATATAACACCATATCTCCTCCCTCTTGCATCTCCCTCCCACCCTCCCTATCCCACCCCTCTAGGTGATCTCAAAGCACCAAGCTAATCTCCCTGTGCTATGTGGCTGCTTCCCAATAGCTATCTATTTTACATTTGGTAGTGTATATATGTCCATGCCACTCTCTCACTTTGTCCCAGCTTACCCTTCCCACTCCCCATGTCCTCAAGTCCACTCTCTACGTCTGGCTCTTTAGTCCTCTCCTGCCACTAGGTTCTTCAGAACCTTTTTTTTTAAAATTTAGATTCCATATATATGTGTTAGCATACAGTATTTGTTTTTCTCTTTCTGACTTACTTCACTCTGTATGACAGACTCTAGGTCCATCCACCTCCTTGCAAATAACTCAATTTCATTTCCGTTTATTGCTGAGTAAAATTCCATTGTATATATGTGCCACATCTTCTTTATCCATTCATCTGTCGATGGACACTTAGGTTGCTTCCATATCCTGGCTATTGTAAAAAGAGCTGCAGTGAACATTGTGGTACATGACTCTTTGAATTATGGTTGCTTCAGGGTATATGCCCAGTAGAGGGATTGCCAGGTCATATGGTAGTTCTATTTTTAGTTTTTTAAGGAACCTCCATAATATTCTCCATAGTGGCTGTATCAATTTACATTCCCACCAACAGTGCAAGAGGGTTCCCTTTTCTCCACACCCTCTCCAGTATTTATTATTTGTAGATTTTTTGATGATGGTCATTCTGACTGGTGTGAGGTGATATCTCATTGTAGTTTAGATTTGCATTTCTCTAATGATTAGCGATGTTGAGCAACCTTTCTTGTGTTTCTGGCCATCTGTATATCTTCTTTGGAGAAATGTCTATTTAGGTCTTCTGCCCATTGTTGGATTGGGTTGTTTGTTTTTTTGATATTAAGCTGCATGAGCTGCTTGTAAATTTTGGAGATTAAGCCTCTGTCAGTTTCTTTATTTGCAAATATTTTCTCCCATTGTGAGGGCTGTCTTTTCATCTTGTTTATGGTTTCCTTTGCTGTGCAAAAGCTCTTAGGTTTCTTTAGGTCCCATTTGTTTATTTTAATTTCCCTTCCTCTAGGAGGTGGGTCAAAAAGTATCTTGCTGTGATTTATGTCATAGAGTGTTCTGCCTGTGTTTTCCTCTAAGAGTCTTACAGTGTCTGGCCTTACATTGAGATCTTTAATCCATTTTGAGTTTATTTTTGTGTATTGAGTTAGGGAGTGTTCTAATTTCATTCTTTTACACGTAGCTGTCCAGTTTTCCCAGCACCACTTATTGAAGAGTCTGTCTTTTCTCCATTGTATATTCTTGCCTCCTTTATCAAACATAAGTTGACCGTATGGGCATGGGTTTATCTCTGGGATTTCAATCCTGTTCCATTGATCTATATTTCTGTTTTTGTACCAGTACCATACTGTCATGTTTACTGTAGCTGTGTAGTATAGTCTGAAGTCAAGGAGCCTGATTCCTCCAGCTCCATTTTTCTTTCTCAAGATTGCTTTTGCTATTCGGGGTCTTTTGTGTTTCCATACATATTGTGAAATTTTTGGTTCTAGTTCTGTGAAAAATGCCATAGGTAGTTTGACAGGGATTGCATTGAATGTGTAGGTTGCTTTGGGTAGTATAGTCATTTTCACTTTGTTGATTCTTCCAATCCAAAAACATGGTATATCTCTCCATCTGTTTGTATCATCTTTAATTTCTTTCATCAGTGTCTTATAGTTTTATGCATACAGGTCTTTTGTCTCCTTAGGTAGGTTTATTCCTAGGTATATTATTCTTTTTGTTGCATTGGTAAATGGGAGTGTTTCAATATTTCCTCTTTCAGATTTTTTTCATCATTAGTGTATAGGAATGCAAGAGATTTCCATGCAATAAATTTGTATCCTGCTACTTTACCAAATTCATTGATTAGCTCTAGTAGTTTTCTGGTACATCTTTAGGATTCTCTATGTATAGTATCATGTCATATGCAAACAGTGATGTCTTTACTTCTTCTTTTCCAATTTGGATTCCTTTTATTTCTTTTCCTTCTCTGATTGCTGTGGCTAAAACTTTCAAAACCATGTTGAATGATAGTGGTGAGAGTGGACCACCTTGTCTTGTTCCTGATCTTAATGGAAATGGTTTTAGTTTTTCACTATTGAGAACAATGTTGGCTGTGGGTTTGTCATATACAGCCTTATGTATGTTGAGGTAAGTTCACTCTACGCCTACTTTCTGGAGGGTTTTTATCATAAATCGGTGTTGAATTTTGTCAAAAGCTTTTTCTGCATCTATTGAGATGATCATATGGTTTTTCTCCTTCAGTCTGTTAATGTGGTTTATCACATTGATTGATTTGCATATATTGAAGAATCTTTGCATTCCTGGGAGAAACCCCACTTGATCGTGGTTTATGATCCTTTTAATGTGTTGTTGGATTCTGTTTGCTAGTATTTTGTTGAGGATTTTTACATTTATGTTCATCAGTGATATTGGCCTGTAGTTTTCTTTCTTTGTGACATCTTCATCTGGTTTTCGTATCAGGGTGATGGTGGCCTCATAGAATGAGTTTGCAAGTGTTCCTCCCTCTGCTATATTTTGGAAGAGTTTGAGAAGGATAGGTGTTAGCTCTTCTCTAAATGTTTGATAGAATTCACCGTGAAGCCATCTGGTCCTGGGCTTTGGTTGTTGCCAGATTTTAATCACAGTCTCAATTTCAGCACTTGTGATTGGTCTGTTTATATTTTCTATTTCTTCCTGGTTCAGTCTCAGAAGGTTGTGTTTTTCTAAGAATTTGTCCATTTCTTCCAGGTTGTCCATTTTATTGGCATATAATTCCTTGTAGTAATCTCTCATAATCCTTTGTATTTCTGCAGTGTCAGTTGTTAGTTCTTTTTCATTTCTAATTCTACTGATTTGAGTCTTCTCTCTTTTTTGCCTGATGAGTCTGGCTAATGGTTTACCAATTTTGTTTATCTTCTCAAAGAACCAGCTTCTAGTTTTATTGATCTTTGCTACTGTTTCCTTCATTTCTTTTTCATTTATTTCTGATTTGATCTTTATGATTTCTTTCCTTCTGCTAACTTTGGGGTTTTTTTCTTCTTGTTTCTCTAATTTCTTTAGGTGTAAGAATAGGTTGTTTATTTGAGATTTTTCTTGTTTCTTGAGGTAGGATTGTATTGCTATAAAGTTCCCTCTTAGAACTGCTTTTGCTACATCCCATAGGTTTTGTGTCTTTGTGTTTTCATTGTCATTTGCTTCTAGGTATTTTTTGATTTCCTCTTTGATTTCTTCAGTGATCTTTTGGTTATTTAATAGTGTATTGTTTAGCCTCCATGTGTTTGTATTTCTTACAGATTTTTTCCTGTAACTGATATCTAGTCTCATAGCATTGTGGTCAGAGAAGATACCTGACAGGATTTCAATTTTCTTAAATTTACCAATGCTTGATTTGTGACCCAAGATATGATCTATCCTGTAGCATGTTCCCATGAGCATTTGAGAAGAAAGTGTATTCTGTTGTTTTTGGATGGAATGTCCAATAAATATCAAGTAAGTTCATCTTGTTTAATGTATCATTTAAAGCTTGTGTTTCCTTGTTTATTTTCATTTTGGATGATCTGTCCATTGGTGAAAGCATGGTGTTAAAGTCCCCTACTATGATTATATTACTCTTGCTTTCCCTTTTATGGATGTTAGCATTTACCTTATGTATAGAGTTGCTCCTATGTTGGGTGCATAAATAATTACTATTGTTATATCTTCTTGGATTGATCCCTTGATCATTATGTAGTGTCCGTCTTTGTCTCTTGTAATAGTCTTATTTTAAAGTCTATTTTGTCTGATATGAGAATTTCTACTCCAGCTTTCTTATGATTTCCATTTCATGGAATATCTTTTTCCATCCCCTCATTTGCAGTCTGTATGTGTCCCTGGGTCTGAAGTGGATCTCTTGTGGACAGAATATATAGGGGTCTTGTTTTTGTATCCATTCAGCCAGTCTATGTCTTTTGGTTGGAACATTTAATTAATTTACATTTAAGGTAATTTTAGATATGTATATTCCTATTACCATTTTCTTAATTGTTTTGGGTTTAGTATTGTAGGTCTTTTCCTTTTCTTGTGTTTCCTGCCTAGAGCAGTTCCTTTAGTATATGTTGTAAAGCTGGTTTGGTGGTGCTGAATTATCTTAGCTTTTGCTTTTCTGTAAAGGTTTTAGTTTGTCTGTCGAATCTGAATGAGATCCTTTCTGGGTAGAGTAATCTTGGCTGTAGGTTTTTCCCTTTCTTCACTTTAAATATGTCCTGCCACTCCGTTATGGCTTACAGAGTTTCTGCTGAAAGATCAGCTGTTACCCTTATGGGGATTCTCTTGTATGTTATTTGTTGTTTTTCCCTTGACACTTTTAATATTTGTTCTTTATATTTAATTTTTGATAGTTTGATTAATATGTGTCTTGGTGTGTTTCTCCTTGGATTTAGCCTGTTTGGGACTCTCTCTTTTTCCCGGACTTGATTGACTATTTCCTTTCTCATATTAGAGAATTTTCCAACTATAATCTCTTCAAATATTTTCTGTCCCCTTCTTTTACTTTTCTTCCACTGGGATGCCTATAATTCGAATGTTTGTGCATTTAATGTTTTCCCAGAGGTCTCTGAGATTGTACTCAATTCTTTCTATTCTGTTTTCTTTATTCTGCTCTGCAGTAGTTATTTCCACTATTTTATCTTCCAGGTCACTTATCCGTTCTTCTGCCTCAGTTATTCTGCTATTGATTCCTTCTAGAGAATTTTTAATTTTGTTTATTCTGTTATTCATCATTGCTTGTTTGCTCTTTAGTTCTCTAGGTCCTTGTTAAACGTGTATTGTATTTTACCCATTCTATTTCCAAGATTTTGGATCATCTTTACTCTCATTACTCTGAATTCTTTTTCAGGTATATTGCCTATTTCCTCTTCATTTGTTAGGTCTGATGGATTTTTACCTTGCTCCTTCATCTCTATGTGTAGGTCGCCTAAGTGTGTCTGTTCCCCACCCAGACAGGTCAGGGTTAAAGTGGCAGCTGATTAGGGGGCTCTGGCTCACTCAGGCTGGGGGGCGGGAGGGGTACAGAATGTGGGGCAAGCCTGCTGAAGCAGAGGCCGGCGTGACATTGCAAGAGCCTGAGGCGTGCCGTGCGTTCTCCCGGGGAAGTTGTCCATGGATTATGGGACCCTGGCAGTGGCGGGCTGCACAGGTTCCCAGGAGGGGAGATGTGGATAGTGACCTGTGCGTGCACGCAGGCTTCTTGGTGGCTACAGCAGTGGCCTTAGCGTTTCATGCCGGTCACTGGTGTCTATGATGATAGACGCAGCTTGCGCCCGTCTTTGGAGCTCATTTAGGCCGTGCTCTGAATCCCCTCTCCTTGCGCACCCCGAAACAATGGTCTCTTGCCTCTTCGGCAGCTCCAGACTTCTCCCGGACTCCCTCCCGGTTAGCAGTGGCGCACTAGCCCCTTCAGGCTGTGTTCACGCCACCAACACGCTGCGCTCTCCTCCGAGGCTCCGGAGCTTCCCCCTCCGCCACCTGCAGTCTCCGCCCGCGAAGGGGCTTCTAGTGTGTGGAAACCTTTCCTCCTTCACGGCTCCCTCCCACTGGTGCAGGTCCTGTCTATATTCTTTTGTCTCTGCTTTTTCTTTTTTCTTTTGCCCTACCCAGGTACGTGGGGAGTTTCTTGCCTTTTGGGAAGTCTGAGGTCTTCTGCCAGCGTTCAGTAGGTGTCTGTAGTAGTTGTTCCACATGTAGATGTATTTCTGATGTATTTGTGGGGATGAAGATGATCTCCATGTCTTACTCCTCCACCATCTTGAAGGTCTCCACCTTTCTTGCATTATTGCATTAGCAAAGGCAATATCTAGCATGATGTTCATCTAGTAATGAGTGGGGACATCCTTGTCTTGTACATAATCTTAGTGGGAAAGCTTCAAGTTTCTCACTGTTAAGTATGATACTAGCTGTAGGGTTTTTGTAGTCACATATAAATTTTAAATGTTTCATTTCAGTTTTCAAAAGCAAGGTGTATTAAATAGTCATGGGTTGGAGATAGCTTAAGAAGAAAGAGAAAGAACTTCCTTATATATTCAGAATATAGAACATTAGAACAATGCCAACAATATTCCAAATAAATTACATAATTAAATTTCCATAATCAGTTACTTAGACTCTATGTGATTGATTCTTGTTCTCTTAGATCTTGGGTTAACATTAACTTTAAAGAGACCTGGAAAACCTGAGAGCACGGAGATATGATCTGAATGTTGTCTAAGCAATAAAATCAGAAGCCTATACCCAGAATCTATTATTTGAAGTGTCCTTGGTTTAAGGTACCTGATAGGGTCCTTTTCACAGGGTTTGACATGGTCTTTCTTTGATGAAGAAATAAACTGGCCTGTAGCTAATTGCAGGGCCTTTAGCCAGCATTGGAGTAAAATAAAAGCTATGTGTAAATGACAGATACTAAATAGAGTTATTGTTAATTTACCACTGATAACTTTTAAGTGTGAAAATTATGATGAAAATCACAGCAAAAATAATGCAAGTGACAAGGAAATGGGTGTTTCTGTAGCATGTGAAATAAGGTAAAATAGTGATTTCCCCAAAATTTGACAAGATGTCATTAAGAGCAATTATTATATGTATTTTCAAAGAAGTCAGTGAATATTACAATGGATTTATAAAAATTGATGAAAATAATTTTTATAGGGAAAAATTTTGGTGTATAACGTAAAATAATCCTGAGGCATGACCTACGTAATATATCAAGAACATATCAAAAAAAAAAAAAACCCAAAATATGCCATGGATATATCAAGAATATCAATTAAAGTGATTCAGCAAGTCTGGAGTAGAACCTAAACATCTGAATTTTTATAAAATATAGATAATTTAGATATGCATCCCTTATTAAAAAGAACTAGCTTAGAAGATGCTAAAATTAAATTTAAAAATAAGGTTGAGATCAAGTAAGCATTTTAAATAATAACTGATGTTATATCTGGTAACATTTGAGTCTTATTATCTAAAATCAGACAACCAACCACCAAGACTCTATAAACAGAAAGATTATGAACACTGACAGTTTCTGGGAAATTCCCTATTTTGTGAAGAATAGTGAAGGGTATGATATGTTATGCTACTTGCACAGCTATAGCCAGAGAAAAAAGTTATTTATTGATACAACCAGATCAATGGCCTGAGTGACACCACAGCATCAGTCCCCCATCCTTTAGTTCCAAAGGTAGTATATGAGAGGATTACATGCTGAAGATGAGGGACTGAAAACAGCCTCTCTGTTTATATACAGGAGAGAGATTGCTGCCCCTCTCTACTCCCAAAAGGAGATGAAAACACAAAACAATACAAAAAACAAAAACAAACAAACAAAAAACACCCCAGAGCTTTTACTGTTTTGAGGCTTGAAGGAAAGGATTTTCACCCAAATCTTTTTAGATATATAAATAATCCTTTCTAAGATCCAGACAAACTGGAGTATCACCAACTTTTACAAGCTATAGATGTCTCCTAATTCTGGGCTTCAGCCCTTCTGAGATGTAAATGTCTATGTGTTTCAGTCCTTTTTGGGCCTTAACTTAGGACCTTGTACAGGCTGTAATCACAGGGCTATCTAGGGGAGATGATAGAAGTTTATTATCCTTTCCTATCAGAGCACAGACAGATCATAAATGACAGATCAGAGACACAGCATAAATGACAAATCAGAGATAAATGACTACAGAGCTAATCTCTCGTGGATACAAACATTAAAATAATTCGGGAGAAGTGAAATCAAGCGTTTTCTAGCTTCATGTCATCCATATTTCATGTGTCAGGAGTCTAGGGCATTAGCAGGAGCGCTGAGAAATACAGGAAAATGGTTTTCCCCCACATTCTCGTACAAAAGACAATTTATGAAGTGTTTGTAAAAGTAATATTTTGTCTCTACAAATTTAACCTAGAGAATGTTGAGCATCTCTTCTAATTTGACAACAGCATTCATGCTACTCATGAGTAATAACATATCAAATAAACCTCATTATTTTTAGCACCTCTAGTGAACACAGTATATTTTTTGCTCTGTCACTGTTGCTCCTAGTATAGTTTCAACCACTTGGGTTATAACTCTTAGCCAAAGTTACTAACTTCTATTCCAAAGAGACAAACTGAAGGCAGAGGATGTAATGGATAACTGAGAAGTGTCTGTCATGCACCAGATTTTAGCTTATAAACCGAAGTCCTGAGTGCATATAACATAACTCTCTACACATACAAATATCCCTATATAACTTCTCAAAGTGGCAAAAATGAATTTTTAAATTAACATGGACCAAAGGCATAGCCTTTTTTTAGCATATAAAAATAAAAAGCAAATTCTGTAAACTTAAATTATCTAGTAGTCATGTTTCTATATTCTGTCTTAGAAATTATCTGGGTAGTCAAGGAATATCCATTAAGTAACTCAGTTAAATCAGTTCAAGGTTTTAAGTTACCTAAAGGGCTTGAAAATCATCTTTGAGTTGATATATTACAAAAGGTAATCATGGTTGAGTTTGTCATGAAAATGATTCAATTTAGTTCAATATACATTATATTTTTCATAATCTTAAACATTTAAAAGAGTAATGTTACTTATTTGATCAGTAACATTTAAATGTAAAAATTTAGTAAAATCACACCCGACTAGAATAACCATACTAAGTAGAATAAAAAGCTATTCTACTTTAAACTGATTAATAAGAGAAGGCATATCTATATTTTTATACCAAAATTAGTAAATTATTTTTTGCCAGTTTTACCTAATTTATGTGAATTTGGATTTTTTAAAGTCTCTGCATTAGTTTATATAAGACACTATATTTATCTTTCAATTATAGCATATTTAAATTGTAGAAGTTCAATTTCCTTATTATCTGTGAATTTTAGAAATTCAATGTTTATATAAGTGCTTATTTTTCTCAGTAATTCTATTATAATAGCACTCCTTTACTGTAAGAGAATATATGGGCTAATTTCTTAATACCCTCCAGAGGTAAGAAACTATTACATATTTACAGTATGAGATGTAAAAACCTGTCTGAGTTATGGACAAGCTTACAGACAAAAAGATAAATTTATAGTTGTGATTTTATATTTTCAGCCTTGAGTCAATAGCAAGCACAAAAACGCAGTAATTCACCAGTTAAGATACGAAAGAATTGTTCTTAACAGTAATCAAAAATTTCTGATAGATTTGAGCTCAAACTACACAAGTAGACCAACAAAAAGGGCTAATAAAACAATTCTCTACCACTTCTATCAAGTAGTTAATAGATCTCTAAAACCATTAACACATTTACAGAAATCATAAAATGAGCAAGCTATAGACCCAAATTCCTAATCACTGCTTGTGACTTATTGGCCATAAAAAAAGAAAATATATAGGAAAGAAAACTGAAATTGGAAAAACAGAACAAAATTCTGTTGCTATTTGGATTCACCTTAAGGAGGAAAGGTGTCTGGGCTTGAGTAGCCCATAGAAGTCACACTTCTCAGGCAACAGTGTTGATCTAGTTCTATCAGGTGAATGAATCCACTGGGAATCTCATTAGAAAGCTTCCAAAATTGTTAAAAAATAAATTTCCAAAAAAAGTAAAATTATGACGTCTCATACAGATATATAAGAAGAACACTTATTAAAGATTTACTTAACTCAGTATTAATGAAGGTGCCAGGGAGCTTTTGCAACCAATTCAAAAGAGAATTGAAAGAAACACAAATTTATTTTGAGTAAAGCATATTGAAATGAATTTACAAATGGACTAAAAACTAGCTTTTTTCAACAGTAGCAGGGAGGGAAGAGAAGAAAGTCAGTTGAACCCCACTGAACATAATTCATTTGCATTTTCAAAGATAAGAATTATTTTGCATAACTTTCAGTTACCTACAGTTTACAAGTTGTAAATTAAAGGCAATCAAATTCTAGGACCAGTTAATCTAAAAGGATGGCCTTGAATCAGTGCATAGTATTCTATTGGAGACACCTAGCAATCTTTTCTGCAAATTCAAAAATGTCTTTACGAGATACATAAATAGATTAAAATTGTGTTCTTGTATGTATGTAGCAATGCTGTTGGACAGCTTAATGTCAATCTGATTCTTAAAACTTTTAAATGATGCAGTTTCGTTCCTAGGGAGTTTAGTCTGCTTTTATATTTTGTTTTATTTTAAGGAGAGCACTCCCTGTATTTGTTGTTCTTAGATTTCAGTACAGTGGGTCTAGTTGTAGGGTTTTGTTTCTCTCTCTCACTGGATTCTCCCTGAGGTCTTTCAATTTGTGGTTTTAATTTATTATTTTTGTCTTCATTTTTGTTTAGATTTTTTTGGTTATTCTCGATAGTATCATGTTATAAAGGTGTTTATTTGATTATTAGTTTTCATATCTTTCAGCTTTTCTTCTATATTTACTATTTATTTTTTTCCCTTGTGGGTATTTTGGTTAGTTTCTTACTTTTTCTTTCATTCAGTGATTTCTTCTTCCACTATATCTGTTCAGTGATATATTCCATCTATTTACCCCATTATTTATTTCAGTTATTACACTTTGTGTACCAAGTATTTCCTCTTGGTTCCTTTTTAGTGATTTTGTGATTTTCTTCAAACTAACATCTCTATTTATTTCCTTAATTAAATTTATTTAAAAATCTTGGACCATCTATTTCTCTTGATCTCTTCCAATAACGCTTCAGATCTTTAACTTCCTACTTCATATGAACTTGCTTTAGCTGTCCTCTTTCTCGTTTCTAATTCCACCAGTTCCAGCCTTCAGTTTCCTAAAACAACACTGCAGTCATCCTTGATTTCTCTTATCTTCTAATAACTCACATTTATTTTTTCAGAAAATTCAGTTGGATCTTTCTTCAAAAATATCCAGAATTGAACCATTTTCTACTAATTTCTCTGAATCAAGACACCATCAGTTAACCTCAAGATTATGGCAGTAGCCTCCTAACCGGTCCCTATTTTTTACCATATCCTCCATCAGTCTTCCCAACATAACAGCTTACCAAGTTCTATGAAAAAAATAGAAATTAGATTATCTTAGTCCTTCGCTCAAATTCAGTTACAATCAGCCAGTGGGGCTGAAAGAGTGCTGGTTTCCCAGCATGTCTTTATTCACACTAGGAGAACTTTTGTGTTGATCTAATATTACCTTTACTTTGGAAAAAGGCTAGCATTGTTGCTACTGGATTTTTGTGATGAGGGGGCAGAAAATGATATCCCCAAGTTTACAGAGGAAAGGCTGCGGCAGGCCTTAAACACTTTACTGCCATGTGAAAGAGAAAAGCCTCTCAAGTCCAGGAGCTGGTCTGGTACTATAACTAGGCCTTGCTCTTTTTCTGTTGCACATAAATCATTTCATGGAACACTAACATTAAATAAGGCCCCTCGACCCTGATGGATCAAGACAAAAAGACCATAGTCATATCTGAACACAGATAAAACAAGAGCATTGCCCAGGCCACAAAATACCAAACATCCCCTCTCCCAGGTAATATGAGTGACTTTTACTTCTTTACCAAATTCAGCTTTAGCCTCAATCAAATTTTTTCTCTTTTGATATGACTTATTAAGGTACTGAATCATGTAACCTCTATCTCCTTACATCACCTAATCCAGAGAAAAGCACCTCTTCCTATACCCTGCCCAAATTCTCTAACACAGAACCAAATCTTTTACTAACTCCTTTCTAATACTCTTGTACTGAGATGCTCTCCAGTTCCCCATGGCACAAATCCTTCTTCATGGAGGTTGTCTGACTTGAACAGCTACAGGTTTCTCTTAATGATCTTTGGCTGGAAGGCATTGACACCCACCTCTTTTCATATTGAAGCCTCAGGAAGACAGTTCTCTAGCCAGTAAAGTGCTGGAAAATATTTTAAAATGGGCTCTTAAAAAATTTTCTGATTTGCAGTGTTTGTTGTAATTATTTCCACCATGGGTAATTTAAAGCTATGAGAAATTTATTTGGCTCTTAAAATCCTTGGAATTCCACTAATCAGCTCTTGCTGACTGACATAAATAGCTACAAGGCACTACTGCCTTTAGCCATCATGTACTCACAGACTGTTTTTTTACTTCCTAAAATCCATGCATCCCTGCAGATTCTACAGTTTCTCCACGGTAACTGGAGGGGCAAGAAAGCAGCATCCTTCAACTGCTCACACTTCCAACACTAACTAGAAAGCCTGAAATTTAGTTTTTTCTCAAGTGGCCACGTGTGCAGGGGTTCACAAAATGAAAATCAACCATTGACTTAAAAAATATATTGTCAATTACTTAAAGAAAAGGAAAGCCTTTTGAACTTAATGGAGAATAACTTCTACAGAGAGATCTCATTTTCCATTCAAGCTTCATCATACCAAATGGCACAAATCATTATGTATGATATCGAAGGCAAACATTTTAAATCTATTTTGTCATTGACTTTCATTAATACTACTTGAGAGCTGTCTTTAAAGGGAAGTAATTTTCTCTTAAGGCACAGACATAATGATGCTTAAATGTCACATGTAAAAGAAGAAGTTAATATTACTTGAATCATTTATAACTTTAATATTCAAACACACCGTAAATTGCAAGATCCAAGCTGAAATGTAAAACCCCTTATTACAAACTGCCTTCCTTTAGTGTTCTTAAAGCATCTATATTGTAAGATTTTGACAGCAGCCTGTCTGTTTTTGAAACTTGGAAAGCATACAAATTGGGTGAACTTAAATTACATAAGCTCTCTGTTCCTCACTTTACTGTAAAATGAATGTGAAGTGAACAGGACCTACCTCATAGAGTGGTGGTGAGGGTTAACTGACTTCACATATGCAAATTGTCTCCAAAGTGCCTAGCACATAATAGGAGGTTATAAGCATGTGACTACTGTATTTTCTTATTATTCTATGACTCCAGCACACAACATAATTATACATTCAAATATGCACATTTTATGTAATTAGGCATTGTACAATAATAACAGTAATTTTTAGGGGAAAGCTTACATGTATAATATTGAACACCTGCTCCTAGATGTGCACATTTCCAACATAGAATATCTTGGAAATAAAGAGTTACCAGATAATAATATTCACAGAACTGTATGGATGTTAGTTATTTGGGAGGAGAAAGTTATATTATTCAATATGTTTTAAAATAGAAGTCATAAAAAAGAATAAAACAATCATTATAACTGTGTTTCAGTATTGGCATATTTTGTTTAAGTTGAAATAAAAGCTATTTAAAACTTTAAAAGTGTGAAATTACCCCTGCCCTTTGAAATGATAGTTTAATGTAAATGTAAGAATTAAAAGGTGACTAACCATGTATTACTTTTTCATATTTGTCAGCTTAATCCAGTTGGGTAGTTTAGAAATTCTGTCACAGATGTCTGAAATTGTTAAAATTAGCATGTTTTATCTGCAGAATGCAGAATGTTCGTTTACATAAAATTGGTTCATTTCTAACACAATGTAGCTATAAAATTATGTTTTTATAAAATATATTTAAAGTAATTTTCTGAGAGAATTATTTGAGGGGAAAACTCAAAGCAGTTCTGATATATTCACCATGATTTATGCCAGCAGTGCCAAATCCACACTCTTACCAGTTGATCATAGTTATTGAATCCTGTTTTAAAGGGAAAGATTATTATTACTATTAAAACAGGGTGAAGTTTTAAGATTTATCAGCAACGTAAGTAATTGGGTTAGGCTGCTTTCATTGCATACTTCTCTGTCTATCCATTTTCTAGAATATCCATTTCAAAAGGTATCATGGGCTCTTATTATGTGAGACACCTCTAAGTATTTTGAGCACCGGGGCGTTCAGTCATATGAAAAGTAAGTAATTTTGTAAACTTATTTCTTTTTAATAAAAAAAAAATTTAAAAATAAAAGTGATCAAGAAGCAGAAATATGTACTAAATTGACACAGATCAGAGAAAAGAGAGAGAGAAAGAGAGACTGGGAGGGAGGGATTGGAAGAAAAGTAGGAAAAGAGCAAAGAAAAAGGTGAAATTAATTTCAGTTTAAAAAATTTATAAGTGAAAATATAGTTTTAACAATTAGTATAGAATTTATGCAGGAAAATCTTTCAACCAAAATCTTTAGAGATTATGTTCACAAATGGTTTGATTTTACTTTTTAAAACCAAACATTAATACCAGAGTAAGATAAATATGTAAATTTATCCCTATATTAGTGTCTGAGTTATATTCGAAACCTAAGATTTTCTGCTTTCAATCCATTTTCTTTTAAGACTCTGCTCAAGTACCTCACAGCCATATAGGCCCCTTCTAAGTAATCCTCTTTGCCTATGAGCCCTGTTGAAGCACCAGCAAGAGTTGATTAGCTCATGGATAGACACTTGACCCAAGCAAGGGCAGCCAGTCTATAAAGTATGAAATTATCATTGAAGAGAAACCTGCTTTGAATAGCTTTGCCAGAGCAGCAGGGCCACTTTGAATCTTACTCTTAAAAATTTGAACAGGTAAATACGGGTAATATTGTAGATTTAGCAGTGACGATCAAACTGCAAAGTCATGAAGTAGAAAATGGCATGAGGAAGATGTAATAGCCAAAACGCTGACTAAATCAG
The DNA here is from genome assembly GCF_002837175.3 of Physeter macrocephalus. NCBI lineage: Eukaryota > Metazoa > Chordata > Mammalia > Artiodactyla > Physeteridae > Physeter > Physeter macrocephalus. The sequence goes on along the minus strand of NC_041220.1, from coordinate 137,038,178 downwards.
ATTTGAAGAAGCAGAAGCAATTATGTAAAGAAAATACACAACAAAGGGTGGCCACTTTAGTAGTCAGAAAACAAGTGTACAAACAAAGATAAGATATATATGAGAGGGGGCAAAGTTATGTTAATGTTAGAAACAACTGTGCAAAATCACAGACTTCTTGACTGTACTCCATATTCTCCGGTCCTGTTTTGTTTTCTTTCACTCCGCTTATCTTAATTTAAATGCAATGTATTTTACTAATGTGTATATTGTTTATTTCTTACACTGGAATATAAGTCCCATGAAGGCAAGTTTGTGGGTTGGTTTTTCCCACAAAATCCAGAATAGTGTCTGGAATATAGTAAGTGCTCAAGAAAATAATATAAATAATAGAAATATATAAATATAATAAAGTAGATGAATGAATACCATTCTGATTTTAATAGTTCTAAGTCTAACTTTGTTTGCATTTGTTTGTTTGTTTATTTGTAGGGGGTTTATTTTTAAGAATGTCCCTAAATTACATTAAAGAATTCTGCATGACATTAATTACACACACACACACACACACACACACACACACACACACACACACACATATACACACACTACTATCTGGAATATTTCCACTTCCCCAGGGGAAATTATTTCAAATTTTTAAAAATCATATTTGTTTGTTACTTACACTCACCTATCTAAATAATACTAAATAAAAGTTTTATACTCTTCCTTTTTTTGGCTTTGCAATTTTAGGTATTATTTATTGCCTTCTAATCATGGACATTCTTTTTACCACCACTTATTTATTTTGCTTCTTCCTGTGGAATAAATAATTATATCTTTCAATTCAACTTTCTATTAAACTTTTAGTAAATTTCTGGCATAATTTTTTCCCCAAGAGTTGTTTCTGTTCTCTAAGTACTTCTTTGAAAATCACCTTGTTCAAAATATGGAGAAATAATAAGCAGATTACAAATAAAAGTTAAATAACTACAAATCAGTGGTTTTCAAGCTGTATACAGGTTGGAATGGGGGTAATCTGGGACTCCTTCTGCTCAGACTTCCTCTTATCTCCGTCAGTGTCCCCTGAAACATTTGAGGTCCCTAGGTGACGTCACTTGGGTCTCAAAAGAAAGATTCTGAAGAAATAATGATATAAACCTATTCAAATAAATTTTGTAGAATATTTAAAGAAAAAACATTTCTTGTGAAATAAACATACCGTTCTTTTAGAAAGTTAATATAGTATCAAAATAATACATTCAGATTTAATAATGTGGCCTATCTTTTGAAAACTTGCAATTAAAAGAAATGCATGACAATAATACTGTAATTAAAATTAATTTTGTAAGAATGGTAGTGAAATTGCAATAAAATTACAAAGCTTTTAGATTTGTTTCTAAGCAAGATATTGGATTCTGTACTTTTTCATGACTTCTCACTCTACATGGAAGCTTTTTCACACTTAATATTTTTATTGTTATCTCCAAACTATCAAATCCCGTCTTTTAAGTCCTGACCTTCTGTAGTAAAAAGACTTTAAAGAAAGATTTGAATTTATATATGTGGAGATAGTAACAGAGCATTTCATGTGAGTGGAAAGATTTCAGTTCCAAGGCCCTACAAACTCATCCCACTTATCCAAACTTATTTCCTTAATTATTCCTTGTCACAAACCATAAAAAGACAGATCTAGATGGACGATGCTCCTCTTCTCCTCTTTTAAAAGGCATTCTTGTGCAGAGGTTTTTAATCAGCTTCCCACTAGGCCCCTTTCTTTTATTTGTTTGGCCTTCATTTGTTTTTGGATATAACATGTAACAATTTGGATATTATGCTTAATGGAGATTTCTAGATTATCCTGTAAAATCAGAGATGCTGGCTACATAGGACATGCATTTCCATAGTGGGTGACTGACTGGGGCCTGAGTGCCAGCTTTCTCCTTTACCCCAGGAAAAGGCACGAGCTGTACAGTCCCCACCATTAACAACACATGCACACAAGGTCTACCTCCCTGTGGTGGCTTCACTATATACACCTCCTAGCTGCTCTTGTAGGCACTTGGCACACCTGCAAATCTTAATCTAAATCTTTGATTTAAAATATTTGTAAATTGAGAGCTAGGAAAGTTAAATTACTTTGTGCCTATCTTAGAGAACTGAACAATGAGTTAGAAATTAGAGCTCCTGAACCCCAAACTTTAATATTTATTGGATAGAATTTCATCTTGTTGAAATATAATAATTGTACTTTATTAAAATTAGTACTTTATTTGAGTCTTTACATGTGATGATTATTTAATATTCTTCGAAATGAACTCAAAGTATAGTTGCAGACAATGCACCTTTGTGTAAGTAGTATGATCTCTCAAAATTCTCTTCTTTAGACCAGTAAGTGGAATTCAGTAATTTTCACATATACAATAATTCTCTGCTAAATTTTGTACATTTTCCTGCTGGATTCAGAGGACTCTAAAATAAAAAAGTCAATAAAATAAGACAAATATGTATGTTGGGTGTGAGTTAAGTCCTAAAATAAACTTTATTATCGATAATATATTAATTATAACAGAGCGCAAAATATCAATGAAAAGATGACTTTTTTGATCTACAATGTTGTTCAAATTCAATTATATAATGAATCAGATAACTTTGATCCTTCTAATTTTCTTTCCATCAAAAGTTTCCTGATATTTTCCAGTAGGAAGATCTATTGTTTATTTAGAATCATGGTTATTCCACTGTGTTCTTTGCAACTTTTTCACGTGCTTCCTCACTCTGTTTCATTATAGTACAAGAAATGAGCCAAAATGAGGGAAAAGCGTGATATAAATTTTGAGGCCATATTAATTTAGGGTGATTAAAGATAGTGTGGTTTATTTTAGATCCATACAATTGAACATTGGATAGAGTAGTGTATATTTTAAAGTAAAAGTATTGGAGAAAACTTTATGGAATATTGTTTACAAATATCTTTCAGTAGTGACTTTAAGCATACAAAGTTTTCCAAAGATCTTTAAGGTGTAGTCAAAGAATTTGTTCATTTAGCCAGTTTTTTAATAGAGTTTATATAGTACTGATGGTCTTAATGATCTTAAGATAAGTTAGATATGGTAAGTATTAACTGATGTACCAATTTCAAAAAATCTGTCAATAGAAATTTGATTATTATTAGTAGAATATTTTGCAACTGGCATTGTAGGAGATTGCTGGCAAATATACTTGGCATCTTTTCCACATTTTAGTTTTTTTAAATGTACTACAAAACTCTCTTATATGGCCAGAGATAGTTAATAGTCCATATTGAACAAAGATGTAAAATTGCACTTGATGGATATAAACTAAAACATTACTCTGTGTTTCATTTTGAACAGGTTTTAAAATGAAGACATTTGCATTTTTACTTTTCAAATACATTTTATCTTTTCAAATATACTGAGTAACTGGATTTTATTAGCATGAAGTAAAAAGATATTTTAAGAAGGCATAGAAGTAATTGATTTGCATTTTAGTGATATCAGAGGTTTAAAAGATTGCATTTTACTTCTATAATAAAAGCACAATTTCATACAAACAGTAAAGAATCAGAGATTTTTCCCAACAATCACACTGAATTGTTTGAAAACTTTACTGTTATGAAAATTAGTTGTACATTGTGTAAAAGACATTTGAATCTCGATTTTTCATAAATGTATATTTATCTGGATGTTGGATAACATCTATAAAAGCAAAACAGGCAAAATTCTGTGTATTTGGGTATCAATGTTTACATACATTTAGCAAATTACAGGGTACTAGTTTGGTAACACACATTGTTTTGTGTTTTGTGTTCAAAACCTCGACCAAGATGGTTCTTTATTCCTACTGTTATTGTAGAAGTGTCTCTAGAATTGGGTGTGATGACTTTGTATAATTTCACTATATAAAACTCAGTAGAAGTAAGATGAAGTTGCTGGTGTTATCTCCAAGCATCATATAATTTTCTACATGGTGGAATCTATTTTGGGGGAGAGGGTTGACCATGAGTAATAACGTGTTATATTTTTATGTGATATCCTTTGTGCTAAACATATCATTTCAAATTTCAGCAAAGTCACTTGCTAGCTTTGTGACTGTCCTCTAGAATCTCTGAAAATCATTTCTCTCATTTGTAAAACTGCAATAATGATATCTACTTCTCAACTTATTTGAGGATTACTTTAAAGTATTTTTATTGAGTATTAAAATGGGATGGACACATAATAAATAATATCCTTACCACAGAATAATTTTCACATCTTTCTCAGATATATATATAGGCTCAAAAGTCTTCAATGATTATCAAACAGATGCTACATCTCAATTGTAAAGAAGCTTTTAGATAAAGATTTCATAATTTCCTTTGACATAAACATTTCTTTCTAAATGTATGAGACGTAATAAAGGCATCTAACATCAGGTGACTTTTTTCACCTGTTGGGCCATAGTTTACATTTTTAAATACTTATGTTCTCTTGCACATATTATTTCTTTTCTGAATCTGAGTAAATACATTATGATTATTTTTAATTTGGGTCATAAGACTAAAAAGGGAAAGACATGTTCCTTACTTAATGAGATAGAAATTAATAAAGTATATACATATTGAAGAATTGGTTTTCTTTTCTTTTTGGAAAATCTATACACCAAAGTCAACTGAGGATGGGCACATATATCGTTATCAAAGATGGCTCTTGAGCAGTTTGACTAGAGGACATTTTCAAGGCAGCAAATTGATCAAAGCAGTTATTTTCCCCAGATTTTAACACGAAGCAACATCAAATAACTTTGTTTTGCTGGTTTGGTTTTCTTGCATGCTTTGAACTAGAAGTAAAATATATTGACTGGGGCTTTGTGTCCTCAAGTAAAATTATGAGTCTTTGCTCCAGAATCCACTTGAAGAAACTCATGAATAGTTGAAGAAAACATAGATGAAAGTATTTTTCTTGCTTCTCTACTTAGTGACATTTTTGTAATCTTGAATTTTTAGAGCTTCAGACAGGTAATCAAAATATCTCTGGCCTATCTGTATGGCTACCCTATCATTTATATATTTATTCAAACAATGTGAGTTTCATATAAAAAAATTAAATGCGCTTTAGTTACGTAGTCCATTTTAGCAAAAGGCTACATAATAAATAGCATGTAGATTTTAAAATATATTAGAAAATTTCCAGACATCATCTGAATTTTTCACTTAACTGTTCATATGTGGAGGCATATTTTCTTAGGATTTGATTTTTCCTTGTGCCAAATATTGCCAGTTATCTGGTTTAAGAAATGTTATGACTATGACTGATTATTACTAAATTTACTTGTACTAATGAACTTGTGATCATTTTAAATGGTTATATTATTCTTTATATTTATACTATTTAATTCATGATTTTATTTTTAGTTTTAATACTATCATTATTTATAATATTTAAAATAGCCATAGGGCTTCCCTGGTGGCGCAGTGGTTGCGCGTCCGCCTGCCGATGCAGGAGAACCGGGTTCGCGCCCCAGTCCGGGAGGATCCCACATGCCGCGGAGCGGCTGGGCCCGTGAGCCATGGCCGCTGGGCCTGCGCGTCCGGAGCCTGTGCTCCGCAACGGGAGAGGCCACAGCAGTGTGAGGCCCGCATACCACAAAAAAAAATAAAAATAAAAAAAAGAAATAAAATAAAATAGCCATATTTATGAAAGAGAGAAAAGAATTTTACTTCTCTAGTAATAATGACTTGGGAAAGTGTTATAGGCTCATGGGATTGAGTATTACTATTTTCCATCCAATTTTAAGTACTGGGATAACAAAAATCAGCAATTAAATTTGCTTCCTTACTTATGACTTCTCTTGAAATAGTCTGAATCTCTATTTTCTTACACTGATTGTGGGAATTGCATGTGTTGAATTCTAGGCAACAGGTTATGTAGGGATTATAGGAGACACAGGAGTGTGTGAACTTCCTATCTTAATTCCCAATTGCAGTCACTTATTAAGGGGTTGCTGGGGTGACAATAGAAAGAGCTAAAATGATGTGTTGGAAGAGCACTGACTTGGGAGTGTCAGAAGCTCTTCCTCATGTATGGAGTTGTGACAAACATGGTTTTTTGCTAGAACATATGCCCATCCATCTTGTGCCCCTAAAAATAATTCTTCAAATTTATTTAGAGCCTTTCTAAAAAAAATTCAATATAGTTCAGGAACATATAATATCATCATTTACATACTATCTTTTGGTAGAAAAATTAACTGCCTTGGTGCATGATAAAGCTGATAATGACTAGATTAAATAAAATGATCAGGATCTCTCAGGAAGTCAGTAATTGGATAAAAATATGAAATTAATTTTCAAACTGATAATCTATATCATTAAATAGCACTGACCAAGGTCCTGTAACTCAGGTGAAAATCACAGATTTCAATGAACTTTGCTATGAGACTCTATTGAATTTCCATGTATTTTTCACTTATAGAAAATTGCCTTAACCCTTTTTTATTTTGCGTACAAAATCTTTATGTCTCTAAGTAACTTACTCATGCTTAAAAACAGTTGACCAAAAAAATGTCCACTTAATTATTACAGTGATGTAATTTTTCATTTTTTTTTAAAGATAGCATTGGAAATTTTAACTCTTATTTCTTATTTCTGACAGACTAAAATGCAGATACTGAAAAAATAATTGATAGATCTAGCTTCCTATTCCTACATTACTCATCTCACAATGAAAGGGTCGTTTTAAGTGCCTAGAGTGAACAATGAATAGAACAGACAAAAATTCATCCCAATTCAGAATTTACATTCTAGAATGAGAAAACAGATACTAAAAAAGAAAGTGAGTAACTATATATTAAATAAATGGTGATAAAAACTTTGGAGGTAAAGGGTTTTGAGACTGCCCGGAAAGGGTGGTGGGATTTATTACTTTTTTCTAATGACCATTGAAAGCAGGGTATTTGAGAAGAGATCTAGAAGAAGTGAAGGAGTTATCCACAAAGGTAGCCAGAGTTAAGAAATTACAGAAGATAAAATCAGACTCAGAGTCTCAGGCCAAAGCAGTAAAAGAATAAAGAACCCAGTGTCCAGAGCAGAGTAGCTTAGGCAGTAATGGTAGGAGATGGACGTGGTGGGCAAATCCTTTGGGGTTTAATTGCCATTGTAAAGACAATTTTTTTTTTTAAGGTGTGCAGCCAGTGGCGAGTTTTAAGCTGTTGAGTAACAAGATCTTGTTATATTGTTAAAAGATCACCTTGTCTACTGTATTGTAAATAGGCTGGTCACTGTCAAGGCAGGGTTAGAAGCACGAAGTTCAGCTCTTTCAATATTCTGGCAAGACATTATGGTACCTAGGAGTGTGGAATAGGTGGGTTATGGCTGTGTTTGTAGGGTTTGATGTACATTAGATGTGGAGATGTACCAGAAACACTGAAGTCAAGAGTGACTCCAAGATTTGGGCAGAGCAACTAAAAAATAGAAGGTCAGCTGACTTCAGCTTTGAAAGAAGAGAAAACAGCAGTTTGATTTTGGACATATTAAGTGTGGGATTCCCGTTATATATTTTGCAAGTGGAGTGTCAAGCCTGCGTTTGAGATTCAGGTTAAAGTTTAAAGGAGAGGTACAAGTTGAGGATGTAATTTAGTTTTCATCAGTGCACAGATGCTATTCAAAGCATGTGACTAAATGAGATCATCTGGACACTTGGTGTAACTACAAAAGAAAGGAGATCCAAGCACTTTTTTGAGATCAAGGAGATGATAATAACTAGCCATACAACTGTAACGGCAACAAATACAGAGACTGAGAATTACTAGGGAGCTGGTAGGAGAATCAAAATGAATGTGGGTAACTGAGCCACATTTTACATTAATGGAAAGATTAAATCCCCTGAGTAATCATTTCTTTTTTTTTAAGAGATCATTATTGGAGTATAATTGTTTCACAATAATGTGTTAGTTTCTGTTGCACAACAAAGTGAATCAGGCATATGCATACACATGTCCTCATATCCCCTCCCTCTGGAGCCTCGCTCCCACCCTCCCTATCCCACCCCTCTAGGTTATCACAAAGCACTGAGCTGAACTCCCTGTGCTATGCGGCTGATTCCCACCAGCCAACTATTTTACATTCGGTAGCATATATATGTCGATGTTACTCTCACTTCGCCCCAGCTTCCCCCTCCCACCCCATGTCCTCAAGTCCGTTCTCTATGTCTACCTCTCCTCTTTATTCTTGCCCTGCAACTACGTTCATGAGTACCTTTTTTTTTCTTTAGATTTCATATATATGCATCAGCATACAGTATTTGTTTTTCCTTCTGACTTACTTCACTCTGTACGACAGACTGTAGGTCCATACACCACACTACAAATAACTCAGTTTTGTTTCTTTTTCTGGCTGAGTAATATTCCATTGGATCTATTGCCACATCTTTATCCATTCATCTGTCGATGGGCATTTAGGTTGGTTCCATGTCCTGGCTATTGTAAATAGTGCTGCAATGAACATTGTGGTACATGTCTCTTTGAATTATGGTTTTCTAAGCATATTTGCCAAGTAGTGGAATTGCTGGGTCATATGGTAGTTCTATTTTTAGTTTTTTAAGGAAACTCAACACTGTTTTCCATAGTGGTTGTATCAATTTACATTCTCACCAACAGTGCAGGAGGGTTCCCTTTCCACCACACCCTTTCCAGCATTTATTCTTTCTAGATATTTTGATAATGGTCATTTTGACTGGTGTAAGGTGATACCTCGTTGTGGTTTTGATTTGCATTTCTCTAATAATTAGTGATGTTAAGCATCTTTTCATGTGGCTCTTGGCTATCTGTATGTCTTCCTTGGTGAAATGTCTATTTAGGTCTTCTGCCCATTTTTTTTTTTTTTTAATGTTGGGGATAGGAGTTTATTAATTAATTTATTTATTTTTGCTGTGTTGGGTCTTCGTTTCTGTGTGAGGGCTTTCTCTAGTTGTGGCAAGCAGGGGCCGCTCTTCATCGCGGTGCGCAGGCCTCTCACTATCGCAGCCTCTCTTGTTGCGGAGCACAGGCTCCAGACGCACAGGTTCAGTAGTTGTGGCTCACGGGCCTAGCTGCTCCGCGGCATGTGGGATCTTCCCAGACCAGGGCTCGAACCCGTGTCCCCTGCATTAGCAGGCAGATTCTCAACCACTGCGCCACCAGGGAAGCCCTTCTGCCCATTTTTTAACTGGATTGTTTGTTGTTTTGATATTGAGTTCCATGAGCTGCTTGTATATTTTGGAGATCAATCCTTTGTCTGCTGTTTCATTTGCAAATATTTTCTCCCATTCTGAAGGTTGTCTTTTTGTCTTGTTTATGGTTTCCTTTACTGTGAAAAAACTTTCATTTGCAAATATTTTCTCCCATTCTGAGGGTTGTCTTTTTGTCTTGTTTGTAGTTTCCTTTGCTGTGAAAAAACTTTTAAGTTTAATTAAGTCCCATTTGTTTATTTTTCTTTTTATTTCCGTTACTCTAGGAGGTGGGTCAAAAAAGATCTTGCTGTGGTTTATGACAAAATGTGTTTTTCCTATGTTTTCCTCTAAGAGTTTTAATAGTGACTGGTCTTACATGTAAGTCTTTAATCCATTTGGAGTTTACTTTTGTGTATGGTGTTAGACAGTGTTCTAATTTCATTCTTTTACATGTAGCTGTCCAGTTTTCCCAGCACCATTTATTGAAGAGGCTGTCTTTTCTCCATTTTATGTTCTTGTCTCCTTTGTCGTAAATTAGGTTCCCATATGCACATGGATTTATCTCTGGGCATTCTATCCTGTACCATTGATCTATATTTCTGTTTTTGTGCCAGTACCATACTGTCTTGATTACTGTAGCTTTGTGGTATAGTTTGAAGTTGGGGAGCCTGATTCCTCCACCTCCATTTTTCTTTCTCAAGATTGCTTTGGCTATTCAGGGTCTTTTGTGTTTCCATACAAATTATAAAATTTTTGTTCTAATTCTGTGAAGAATACCATTGGTAGTGTGATAGGGATTGCATTGAACCTGTAGAGTGCTTTGGGTAGTATAGTCATTTTCACAATGTTGATTCTTCCAATCCAAAAACATGGTATATTTCTCCATTTATATCATTTTTGATTTCTTTCATCAGTGTTTTATAGTTTTCTGAGTACAAGTCTTTCGCCTCCTTAGGCAGGTTTATTCATAGGTATTTTATTCTTTTTGTTGCAATGGTAAATGGGAGTGTTTCCTTAATTTCTCTTTCAGATTTTCATCATTAGTGTATAGGAATACCAGAGATTTCTGTGCATTAAATATGTATCCTGCAACCTTATCAAATTCATTGATTAGTTCTAGTAGTTTTCTGGTGGCATCTTTAGGATTTTCTCTGTATAATATCATGTCATTGGCAAATGGTGACAGCTTTACTTCTTCTTTTCCAATTTGTATTACTTTTATTTCTTTTTCTTTTCTGATTGCTGTGGCTAGGACTTCCAAAACATTGTTGAATAAGCGTGGTGAGAGTGGACATCTTTGTCTTGTTCCTGATCTTAGTGGAAATGTTTTCAGTTTTTCAGCATTGAATATGATGTTTGCTGTGGTTTTGTCATATATGGCCTTTATTATGTTGAGGTAGATTCCCTCTATGCCCATTTTCTGGAGCGTTTTTATCATAAATGGGTGTTGAATTTTGTCAAAAGCTTTTTCTGTATCTATTGAGATGATCATATGGTTTTTATTACTTAATTTGTTAATGTGGTGTATCATATTGTTTGATTTGCATATATTGAAGAATCGTTGCATCCCTGGGATAAATCTCACTTCATCATGGTGTATGATCCTTTTAATGTGCTGTTGGATTCTTTTTTCATCATGGTGTATGATCCTTTTAATGTGCTGTTGGATTCTTCTTGCTAGTATTTTGTTGAGGATTTTTGCATCTATATTCATCAGTGATATTGGTGTACAATATTCTTTTTTTGTGATATCTTTTTCTGGTTTTGGTATCAGGGTGATTGTGGCTTCATAGAATGAATTTGGGAGTGTTTCTCCCTCTGCAATTTTTTGGAAGAGTTTGAGAAGGATTGGTGTTTGTTCTTCTCTAAATGTTTGATAGAATTCGCCTGTGAAGCCATCAGGTCTTGGACTTTTGTTTGGTGGAAGATTTTTAATTACAATTTCTATTTCATTACTTGTGATTGGTCTGTTCATATTTTCTAATTCTTCCTGGTTGAGGATTGGAAAATTTGCCTTTCCAAGAATTTGCCCATTTCTTCATAGTTGTTCATTTTATTGGCATATAGTTGTTTGTAGTAGTCTCTTATAATCCTTTGTATTTCTGCAGTGTCAGTTGTGATTTCTCCTTTTTCATTTCTAATTTTATTGATTTGTGTCCTCTCTCTTTTTTTCTTGATGAGTCTGGCTAAGGGTTTATCAATTTTGTTTATCTTCTCGAAGAACCAGCTTTTAGCTTTATTGATCTTTGGTGTTGTTTTCTTCATTTCTATTTCATTTATTTCTGCTCTGATCCTTATGATTTCTTTCTACTGATTTTGGGTTTTCTTTGCTCTTCTTTCTCTAGTTATTTTGAGTGTAGAGTTAGATTGTTTATTTGATATTTTTCTTGTTTCTCGACGTGAGATTGAATTGCTATAAACTTCCCTCCTGGAACTGATTTTGCTGCATCCCATAGGTTTTGGATTGTTGTGTTTTCATTTTCATTTGTTTCTATGCATTTTTTAATTTCTTCTTTGATTTCTTCAGTGATCTCTTAGTTATTTAGTAGAGCACTGTTTAGCCTCCATGTATTTGTCATTTTTACAATTTTTTTCCTCTAATCTATTTCCAATCTCATAGCATTGTGGTCAGAAAACATGCTGAATATGATTTCAATTTTCTTAAATTTTCAGAGGCTTGATTTGTGACCCAAGATGTGATCTATCCTTGAGAATGTTCCATGTGCACTTGAGAAGAAAGTGTATTCTGCCATTTTTTGGTGGAATGTTCAATAAATATCAATTAAATCTCTCTGATTTATTGTGTCATTTAAAACTTGTGTTTCCTTATTTACTTTCTGTTTGGATGATCTGTCCATTGGTGTAAGTGGTATGTTAAAATCCCCTACTATTATTGTGTTACTGTCAATTTCTCCTTTCATGGCCGTTAGCATTTGCCTTATGTATTGAGGTGCTCCTATGTTGGGTGCATAAACATTTATAATTGTTACATCTTCTTCTTGGACTGATCCTTGAACATTATGTAGTGTCCCTCCTTATCTCTTGTAACAGTCTTTATTTTACAGTCTATTTTATCTGATACAAGTATTGCTACTCCAGCTTTCTTTTGATTTCCATTTGCATGGAATATCTTTTTCCATCACTTCAGTTTCAGTCTGTATGTGTCCCTAGGTCTGAAGTGGGTCTTTTGTAGACAGCATATATATGGGTCTTGTTTTTGTATCCATTCAGCCAGTCTTTGTCTTTTGGTTGGGGCATTTAATCCATTTACATTCAAGGTTTTATCAATATGTATGTTCCTATTACCATTTTCTTAATTGTTTTGGGTTTGTTTTTGTGCATCTTTTTCTTCTCTTGTGTTTCCCACTTAGAGAAGCTTCTTCAGCATTTGTTGTAAAGCTGGTTTGGCGGTGGTGAATTCTCTTAGCTTTTCCTTGTCTGAAAATCTTTTGACTTCTCCATTGAATATGAATGAGATCCTTGCTGGGTAGAGTAATCTTGGTTGCAGGTTTTTCTCTTTATCACTTTAAGTATATCCTGCCACTCCCTTCTGGCCTGCAGAGTTTCCGCTGAAAACTCAGCTGATAACCTTCTGGGGATTGCTTTGTATGTTATTTTTTGTTTTTCCCTCGCTGCTTTTAATATCTTTTCTTTGAATTTAATTTTTGTTGGTTTGATTAATATGTGTCTTGGTGTATTTTTCCTTGGGTTTATCCTGTATGGGACTCTCTGTTCTTCCTGGATCTGGGTGATTATTTCCTTTCCCATGTTAAGGAAGTTTTCCACTATAATTTCTTCAAATATTTTCTCAGACCATTTCTTTTTCTCTTCTTCTGGGACCCCCATAATTCAAATGTTGGTTTGTTTATTGTTGTCCCAGAGGTCTCTGAGATTGCCTTCAATTGTTTTGATTCTTTTTTCTGTATTCTGCTCCTCAGCACTTATTTCCACCATTTTGTCTTCCAGCTCACTTATTCTTTCTTCTGCCTCAGTTATTCTGTTATTGATTCCTTCTAGTCTGTTTTTCATTTCTGTTATTTTGTTGTTCATCTCTGTTTGTTTGTTCTTTAGTTCTTCTAGATCTTTGTTAAACATTTCTTATATTTTCTCAATCCATGCCTCCATTCTATTTCTGAGATTCTGGATCATCTTTACTAACATTACCCTGAATTCTTTTTTAGGTAGATTGCCTATTTCCTCTCCATTTATTTGGTCTTGTAGGTGTTTATGTTGCTCCTTCATCTGTGACATATTTTTTTGCTGTCTATTTTTTTTTTTTTTTTATGCATGGGATTGTGTTTATGTTTTCTTGTTTGGCCTGAGGCTTCCAACACTGGAGTTTGTAGGCTATTGGGTAGAGCTGGGTCTTGGCGCTGAGAGGAGGACCTCTGGAGATCTCACTCTGATGAATATTCCCTGGGGTCTGAGGTTCTCTGTTAGTCCAGTGGTTCAGATTCGGAGCTCCCACCACAGGTCTTCAGCCCAACCCCTGGCTCATGAACCAAGATCCGGTTCACTCTGGCATTCCTCCTATCTCCTTGGGCATCAGAGTCCCCCATCAGAGGCTGGCAGGTGCCCTAGTTGTGGGTAGATGCTAACTCCACATCTTCCCACACTACCATCTATGAGTAATCATTTCTTTCCACATTAAAGTAGCTCATTTTAAAATACAGTCTGAGAGAATACTGTGAAAACCAGTGTCTCCATGAAAATGAGGTTTTTTGGTCTTTATTAGAATACATATTTTCCTATTTCAAATCATTATTTTTGAGGAAAATTCTCTAAAGGTCTTCTTAAGTAATGTTAAGTATAGAACTTACTCAAAGAAAAAAATCAAAAACAGTAACTATGGATACTTAGCAACTGATAGAATAAGAAGGAAGGCTTAAAAACTGAAGTACTTAATAACAGGAGAAATATTTAATTAACTTTCTTTAAATCACATACCTAATACTAACCTGGGGTGGAGGAGCCTGTCATCATGATTAACAGTCACAGTAGACTCTTGCAAAGAAAAATCAGGTTAGCATGACCAAAAAAATTATGGATTGGGCTTTGAAATTTTCTCAATTCTAGCCTTTATAATTTCCCTGCTTTCAATGTCTTTTTCCTCTACTACTGGCACTGCTATAAAGTGAAAATCAGCACCTCCTCAACTACTAGCAATGCATAAGTGCTTTCATTCCTACATATCCTGCCAACACTTAGAATCGAGCTGCTGTAAACACGTACCTGTGTTTGGTTTTTACTTGCACTTCGCAGATTATTAACGAGTTGAAATATCTTTTCATATATCTATTGGCCTGCCATGCACTCGTGTCTCTAAAATCCCTGTTCATTTCTCATACTCATGATTCTATTAAGTTGTATGTCTTCTCCTTGATTTATTGTTCTTTATACAAATTGAATATTAATCTTCTGTAAATTATTCTTATTTCAAATATCCTCTTTATTTTGTGACCTGTCTTATGAGTTTATTATATTTTCTCAATAAACATATATTCTTAATTTAATGTAGTAGAATTCATCATTTCCTTTATGGTTTTACATTTTTTTCATCTTAATTTGAAAAACATTTCCTAACCTAAGTTAAGAGATATTTACCTATTTTGATTTTCTCATTTAAATATTAATTGAGTTTTGCATCTGGTGTGAGGTAGGAATCCAATTTAATTTGTTTTCTTATAGATAACCAATCTCCACAGACCATCTATCAGTAGTCACTGATTTCCCAACTTAGATGCAATACCAGTTTTGTCTCAAAAATTTCCCATATAGCCATGTTCTTTATTTTTATGTTATGTTAGTATATTTTATATTCATATACCAATACCCTTTCATATTAATTTCTATAATTTTATATTCTGTCTTGATATCTTACAATGTGTATCACCATTTGTCTAGCTTTTGAATATGTTGACTTTGCTTCTCTTTTGTCCTTCAATATAAATTTTAGAATCAGGTCATCATGTTTCTTACAGAACTCTTAAGATTTTTATTAAAATTGGATCAAATCTGTTTATCAAATTATATAATACATTATATTATATATACTTATATATATAGTATATTAATATACTTCATTATAGTATTTACTTTTCCTATCTATAACATATCTCTCAGTTTTATATACATTTATATACTTTACATTTTTCTCTTGATCACCAAGCATCCAAGAGAAAATATTGCTCACATCCACATTGACTTTCTGTCTTTAAAAATAATCTCTTCCCCAATTGCCACCATATCCAAATGGTCAGGGACTCATGCTGATATAATTTCAAAATTTATCCAAAATTTGAGCACTTTTCATTACCTCTGCTGCTACCATAAATCACATCCAAACTGGATTATTGCCAATAGCCTTTTAAATGATCTCCCTGCTTTCACTCTTGCTTCTGTATGTTAATCCTTCCCATTGCATCTGGAGTAAAACTTGAAGAAGCTGCTAAAATAGCCTACAAGGTCCTCTACCATGACATCCTGTTATCATTCTGATCTTTCATCTATTATTTGCCACCATGCTCTTTCTGTCCCAGTACTCTGGCCTTCTTGGATAATTCTACTTCAGGACCTTTGCACATACAAATCTCTCTGTCTTGAATGTTCTTACCCTTACAATCTCCAGTTCTTACTGATATTTCAACTTATCCATGAGGTCATCACTGATCCCCCCATTTAATTTACAAAGCTCTCACAAATGTTATTTCTTGCTGCTAATCTATCTTTCTCCACAGACTAATTAACATTTCATATGCTATATGTTTCATTGACTTACTTTTTGAGTGAATATAAACTCTATAATGTCAGAAATCTTTGTCAATTTTTTTAATGCTCTACCATTAGAGTAGAGCATTACTTTACTCCGTATAATTCCAGACACATAGTAGGAATCCTATGAATATTTGTTGAATGAATAAATGAATAAATAAATTCACAAATAAATGGCTATTCTAGATATTTCTAAATCCTATCAAATAGTGATTATTTTGGCAAAGAACTTAACTATGGCATTTGCTTCTTCATTAACATTTTTATATAGTCAATAAACAATATATTTTCAATGAACATCAAATCATTTGTACAACTTACACAGTAAATTGTACTCAAGATGTGATGTGGTCACAATGTGCATCCTTGTCTATTTTATTTTAACCTGTGCTTTCACTTAATCTACTAGAGTAACTGTATATTTCTGGTTATAAAAATCTTCTCCTACGCTTCTATACAACCTCACCATTTTTGGCTTTTTTTTTTTTTTTATTTCCTCTTCTTTCAGACTCATCCATCTCCTTTGAAATATTCCACCATGCCTGTTTACCTTATAGTGTAAAGACATGAGTTCTACTGATTAAAAATATCTTTATTATACCAATAAATCCAATCCTAATCTTTCTTTTTATCTTTCTAAATTTAATATTAGCTCCCAATAGTTATCCTGATACATTCATTTATTTTTTTCACAAAATATTTTAAAGACATTGAAAGTTACATCAGTATAAAACCATTTCAGGTTATCCCTATGGTTAAGAAACATCAAAACCCAAGAGGAATGATTCTAAACACACATAAAATAGTAGAGTCACTGACCTTTGCACAGTGGACAAGGCTTTCAGTCCTTACCATACTGGAGGTTTTCTTTCTGAAACAAAAGGGGGAAAAGGCAATATATGGGCCCAGTGTCTTTTCCAACATGTACAGTTGTCAATTACCCTTTTTCAGAAGGTTTGTAAGAAGAGAAGTCACACCTTTAAGGGCTAACATTGCAAAAACCTGTCTAAAATTATACAATAGCTAGAAGATAACTAGTTCTATATTTTGAAATATTTTTTAAGTAAAACTGAAAATTTCTGTTTGTATCAAAGTTTGTCTAATAACAATGACTATAATAATAGCAGCTAAAGAGATATGGGAACATATGTATATGTATAACTGATTCACTTTGTTGTAAAGGAGAAACTAACACACTATTGTAAAACAGTTATATGCCAATAAAGATGTTAAAAAAAATAATAGCAGCTAACATTTATAGAACACTTGCTTTGTGCAGGCAGTGTCCAAAGCATCTTACATATATTAGTTTTTGTCCCTGCTCACCTAGGGATGATTTGCTTTTTATATGTTGAGATATTAATTCATTTAAAGACAGAGTGTGGCAACTCTAAAAGCTGGAAAATTATTATTGAGCCTTTTATGAATGCAGGAAATGGACCCAAATGATTAAGAATTTTATCCCTGGCATTCCTTCTCTTTTGCAATTCAATTGAAACTATCATTAATGCAAGTGACTCCATCACTGAAAATCTTTAAAAACTGAATGCAAAGGAAATAGTTGTTAATTTATTGATTTCCCATGTTTTGGAGGGTCTTTTTCTAGATACAAAGATATAAATGCTTTTGTATCTGCATATACCTTATTAAATTTGGCATGAGAGATAGAGCAAGAACACAATAAACTTAATGCAAAGGAAGGAGAAAAAATGCCATGAAGTAAATGGAAAAAAATATACACTCCAGGAGGACATAGTATGAGACTGGAAAATACCAGCATTATTTAGTTAGAGCTGATAAAGAGAAAGGTAATATGTGGAAAAAATTTTGAATAATGATTCATTTTTGGTATTAATGGGAAGAAGATATGTCTCCTTACAAAATTCAGAAATACAAAATGGATTTAAAGTAGAGTGAGAATATAAATTCTGCTGAAAAATGAGTAATACTTCAAAAGTTTGTAAATACAATTTAAGAAGGAGGAAATAAGAACTTGAAAACCATGTTTGTTGATTTCGAGTAATGAAATCATAAACATATTAGAACACCTACAATTAGATGCATTGAAATTCAATATTTATGGGGCATACTCACCCTAATGATCACCTAAGACAACATTCTTATGAAACTTGAGATATAGTACTGGTAGATGACTGAATTGTGAGGCTTCCTCTCTTAGAAATTTCAGAAAGATATATGAGACGCTTAACAATGAGAATAGCATTCATTAGGGAGTGCCAATCTTGCGCTAAAAATTTTCATGGATGAAGAGAGCAGACTAAAACACGGGAGCTATTCGTAAATTTTTTAAAAAAATTTATTTATTTTATTTATTTTATTTTTGGCTGCTTTGGGTCTTCATTGCTGCGTGTGGGCTTTCACTAGTTGCAGTGAGCAGGGGCTACTCTTTGTTGCGGTGCACGGACTTCTTATCATGGTGGCTTCTCTTGTTGCAGAGCACAGGCTCTAGGCACGTGGGCTTCAGTAGCTGTGGCACGCAGGCTCAGTAGTTGTGACTTGTGGGCTCTAGAGTGCAGGCTCAGTAGTTGTGATGTATGGGCTTAGTTGCTCCGTGGCATGTGGGATCTTCCTGGACCAGAGATCAAACCTGTGTCCCCTGCATTGGCAGGCGGATTCTTAAACACTGCGCCACCAGGGAAGTCCAACTATTGGTAAATTTAACCTTAAAGAGTATGTTCTAAATAAAACACACATATTTTTTAATATTACTTTTCTAAATGTGAGAATTTATGATTTTAACTACACATTGGAAGATGAGGAGTCAACATTCAGTATCCTTTTCTTTAACTCAGAAGTTGACGCTTATTGTTTTACTTTTCCCAGAACCTATTACTTCCTTCTGTTTGTCCATACTCTACCTGCAGCTGGAGTCACAGTGAAAGTTGAGAAACCCTCACTCCCATATCTACTAAAAGGCAAAAAAAAAAAAAAAAAAAAAAAATTCAAAGCTGAGAAATTACAACCTTTCTTTTGCACTTTTAAAATTGTTTTTTGGGGAAAAAAGGTGTCCCTCTATTTCTGTTTGCTAAGCATGCAAATGAGAGATGATGTCCATTTATTGGGAAGAAAACCGGCGAAGGTGAATGAAGCTGCCCACATGGTGAAAAGGAAAGACCAGGAATGAAGAGAGATTCATAAGCAACACTAGTTTCCAGGAATCTCTTCCCTTGTTGATGCTTTGATTTCTGTTCGTTTAAGGCTATGAAATACGCAGCACTCAGTTTATAAATCCCCTTTTCTGGACTAAGCTTTTACAAGTACTGTTTTTCACCTCATCATGATTCTCTCCATTAATTCAAATATGACATTTTTGACTTATCATAGCCATGTGGGTCTCCCTCACAGCCACATGAAAATTATGTGTGTAGAAAAATATGAAGCCAGCAAAGAAGGGTAAATAACCAATGTGAAGAAAAAAATAGTTTCATCATTTTTCTGTTATTTTTAATTTGCATGTGTGTGCATGTATTTTGTGAGGTTTTGCAAATAAAGGAACAGATTATAGAATAATAGAATCAAAGTATATTTAAACAAAAGGCAACATATTAGAGCATTTACTCTAAGTCCATAATATTAACTGGATGATAAAGATAAAATATTTGAACAAGGTTTCCTAGGCTACATCTGACTGAGTAACAGAGAAAAGGGGCAGAATCAAATAGCATTCAAAATGTAGCAACCTTTGAAAAGGTGAATGAATTGGCAAATTAATATTTTAGGGGGTTAAGGTACAAATGATACCTTATGGATGTAAAAACATATTTAAAAATTATGTTCATTGGTCTCATAATATTTTTACTTGACAAGTATAAGTAAAACTAATTTCTTAGCATCACAAGTATTCAAAATTTATTTCCTTTCACTTGATGTTTTCTACAAGCATGATTCAGTATTTCACTCTTTTACTACTAGATTCAAAAATAAAGTAGAGTTTAATAAGCCACACTGTGAATTGCTAACTCCTGGGACAATTTTTATGTATCGATGTTTGGATTTTTGACATTTCCCCCAAGTGAAAATTTATCATTTCTTTAAAATAGTTTTTCTTAATAGAAATGTATCTTGGCCTATAGCATTTTACACACAAAAATGATGTATCCTTTAACATTTTTGTAACCTTGAACTTCTTTAGAAAATAAGAGAAATGCAAATGTTTCATACTGAAAGCTGAGAATAGACATTTAAAAATTCCTGGAATACCAGGCCAAATATGTTTAACTTCCAATGATAAAATAGTGAGGGTTTTAAATAAATTTTAAGTGAAGGAACTGAAAATTCTCCTTTGCTCCCCCAAATATCTGCCATAGACTATTTTTAGCTCTATGTTCAGAAAACATATTAAAATGGGTAATAAATCACATTACTATTTCTATGTATATATTATAAAATCTAAAGTTTCTAAAGTATAAGGCCAGCTCTTAATTTTAAGAGTTGGCCATTGACACTATTATTTCTGTTCCTTAATCATTTATTTATTGATTGCACAGCTATTATGTGTCTAACACTATGCTAAGCCCCAGAGTTGGAAACCAGCAGGACAAAATGGAAGTATATTATCCATTGGAAGTGTATAAAAAATGGTAGCATCCTGGTCTAGAATGGGTCAGGCCAGGCTTCCTGTAAAAATGAAGTCTAAGCAGAATTACAGGAAAGCAGTTTGACAAGCGAGAGTGGAAGAGAGGAATTACTAGAAGATTTAGTAGGTACACAAATAATGGTCCCAGGAAACACCATGTTAGAAGATTAAGATACAGGAAATAATTTGGGTCATCTGAAAAAACTGTAAGAATACAAACTAACAGTAGCTGAGAAAAAAAGGGAAGATCGGGGAAAAAAATACCTGGTGCACAACATAGTCAAGGATCACATTCGGAAAGTTTTGTAAACAACAATAAGGACAATACAAACATAATCTTATCTAGGGTTGTGACATGATGAGGTTTATTTTCTGAGGAAGTATCCAAGATGTTTCTTAAATTATTCACAATCCATACAACAGCTCCCTCATTTCTAATAAATCATTTGTTTCTGTGGCAGTTCATTATTTCTGATTGTGTCCTGCACGTTTTGCATATTATGTTTTGTGTCTATTAGGTTTGTCTAAAACCTATGGAAAGCACTGATTTTTTTTTTTTTTTTTTTTAATTTTAGCAAGCAATCTGGCCACAAGTTGGCAACGGGCCTTCTGTAGACTGTAGTTCTAATATCAGTTCAGTTTTCACAGCTTCCCCATGTTATTCAGATCTGCCCTGCACATGTTTTCTATAAAAATATCTGTCTTTTTCTTATTGACTTACAGGAAATTTATATATATATATTGGATATATTTTGCAAATATCTTCTACTCTCTGAACTTGTTTTTACCTCTCATTTGATATCTTTCAATGAACACATATTCTTGACTTTAAAAGAGTCCACTTTATCAATATATTTTATGATTTGTGTTGTTTGGGCCAGGCTTAAGAAAACTTCTTTGATAAAGAACATCTCCAAAAATCTACAACTAACATTGCACTTAATGGTGATAAACTAGATGCCTTTTCTCAAAATGCCTTTTTATTTGTTAATTACAGACATCAAAAGTCTTAAATTCACAATCTGAAAATGAATCTTTGTATGTGAAACAACTGTTCCATATAACAACCTATAAGAACATTTATATACATATCTCAGGTTTGATAAATATCTAATCAACAAACCGATTCTAAAGTTTATTGGGAAAGACAAAAGACCTAGAGTAGCCAGCACCACAAGGAAGAAGGACAAAGTTGGAAGACTCAATCTACACAATTTCAACATTTACTGTAAAGTTACAGTAATCATGACACCAAGGTATTGAAAAAAAGAATAGACACATAGGTCAATGAAACATAGTAGACAGCCCAGAAATAGGTTACACAAATACAGTCAAAAATATTTTGTCGAAGAAACAAAGGTAATTTAATGGAGAAAGAGTTTTCAATAAATGGTGCTGGAAAAATTGGATGTTCACATGCAAAAAGAAATGAATCTACATATAGAATTTACAATTTTCACAAAAATTAACTCTAAATGGTTCATAGACCTAAATATAAATACAAAACTATGAAACATATAGACGAAAACATAGGACAGATGATTTGTGTCCTTGCAATTAATGATTTTTCAGTTGCTTCAGAAATATGATCCATGAAAGAAAAACTTGATTTAAGTTGGACTTAATTAAAATTAAATGGTCTGCTCTTTGAAAGAAGAATGAAAAGACAAGATGCAGACTGGCAAAAAAAGAGTATTTGCAAAACACATATTTGATAAAGGACTTGCCTCCAAAATATACAAGAATGCTTAAAACTCAACATTAGGCAAATAAACAACCCAATTAAAAAATAGGCAAAGGATCTGAACAAACACCTCAACTAAGAATATATACACGTGGCACCTAAGCATATAAAAAGATGCACAACATCCTTTATCATTAGCAAAGCAGGTAGGGCCCTCTAGGTCACAGGAAAGATACTGGATTGTATTCCAAGTGTTATTTCATTCCTAGTGATTGGAGATTATCGAGCATAGAAATAATGTAATGAGGTTTATGTTTTAGATGATCGTTCTGGTTTCTGAAAGGCTAGATTTATCGAGGTCAAGAGGGAAAGAAGAGAGGCTCTTTAGGAGGCTTGGGAAATATTTGAGGGAGAGATGATGATGCTTAGATAAGAGTAATAACAGTCAACATGACTACATGTGCATATTTAGAATATATATAAACATATATTTTTCTAAGATGGATGTTGCTGGTGAGAATAAACGAGGCAAAATAGAAAGGAGGATGACTCCAGATGGCAAGTGGTGGTGATATTTCCTGAAGTAGAGACCATATGGGAGGCGGAAGAGTCAGGGATGCATAGCTGCTTTAGCTAAATTTGAGATGCCTACCAAACATCCAAGGGGATGTCAAACACACAGTGAAATAAGCAAGTCTGGCATTTGGAGGAGAGTTTGAGGCTGAATACAGATGGAATTTTAAGTCACAGGACTGGAATATATATAAATGTTTATATCAATATCTATCAATAGACTTCCTAGGTTGCTATCAAAATAATGTGCTGTCTTTGATACTTAATTGTACTAAATTTCAAAGATGAATGGTCAAGAGTAAATTCTTGAGATAGGTTTTCAAGATTTCACTTTTTTTTTTTGCGTTTATTAAGTTGGCAATCTTTTTTCCTCTCTGAACATGAAAAGCTGAACTGTTACATCACAGCATTGCTCATTTGTGTAATCTGCCACATCTGTATTCAGAACAACTAAGTCAAGCTTTTCACTTCTAATTCTTTTTAAATCACTCGTTAAACCATAATTTGGGGAATGCATTTTTGTCAATATTTGAATTATTGCACACTTTGAAGAATTATGTTTGTTTATTGGATGGTTGGTATATCACTTAAAGCCAGGTAAAGAAAACTGAAACAACCCTGACTACCTTAATTAGCAGGTGATTTAATACTGGTAATTTGGTGCATACCAATGTATTTCAAGGGCTTGGAGACTGCTGCTCAGGATGAGTTCAAGAATACACTGCAGAAGTTGCGAGTCAAGAATTAGGAAGCTGTTTCTGTTAGACCTATTACAAATTCTTGATAAGGAGATAATTAAAACTGGGAGAACTGCTTGCTGGATCGGGTCTCACTTGGCACAACCAACTCTCCATCACTCAAGAAGATCAGGAGGGGACGTGAAAGTGCAAGGACTCTAACAATTTTGCTAGCAGCACCAGGAGAAGGAGCAGGAAGAAGGCCTCATTTCACTTTCTGTGTCTAGATCTTCCACAGGTGCATCAGTTTGGGAAGCCTAATCACATCCAAAACACTAGCTGTGAGCCTGAGAAAAAATTATTTTTCCAATATTTCCCCATTATATATATATTTTTATTTGCTTTGTTGCTTTGTATTCCCTGTTCAGATTTTACTGACAAGGAGATACACTGAAAGAGAAGACAGATGCTGGGTAAGCCATTCCGCAGTATCTACTATAATTTTATTTTTATTTTTACTGTTTGCTTGTAGGTGTTATCATAAATAGGGCTTATATAGAAGTATACTAATATGAATAAACACTCCAGTCACATTTTGACTTGAAAGTATGCAGTCATGTGTTATCCTTGGCCACCAATTTGAGTGTGTGTGTAATAAGAACACACTATTGAAAATTACCATAGTATTGAAAATTCTGGAGCCTATTTCCAAAAATATTATGGGTATTTTACTTATAAATATATATACCTATAAATATATGCAATTTACCTATGAATATATTATATACATACATATATAATTGTTTAAATTTTTCTCAGCACATAGTACAGAATATGATAGTAGATGCTCAATAAATATTTGTGGGATACTTTCAAAGCCATATAGATTTTTATAATACATTGACCCATCATTTCATTTGTTGTAAGTCTATTTTATCATTTATAAATCTTTAGATCTAAACAATGAATACTACTGATTTGTGAAAGCTATGTTAAGAAATATGCTTAATCAAATGACCCTTTTAGAAATTCCATCCCACATAAATATTCCAATGAACCTGTATGTCTCATTATTTCATTTCTTTATTTTAAAATGCTTTCCATTAACAATTTTGCATATGAAAACCTACTAATAATATGTTATAAAATTGATGATTGTGAATTTTACTTATAGGCAGAATCCCCCCCTTGTCTTTTCCTTGAATGGTTGCCAAGAAAAATCTAGCTCAAGAGACTGTCAAGAGGAAGTACTTGAAATTTCTTCTCTATCCTAGATTTGTGCAGATTGTTATTTATATCTGGTGGTAAAGTGGATAATTAGGCTAATTCTTACCTCAATGCTCGGATATTTAAATCTCCTGAAATGAGTAGTTGTTATGATGATTGATAGCATGATTATACAAGATCTTAAGTAGCCACGATTACATTGTGAATGCTCATGGTTAAATTTTTTCAAGTGTGATAGCCTCCAAAATTAGTGAACACTAACCCAAAAAATGTTATTAGAATAAATTTATAAGATTGAAAGTCTCTCCAGATTATTTTTCTGAAGTGTATCCCAGTATGGTGAATTATTTGATTAAACTTAACTACTGAAGAACTTCTAGAAATGTTTCTCTATTATTTTATAATATTTCAGAATACAAAAAAATAAGTTGTAATATCTTTAAACATCTCTGATGTGTATTAAATACAACATAAAATGTTCAATGGCTAATAGACTACATTTTAAAGAGTGTTTCAAAGAACTGTACTGCTATTATTTTGAAAATTGCAATTTATTTTTTTTAAGTTATTTAGTAATTTTATCCTGGTCATAAACAAAACAAAATGATTCACCTTGCTATTTTGCTATAATTAAGATGCATTCACATGTAAAAAAATCTAAAAATTTTGACTTAACAAAGAAAAAAATGTATGTGCATGTGTGTATGTGTGTATATAGAGAGCTTTATTTTAGTATAATTACTGTATGTATATATATAAAACCATATATATCCACATATATATGTATACATACACATATGTCTCTTAGCAGTTTTCCAGAACTGTTAATGTCTGTTGCAGAAATTCAGGAAACCATTTTGTCTTGGCCGAAATAAATGGTTTACTGGACTATGGACCAACTTTAAGACATCCTGGCACCATTGAACATGCAAAACCTGACAATAGTGACTCAGCTTTTCCTACAAAAATGAGTTAAATGTGACTGTGGTTAGATTCTGTGGTTTGTATTAGATCCTTCATCTTTTTAAAGTTTCCTTGAATTTTCACCTTTGTGTTTTCCTAACAATCCAAACACCATTTCCTTCTTTCCTCTGTTTCATTATATTTTTACTTTCACAATTGTAAGTACTTGAGGCAGTTCTTTTTTTCTTATTTAAGATCTTTTAGAATCAAAATAAGCAAAAACAACTATGTTTCTAATATTTTTATATCTATTCAGACTGAAAGTTTTAATTTTGTGTATCTATTGATTTAATTTTTATTAGATATATATTGAGGTGATTTCCTGACTCAGAATGAAGAAGAGAATTACTGAAAACATTAAATACATATATAGTATTCTCTCTGTTTTTGTTGTTTTCCACTTAGCAGCTATATTAATGTTTTTCAGTGATTTCTGAAGAATTTCTTTGCAATGCTCTGCATGTAATTATGCTTTTCTCCTACTAATTCAATTTTATCATGTCATATGCTGGTCTTGAGAATCAGGAATAAGGTGGCATTCAAGTGCTGTATGGAAAGATAAGCACTATTTAGATATGTAGAGGTGAATTAGGGAGAGAATTTCAAGTGGTGGGAAAGCAAAAGCTAAAACATGGAGGAATAGTTAGATCCTAGGACACAGAAAAGTGCTAACTAATTATTTGGATGTTGTTGAATAGATGTGGTTAGATTAAAGATATCTTCAATGGGATTTTAAATATGTTTACTTAGCCTGTATCCAATTATGAACTCATCAAGATTTTTTTGAACATGAGAAGAATAATCAGATTCATGCTTTAAAATTATCAATATAAACATGGGCTAAAACATACCATACTAGGGGGAGAATCAAAGCAGACAGATGGGTTAGAGAAGTAATGAAATGTTCTTGAGTTAAGGAGGCCTGGAATGAGGATAGTAGAGCGACTAAGATGAGAAGGTGAAAAGTGATTCTGAAGTGTCAGGTCTAGATTGTTTTAAGAAAACAAAATTTTTTTAAAACGTTTTCTAGAATTCTATCCTTCTATGATTAATTATGAACACATTAATTTTCAAATTCATCATGACCTAGAAATATAGATACAATATAGAACTAGAGCTAAGAAGATAAAATGAGACAAAAAAATCATGATTTAAAAACAAAAAAACATTGATTTTTCAGGTGACAAGCTTTAATGACTGCCTTTTGTACTATAGTGTAGGCACTACACCAGCAATGAACTGGACGCAGCCCCTTTCCTTGCAGTGCCCAATGTGTTGGGGATTGTGCTAAGCGAAACCAAAGTAATTTCATGGGAAATATAATGAATTTGGTGTTTTTACCCTAGGATGCCTGATCTCAAAGGGATTCATATATGAACTTGATTGTATCCATGGGCTCCAGAACCAATAGGTAACATTTATGCAAATAATCAGATATACATCATTCTACTGAGGAGATCGATAACTTTTGTCAGCTAATGATATTATTATGCTATGCTTCCCCACAAAAATTTCAAGTTAAATTAATGAAAGTTTTGAAGACAGAACTTGTGAGTGTCAATACATGCTGTGAAAATAAAAAAAGACCGGAGAAATTACTATCAGAACGGTAAACAACCTCAGAGAATTCATTAATACTGAATTCAGTAGGAGGAGATTTTCAAGAAGGAAGGCATTAATACTGGCAAGTGCTGCGGGGAGGTCCAGGAGGTTGAGGATGGCGCAATTGCAATTAGCAAAAATAATTATCTTCTTTAGGGGTACAAAGAGCAATTGTAGATTAGAGTAAAAAATCAAACTAAGAAATATATTGAAGAGGTTCTTATTGGTTTACTTTTGACCTTCATTTTCTGTCACTACCAAGTTATACATTATGTGTTTTCTTTTAAATTCTATCGAGGTTATTTCCTTTCAATTTTGTTGGTGTCATATCCAAATGAATGTCATATAAGCAATAAGTCCACTGATTTATAATAGATATTTGAGGTTTTATTATTATATTTCTCTTTATTGGAAGACTAGATCTTACTTTTTTTTGCAAATAATCTGGCCCTCTGGGTAAATTTAATAGTGGTTAAAGGCTTGATCCCTGCAGTCTGGACAACTTGGTTTCAAAACTCAAATTTGTTATGATCTGGTTATATGACCTTACAGATAGTATTTAATTACCCTAAACTTTTTTCAACATGTCAAAAGAGGGTAAAAGTATATCTATTACATTTGTTTTCCAGTAGGATTAAATTAATAATGCTTGCATTGTTCAATATATAATTGCTATATTTTTACCAGTTTAGTAGTTAGTAATTATTTCCAATTTATTGTAAAAGTAATTAGACACTTTTCTAGAATATGTCTATATATTCTACCACTCCCAAGATTTACTTGGGAATTCACCTTAAGATGTTTTGTTTGGATTAGAGTTTGTTTGGATTTCTTTGTTTTTTTTTATTTTTTTAAATTTTTGTTTGTTTTTTTGTGGGTGTGTGAATCTAGATTTACAAAGACATCCTCCTCCTTCTTCATTAAGACATCATAATAGCCTGTTTAGTCTTTTATCTACTACCAAATTGCACTAAATATAGGTCTTCCATATTTCTTCCATGTTATGAGAGAATTATGAATTACTGTGGTTGTTTTATTTAAGATGTGTATTTTGATAGATTGGGAAACATTTTCAAAGCCTACTACAATATCTGAGTGTCTTAGGAGGATGGAGGAGCATGATGCAGGAGGTGTAGCTCCGCGTGCTTGGCGACAGGGTATTGTTTGGATCCCTCTATGGGTGTTGATGTCACATGGGATAATGGTAGAATTTGCAGTTGAGAAGAAGACAGTGGCAAGTGTGAAGTATTCACTGAAAGTAAGGGGCTGCAAGTGGGTAGAGAATATGGATGAGAAGGGTTGTAGAGATGTGGGGCCAATGGCTTAAGTCTCTAAGAAGAAGGTTATTCCAGAGTCACAAAAGGGCGGAGGAAGAAGAGTGATCTAAAAGTCACAGCGTGAGCAAAAACTTGAGGTATGTGTATGCTGATACTACATAAATACCTGCATCTGTTTCTTCTTTTCACTCTGGCTCCAAACCACCTCCACATACACATCCAATTTCAATCTGTAATTTTCATTATTAACGTTTTAACAGCTTCTCATTTGTTTTAGAATAAAGTACAATCACTCCCTGCTTTAACTCTTTAAATATACTAAACTAACCCTCATCAGAAGGCATTTCCATAGGTTTCCTATACTTACTACACTTTTCCACACCTTCTCTCCAACGTCGCTTTCACATCTCACCTTAAACATTTATTTTTCTCAGGAGGCATTCCTTGACTTCTTAACAAGATGAGGTCCTCCTGTTGTATGTCACAAAGATGCTTGTACTTCCCTCTTCCTGATGCTCATCACACTTTATGAATATTACTAGCTTAATATTTTTGTTCTCTAAAGAACTCGAAGCTCTCTGAGAGCAGAGATCATGTGAGTCTTGCTCAATATGGATCCTCACCACTTAGCACCAGAACTGGTGCAGGGAAAATGTGCAATAAATATTTACGAAAGAATAAACGAATTACTGATGCTGATTTAAGGCTTGCTGGAAGATTTCTGCTGAACAGAGGAAAAGTTAAAGTATGAAAATAGGAAGAGAGGGTAACATTAAAGGGGAACAAAGAAGGGGGAAAATAAAGGACTGAGTACTAAGAGACCCCAAAACTGGTGACTCAGGTTAACAAAAGGAAAAGAGAGTCAAATGCCCACACTGACAGGGTTCATAAAGTGATATGAGTCTCTTCTTGAATAAACAACAACAACAACAACAAAACAGAGAGGCTCAATCTAAAACCACACAAAAAGAGTTGTTTGCAAGTCCTCAAATTGCAAACACCTCTAATCCTTGCCTTTGATTTAACAGTGACTGACAAGCCTCTGTAATCAAAAGATGGACTTAATTTTATATTTGCTGTTTCTCATTTGAACACACATTTCTTTTTTCACATTGTCTGTCTTCTCTGACATAAGTACCAATCACTAAGAGATACCCACTTGCCATGTTGCTTATGGTAATGGTGGTTTGGGCCCTGGGCATCAGAAGAGCACCCAAATTACCTCAAGAACAATACAGATTCTTGGTACTGACAGCACAGTTTCTTCTCTTCCTTAGCTAAGTCCTCCTTTATCTTTCCTCACAACACAGCACATTTATCTAAAACATCATATATTTTGTAAACTTCATAATGGTTTCCCCTCCTGTGCTGATTCTTTGTTCTGGGACAGATTGAAGGCATTCATCTGCTGAGTTGTGCTAACAGCATATTCAAAAAAAGGAAGATTTCGTTAGCATAGAAACTGAAATTCATCAGTTTCTAAGTAAATTTCACAAATTTGAAAGGCAAAAACTACATGAAGGTAAAGGAGTGGAGGTAGAATAAAAGAACAAAGAGATCAAAATAAAAGCAAGCAGGCAGATGAACTAAACTTATGATCACTTATTGATCATATTGTGATTAAAATAGAAAAAATAGAATAGATTTTTTCAGGTCTAGCCATGGGCATTTGGAATATTTTTTCTTTAAAGTCAGTACAAAAGTTAAAAGGGAAGACTGGTGACTCTTGATTCTCCTGAACGCTTTATTCTGTGCTCCTGATATGTGAGAACCATGATGGGCCCTTCTGTTTCAATTTGGGGCATTTATTCCCAGAGAACTAGTGTCGAAAGTAGGTGCTGAAATATTACCATTCTTCCACATCTATAGAATCATTTCAAATTACTACTGTGTGGGCATAATCAGATGCAGAATCTATACAATATAGCAAATGTATATGAAATTATTTTATTTATTTGAATTTCATTTTACTTTTTATTTATATAACAGGTCCTTGTTAGTTATCTGTTTTATACATATCAGTGTATATATGTTAATCCCAATCTCCCAATTCATCCTGCCATGAAACACCCCCTGAAATTATTAATTAAGGTTAAGATTGACATTGCCTTAAGGAAAAAAATCAAATAAATAAAAAGTCTCTAAATTATTTGCTATTAAGATTTTTAGATTTCATAGGATTTGTTGCTGCTGTACAGAACTTTGTAAACATCTGGTCTAAGCCTTATTAGATGACAAGTTACAAGTCACATCCTTGGCAGTTTAAGTATGGAAAGGCTCTGATATTTGAACTTCCAGGCTCCTGCTCTTAGGAGACTAGCAGAAGCCAGTTAGCCTTGGAGGATGCCTATGTTTAGGGACAAGGAAGTACATTTAAAAGTCCAGAAAATACTAGAAAAGAAATTATAAAAAGGTCAATACATCATTAAGGCATTCAAAGTTGAGGGGGAAATGTTTGAAAACATAATATTCAGCTCTATCAAATGCTGCAAAGATAAAAAAGAGGGCTACACCTTTCTGTGGGTCATTTTTGTCACATTTTTGATTCTCTTATGGCATGGACTTGTGCATATTTTACCAGCTTTTAAATCTAGATTTTTCTTGCTTTAGTGTCAAATTTGCCTTCTCATTTCCAGCCTCCCGTGTATGTTCAGCTGGCAGAGTAATGTTTCTGAGTCAGTTTTTCACTTTTCACATTTCATCTTGCCCAGGTTCTCAGTGCTTTCACGGAGTATTTCTCAAAGTGTGTACCCAAGGCCCCTGGTATGAGAATCCCCCATTGCGTGGTCCTTGCTAAAAATTCAACTATCAGCCCTCCACTTTACCTAGTATATTAGATTAGGGGGAATAGCCTCATGGTTTGTTTTAATGATAACTCTCTAAAACATTTCCTGATCTGTTCCCCCATTATAATTTGTATCCCATTTCCTCTGTTCCTTGGGTCCATTATAATAATGATGGGAAGACGGAAGGTCCAGGGAGTTCCCGCTCCTGTACTCTTAGAGCCAATTCTAATTAATGTTACTCACCTAAAAGGTGGAGATGCTGGGGGCGGCGCGTGAAACCCCTGGCAAAGCTGACGCTCAGCAGCCTAAAGACTCTTTCATTTGTTAAGGCAAATACAAACTGAAAATAGGACGCTTAATTCTGACTGTTGAAAATAAAGGAAGAGACATCCGACTCCCTTTTCTTAAGGTATTTACTTTAGAAAACTTGTCATCATAAGTTCTTTGTCTCTTTGAAGCGTACGGAAACCTTTTTGAAAGCTAAATTAACCCCTTGAAACATTTGTAACCCAGAAAGTGTCTTTCTCAAGGACCGTGTCTTTGTACTGGAACCATCAAAGAAGAGACATCCTACCCCCCACTGTCTATGGGAGGACGGGAGCCTAACGTCAACAGGCACCTCCTTCCAAGTTGCACAACTACCTCTTACTATAACGATATGTGGAGTTTATTTTTCCTTTGGATGAATTCAGTTAGCAAACAGAAACGGGCATCCAAATTACCAGGTGCATTGTGAGGAAGTGTGTTTGACCAATGGTGCTGTCAAATTCTTTTACTTGAGAACAACTTACTAGTTATCTTTTTTTTTTTAACATCTTTATTGGAGTATAATTGCTTTACAATAGTGTGTTAGTTTCTGCTGTATAACAAAGTGAAGCAGCTATATGTATACATATATCCCCATATCTCCTCCCTCTTGCGTCTCCCTCCCACCCTCCTTATCCCACCCTTCTAGGTGGTCACAAAGCATTGAGCTGATCTCCCTGTGCTATGCGGCCGCTTCCCACTAGCTCTCTATTTTACGTTTGGTAGTGTACATATGTCCATGCCACTCTCTCAATTCGTCCCAGCTTACCCTTCCCCCTCCCCGTGTCCTCAAGTCCATTCTCTACGTCTGAGTCTCTATTCCTGTCCTGCCCCTAGGTTCTTCAGAACCTTTTTTTTTTTTTTTAGATTCCATATATATGTGTTAGCATACGGTATTTGTTTTTCTCTTTCTGACTTACCCCACTCTGTATGACAGACTCTAGGTCCGCCCACCTCACTACAAATAACTCGTTTCATTTCTTTTTCTGGTTGAGTAATATTCCATTGTATATATGTGCCACATCTGCTTTATCCGTTCTTAAGAACACATATGTCATGGGTCCTATCTGCTGGCTGGGGGTGAGATTTCTTTGTTTTGGCAGAGGGTCTCTTAGTGCATTGCTTCTGATGTGCAGCACATTCTGGTTTAATGCTTATTCATTAACAAAGTTGTTTCCTTTCTCTTTTACCTCTGTGGAGGTGTTTTCTAGGTTGTTTTGAGATGTTGTTTTTAATGACATTTCCTCAACACATGATTAAAGAGAAAATCTTAATGCTTATGTTAGTAAATTTAACAACAACAAAAAACCAGTAGAGAAAACCAAAAGTAGGAAAGGAAAACAATAGAAATAAAGGCTTAAATGAATGAAATAGAAAATGAGTAAATGAATTTGAAAGATAAAAATAACCAAAAGTTCATTCTTTGGTATGAAGAATAGATAAATGTCTTTTAAAATTGATTAACAAAAAAGAAAGAGAAGAAACAGAGACTAAAATAAAAATGTAACATATTCAAACATATGGAAGACTATAAAATAATTTTAGAATAT
Source organism: Physeter macrocephalus (assembly GCF_002837175.3). Taxonomy (NCBI): domain Eukaryota; kingdom Metazoa; phylum Chordata; class Mammalia; order Artiodactyla; family Physeteridae; genus Physeter; species Physeter macrocephalus. Next base: position 137,004,977 of record NC_041220.1, on the reverse strand, counting down.
ATGTATATATATATTTTTGGCCACATGTGGCTTGCAGGATCTAATTTTCCCCTACTAGGGATGAAACCCAAGCCTCAGAAATAAAAGTACTGAGTCCCAACCACTGGACTGCCAGGGAATTCTCCGAAATATACTTTTATTATGTGAAAATACTTTTGAAATCTTAAGGATATTGACAATTTCTTTGTGTATTTTACACTTGCATTATATATTCCAAAAACAGATACTCAAGGAGTAGCTTTTTCCTTCACAAATCAAGTAACTTTCTTAAATTAAGATATAGACATTAATTTAATGAACATCCACTCTCACTGTTGCATTTACACTTCCAACATTTCTAGGGCAGTCATCTAAAACGATACTTGCCTGGGAAGCTCAAGGCAAAATGGTTTACCTTCAGGCTCATTCAACATCACCCTATAGGCCTAATGCAAATTAGAATTCTGACTCTAGTTGAGTTTGGAACTTGATTAGCCTGAGGGAATAAGGCAAAAGGGGAAGAAAGAAGGAAATACTTATTAAATATCAACTATGTAAAAACTGAAAAGTACAGAATTCAAGAGCAAAAAGAAAAAAGAAAAAAATGGGGGGTGGGGAAGGATGTGTAGATATATATTCATTAAACAAATATTTATTGAGTACCTATTCTATATCTCATACTATTGCAAAGTAAATATGCAAACTAACAACTATGCAAGTTTCAACAGAGAAAGGGAAACTCTTGATGTGAATTGTGCTGGCAATATATGAGCTTCATGGCATATTTGCTCCACATGTCTTCAAAGCTGGTGATGGCTAGACCTTTGCCTAATGATTAACTCTTTGTCTACATCTTTCATAAACTGTCTCAGATTCCCTAGGTCAAAAAATCTACATAAACACTGGAATGTCATAGACCTGCATTTGTATTTCTCTTACTGCTATCTTTTCCCATTGTGTTTTGAAATTATTTGGATGAATATTAAATACTCTTTATTCATTTAATTTTTCAGTCCCTGAGAGTTGAGAACATCTTATTCATTTTATGAGTTTAATACTTACGGAGTAAATATACTATCATAAAATATTTGTCATTTTTAGCTGATTGAGGTTTTCCTTTTCAACCTGGAAACTCTGTGTGTTGTCTCCATAGTATTCTATTTTTGAAAGGCTTCATTTAGGGCAAGGATACTAAAAATTACAAATTCTGAAATGGACAGATAGACTAAGACTTTTATCATTGTAACTGGACACTTCAGCCACTGGGACATCTATATTTTTTTCCTTCTAGCTCAATTTCTAATATCAAAATTTGCCTAAGGAAGCTACTTTCACAAATCAAAGGCCAAGTGTTATAAATTTCCAACTAGCACAAAAATGTGCAAGCGAAAAAGTGCACAATGGACAATGTTGTACATTAGTATGCAATGTTATAAAGAGGAGGCACCAAGTAGAAAACCCCAGCATTGCACTGATGTAGATCAGTCTCTTATTTTCTTTACAGTACACCTCAAAAAAATCTTCCAATTGCTCTGATGTTCTCCCTTGAAGGCAAGCAATTCTTCAGGGTAAATCTCATATCATTAGATAAGGGCTTTGATGTGAGCTCTTTTATTTCCTGCCACTTTGTCAACTTTTTCAGTACCAGAGTCTGCAAAATTGCACATTAGAAATGGCTAAAATTTGGCTCCAGAAAGATGCAACAAAATGAGACTATTATGCTTATTGCCTTCAGGGCAGATTCTGCTTTAGAGATCAACATGCTGTATATCACAGTAATGACGGGATTCAGGGTGTGGGCACTGGACAGAGAAGTTCTATCCTGGAGTGATATTTCTGGATTTCTAGTTCCAGGTAAAGTTCACAGCATACTCTGTAGACTAATTTTTATCACTTCAATAAGAATCCACCAGCTGTGGTTCAGTACAGGGTACGAAATGTTATTTATTATGATGACCACATCTTGTCATCACACTGCAGACTATGGCAAATTATGACCAAGGTGCTCATTGGCTATATTTACCTTTATAGACTTGTAGATTCTTTAACAGCTAAAATATGTTTAATTACGTTCTTCCTCTTAAGAAAAATGAATGCAAATACAAAGTGCCAATGTTCTTAAGTAAGTCTCATGTATCAATAGATATGCCCTGTGTGCATAATCCTTAGAGTATAAATTTCACATTATTGCAACAAATAAACTGTTAACTCTTAGAAAATCACAGTGATACATTTTGTTCAGAAATTGTGTGCTTGCTATTTGATGTTGTTACTAAAAATTAGAGAGATGCATGTCTGTTACTGGCCTCAATGGGATAATAAAATTATGATTGTAGTTGTCACAGCTAATTTATCCTATGCTAGATGTTAGAAGAGGGTATAGAACACATTGCAAGCTTGGAGGGGGAAAAGCAAAGATTATAGGGGAAAACCTCTGTTTACTTTCTTAAATGAAGCGGGAAGATGATTTTCTGGATTGTTTAGATACATGATAAAGAAATGCCAAGTGCTGTATCAAACACAATGATACATGTAATAATGTAATAATATTTTTTAAGAAAATGGGGATAAACTCAGGCCAATCTTGAAGACTTCTGAGGTCAGGAAATTTCTTCCCAGATTCCCTGGAGTCTGCTTACCTCTTTTCTACTTGTTTCACACTATTTTCTACTTTCTTCTCTCTGCTACAGCCACACAAGATTTTTATCTGTTAGATCATGTGCCAGGACATTTGTGTTTATTTTTCTATTTATTCCTGAACTCTCTGCTACCTATATATTTGCAAGACCGACCCCTTTTCTTCATTTGTGTCCCATCGAGAAATCTTTATTTCATCTAGAAACTCCACAATAAACAGTACGTCCTCTCCCACCCCAGGTGCACTCCATCTGATACCGTGGCAATGGACAAGGCAGACCGAGCCCCTTATTTCATGGAGCTTTTATCATATTGAAGTAGAGACAGTAGTGATCAAATGAATAAGAAAAATAATTTCAGACTTTTGTGCAAACTTTAAGAAGAATAAAGCAAGATAATACATTAGAGTTCAACAGTGACGGGAGGAGAGGGTGATCATTTAATACATACTATAATTTATAAAGGAACATTTTAAAGATTAATATGCAAGGAGAATAATCTGTACATCACTCTAGAGTTTGGTGTATGACTTTTGAATAGAAGAATGATCAGACAGCCATCAGGCCATTTTGCTGTGTGCCCCACACCCTCAAATGTAAGTATCTGAATACCTTTTTTTTTTTTTTTTTTTCGGTACGCGGGCCTCCCACTGCTGTGGCCTCTCCCGCTGGCACAGGCTCCAGACGCGCAGGCCCAGCGGCCACGGCCCACGGGCCCAGCCGCTCCGCGGCATGTGGGATCCTCCCGGACCGGGGCACGAACCGGCGTCCCCTGCATCGGCAGGCGGACTCTCAACCACTGCGCCACCAGGGAAGCCCATGAGTACCTTTTTTAAGTGTTGCTTAATGTCTCCCTTGAGGAAGGAATGCCTCTGGCTCTCAATATTTTGGGAATAGGAAAGGTAAAGGGACAGAGGTGAACCCAGTAAGATGTATGTCAATTTCCAGTCATCCCTTTTTATAGCACTATGCTTCACACACACAACAAAGCATGTGGCTTCACCAAATGAAGAGTCAGTCTAGCTCTTTCTTCTGCAGAAAATACCAGTTCACTACTCCCTGCCTGAAATATGGAAGTTATAGAGGGACCAGCTTTTGCAGCCACTCTGCAGAATTACTTTGACTAAATTTCTCAAATTTCAGCCTCATTACCAGTTTCAAAATACCTCTGGCCCCATTGCTTTAAGTTCTGTTTGTGCCTTTCAGGAATCCGTTAGGGCTAACATAATTCTTTCTCAAAAACAAGGATCTCTTTAGCCTACTGGGTTGTAGGTACCTAAACCCTGCTGTCAATCACTCCCCTTCTAGCTGATATCCATCTTCCCTAAACTTTATTGACATTCATTGTCTGACCATGTCTCTTTTCTCATTCCCTTTGTTCTTGTAGGTTTAACAGTATCCTCTTTTATTTCTTAAAAAATGAATGCTCCTTTACTTTTGTTTTAATGGTGTGTGGAGGATAAGTCATAAACACATGTAGTTAATTTGCTCTGTTTCATAAACTTTGTTTTTTTAATAAACAATTAAAAACAGGATCATAATAAATTTCAAGAAAATAATGTCTTCAGATGGAGACTTTAATTTATTATTTCCTTTGGCATCGTGATTTTCACTTAAAAGTGAATACTTGCAAAAAATTTCACATGCCTTATAAATAATCTTGAGTTTAAATGAACGATTTTATGTGTTACAATTAAAGATGATTTTGTGTATATATTTATGTATAATTTCATTTATTTGATGACATAAAAAATTGAAGAGTGATTCTTGTAACATTCTTAAAAAAGAATCATTTTCCAATCTATGAAGTAATAGTAACATTAAAAATTTTGAACATACGCATTATACTTTTTCCCTAATTTTGAGCTATAATTTACAGTTATCTCCTTTCAATGAAGTGACATAAATTCAATACAGAAATACAGATATCTGAGTCATATCAAATAACAAGATATTTAGATATGAAACATAGGTGTGTCAGAGCATTGTTTAGGGAAATAAAAATGCATGCCACTTTTTTTCATTATCCTTTATTAAACTGCTAAGTTAAAAATGTCATTTTTCTAAAACATATTTAAATTTAGACCTGTTATGTTAACTTCAAATTGGAGAAAAAACTAAATATCATTAAACATGGTGATAAATACATGTTAAATATTTTAGTGACCTTGTTTATAAAAAGACATATTTAGGATTGAGTAGGAGTATTGGAATCTAGGAACAAAAATGCAAGAAAGAAACTGGCCTGGATGTGACATCCCATAGCACATAAAGGACTAAACTTACAGAAATTATTAATACTACTATTTTAAAAATCAATATTTTAAGTATGTGATTAGTGGGTAGTGATTAGCGCATTCAATATATCTCACATTCTTATTAACCTCAATATAAACTACCCACATACAAAACTGAGAATTACAGAGAGATCATTTGTTTTGACTTTTCAAAACAAATAGAATTTTGACTAATAGGAATAATCGGTGAATGAGAACTGAAGTCATTGATTTGACACCAAATCTTTAAGGTGCTTAATTTATTGATTTAATGTATTGTCTCTCCTAGTGCTGAACACATTGTTAGGCATTAAAGAAAGAAAAGTGACTAAGACGAACAGTTTCCCTGCTCTCAGGTTGGTTAGAAATCTATACATGTAGGTGATGATCACAAATTAACCTCAATATTATTCTTGTAAATATTTAAAATTTCCTACACGTAGTGAAGATAATTTCTTATATTATACCTCACAAGAATTATTATAAAATTATCATTATGAATTTCTTTTGAAAACTGGGAAAACTTGTTGAAATGTCCAATTATTTAATACAATACACACTTTCATATATATGAAGTATGGCTACAAGAAAATGGGAACATTTTTAAAATAAAAAATCAAGATTTTAAAATTTAAGAGAGTATACTACCCCGAATGAGTCATCTTAAATAATATATAAATATTCTGATTAGCCTCCTTTGTTAGTCTGGGCTCCCAAGAAAACAGGTAAGCATGGGAGAAAATGGAACTGAACCAGGGAAGGAGAAAAAAATCAAAAATAAGGTGACAAATTAGTAAACTGGCCACAACTTCAAAAAATCCCGCTCATGTTAGGTCACGTAAGACATTTCCTGTGAGGCTGCATGAAATTCTCACATCTCCAAATATTTGGTTACAAGTAGGAAGGGCAAGAAATTCATCTTCTGGCTCCCTCATGAATGAAAAATCTCACTGTGAGTGTCTCCACCAGGTGTTAACTTCCTCAATTTCTATGTTCTTGTTCTGACCCCTCTTGGCAGCTTTAGGGAAGTCAGAGCCTCCTCTGAGAGCTCTCTTCCAGCTGTGGTCCACACAGTGGTCTCTCTTGTTAATGGGTACCAGGTGTGGGTTCTCCTAGATCTGTAGAACCATGGTGAAATTGATGGCTGAATCTTTACACTGATGAAATGATCCACTCTGTGAGGAAATAGAGCAAGTTGCCTAGAGAGGGGAGGCTGGCAGGAAGAGTAAGGGCCCAATGGTTCTGGTTGGATGCAAATCAAAGTCCAGTATTCCTTCCATATGTCCTCTCTCTCTCTTTTTGAAGAGTGTGACTCAGATGTTTCAGATATATTTCTCTCTGGATTTAACCACAACACACTTTTGTGTATTTTTAACATTAAATCAGTCATCATAGTGAAAATTAACATCTATAATGACATTAACAAATTGATTGCAATTGAAAATGAAAAACTTTTAAAAATGACACGGTAAAGAAAAACTAGTTGATTAGTTATAAAATTTCTAGTGTTTTAAAATACCTTTGCCTTCTAATTTTAACACACATACACACACACACACAGACTCATTAAAAGGTAGTTACAATTTGATTGCATATATCAAGTTATTTTTACTCTTTAGCAACAGGTGTATCATACAGATTTTTTTTTTTAAAAGTCTGCTTGCCCCAAATTTATTTCAATCTTTCACACAAATATGTGAATGAGAGACTTTGGCTGCAGTAGAGATATATATGAAATTATGTTAGTACTTTTCCTTAAAAAAATGACTATATCTCTAAAATGAAAAATAACATGTAATTTCCAGATTGTAACCTTATTTCTCAGGAATTTATGGCATGAGCATAAAACGTTTAACAAATAAACCTATGTATTTGCTCAGATACAAGTTGATTAATATCACTGTCCTTCTATTGTCATCTTTCACATTTCATGTTACTTGTGTACAGTTTAGCAACTTTCCACTAAAGTGCCCTAATGTGATGAATAGGAAATATATAGAGGCAAAATAATGTATTAATTAAGAATGCTTTGTGTTTATATTCTTGTCATTACATATTCTAGAAGAGATAAATTGGCAAAAGAAATATAAAGTAATTCTTAACATAGTTTTATAAAAACAAATAAAGAGAAATCCCATATTCCTTACTTAAAGTTCATGAATAGAGGAGTTTTAGATAAATTAGGTAATTATGGTAACTGATTGCAATTTATATAATTTCTATAATAGATAGAGAAACATTTAGTCAAAACACACGGTTTTTGTTAATAAATTTTGGTATTTGAACCTGTAAATCTTTTTTTTTAACATCTTTATTGGAGTATAATTGCTTTACAATGGTGTGTTAATTTCAGCTTTATAGCAAAGTGAATCGCTATAAATATACATATAACCCCATATCTCCTCCCTCTTGCGTCTCCCTCCCTATCCCACTCCTCTAGGTGGTCACAAAGCACCGAGCTGATCCCCCTGTGCTATGCGGCTGCTTTCCACTAGCTATCTATTTCACATTTAGTAGTGTGTATATGTCCATGCCACTCTCTCATTTCGTCCCATCGTACTCTTCCCCCTCCCCATGTCCTCAAGTCCATTCTCTATGTCTACATCTTTATTTCTGTCCTGCCCCTAGGTTCTTCACAGCCATTTTTTTAAAATTTAAGATTCCATATAAATGTGTATTGGTATTTGGTACATTGTATTGGTATATGGTATATAACCCCATCTCGCCTCCCTCTTGCGTCTCCCTCCCTATCCCACTCCTCTAGGTGGTCACAAAGCACCGAGCTGATCCCCCTGTGCTATGCGGCTGCTTTCCACTAGCTATCTATTTCACATTTAGTAGTGTGTATATGTCCATGCCACTCTCTCACTTCGTCCCATCGTACTCTTCCCCCTCCCCATGGCCTCAAGTCCATTCTCTATGTCTACATCTTTATTTCTGTCCTGCCCCTAGGTTCTTCACAGCCATTTTTTTAAAATTTAAGATTCCATATAAATGTGTATTGGTATTTGGTACATTGTATTGGTATATGGTATTTGTTTTTCTCCTTCTGACTTACTTCACTCTGTATGACAGACTCTAGGTCCATCCACCTCACTACAAATAACTCAATTTCGTTTCTTTTTATGGCTGAGTAATATTCCATTGTATATATGTGCCACATCTTCTTTATCCATTCAACTGTTGATGGACACGTAGGTTGCTTCCTTGTCCTAGCTATTGTAAATAGAGCTGCAATGAACATTGGGGTACATGGCTTTTTTTGAATTATGGTTTTCTCAGGGTATATGCCCAGTAGTGGGATTGCTGGGCTGTATGGTAGTTGTATTTTTAGTTTTTTAAGGAACCTCCATGCTGTTCTCCATAGTGGCTGTATCAACTTACATTCCCACCAAAGTGCAAGAGGGTTCCCTTTTTTCCACACCCTATCCAGCATTTATTGTCTGTAGAGTTTTTGGTGATGGCCATGCTGACCGGTGTGAGGTGACACCTCATTGTAGTTTTGATTTGCGTTTCACGAAGGATTAGTGATGTTGAGGATCTTTTCATGTGTTTGTTGGCAATCTGTATATCTTCTGTGGAGAAATGTCTATTTAGGTCTTCTGCCCATATTTGGATTGGGTTGTTTGCTTTTTTGATATTGAGTTGCAAGAGCTGTTTGCAAATTTTAGAGATTAATGCTTTGTCTGTTGCTTCATCTGCAAATATTTTTTCCCATTCTGAGGATTGTCTTTTCATCTTGTGTATGTTTTCCTTTGCTGTGCAAAAGTTTTAAGTTTCATTAGGTCCCATTTGTTTATTTTTGTTTTTAATTTCCATTTCTTTAGGACGTGGGTCAAAAAGGATCTTGCTGTGATTTATGTCATAGAGTGTTCTGGCTATGTTTTCCTCTAAGAGTCTTACAATGTCTGGCCTTACATTTAGGTCTTTAATCCATTTTGAGTTTATTTTTGTGTATTGAGTTAGGGAGTGTTCTAATTGGATTCTTTTACATATAGCTGTCCAGTTTTCCCAGCACCACTCATTTAAGAGGCTGTCTTTTCTCCATTGTATATTCTTGCATCTTTTATCAAAAATAAGGTAACCATATGTGCATGGCTTTATCTCTGGGCTTTCTATCCCGTTCCATTAATCTATATTTCTGTTTTTGTGCTAGTACCATAGTGTCTTGATTACTGAAGTAATCTGTAGTATATTCTGAAGTCTGGGAGCATGATTCCTCCAGCTCAGTTTTTCCTTCTCAAGATTGCTTTGGCTATTCAGGGTCTTTTGTGTTTCCTGATAAATTGTGAATTTTTTTGCTCTGGTTCTGTGAAAAAGGCCATTGGTAATTTGATAGGGATTGCACTGAATCTGTAGATTGCTTTGGGTCATATAGTCATTTTCACAAAGTGCATTCCTCCAATCCAAGGACATGGTATATCTCTCCATCTGTTGGTATCATCTTTAATTTCTTGCATCAGTGTCTTATAGTTTTCTGCATACAGGTCTTTTTTCTCCTTAGGTAGGTTTATTCCTATTTTATTCTTCTTGTTGCAATGGTAAATGGGAGTGTTTTCTTAATTTCACTTTCAGATTTTTTTATCATTATTATATAGGAATGCAAGAGATTTCTGTGCATTAATTTTGTACCCTGCTACTTTACCAAATTCATTGATTAGCTGTAGTAGTTTTAGGGTAGCATCCTTAGGATTCTTTATGTGTAATATCATGTCATCTACAAAGAGTGACAGCTTTACTTATTCTTTTCCGATTTGTAGTCCATTTATTTATTTTTCTTCTCTGATTGCCTTGGCTAAAACTTCCAAAATTATGTTGAATAATAGTGGTGAGAGTGGAAAACCTTGTCTTGTTCCTCACCTTAGAGGAAATGGTTTCAGTTTTTCGCCATTGAGAATGATGTTGGCTGTGGTTTTGTCATGTATAGCCTTTATTCTGTTAAGGTAAGCTCCTTTTATGCATACTTTCTGGAGGGTTTTTATGAAAAATTGTTGTTGAATTTTGTTGAAAGCTTTTTCGGCATCTATTGAGATGATCATATGGTTCTTCTCCTTCAATTTGTTAATATGGTTTATCACAGTAATTGATTTGTGTATATTGAAGAACCCTTGCATTCCTGGAATAAATCCCACTTGATCATGGTGTAGGATCCTTTTAGTGTGCTGTTGGATTCTGTTTCCTAGTATTTTGTTGTGGATTTTTACATCTATATTCTTCATTCTCCTGTGAACCCATCTGGTCCTAGGCTTTTGTTTGTTGGAAGATTTTTAATCACAGTTTCAATTTCAGTGCTTGTGATTGGTCTGTTCATATTTTCTATTTCTTCCTGGTTCAGTATAGGAAGGCTGTGCTTTTCTAAGAATTTGTCCATTTCTTCCAGGTTGTCCATTTTATTGGCATAAGTTGCTTGTAGTAATCTCTCATGATCCTTTGTATTTCTGCAATATCACGTGTTACTTCTCCTTTATCATTTTTAATTCTATGGATTTAAGTCTTCTCCCTCTTTTTCTTGATGAGTCTGGCTAATGGTTTGTCAATTTTGTTTACCTTCTCAAAGAACCAGCTTTTATTTTTATTGATCTTTGCTACTGTTTCCTTCATTTCTTTTACATTTTTTTCTGATCTGAACCTTATGATTTCTTTCCTTCTTCTAACTTTCGGTTTTTTTTTTTTTGTTGTTGTTCTTCTTTCTCTAATTGCTTTAGGTGTAAGATTAGGTTGTTTATTTGAGATGTTTCTTATTTCCTGAGGTAATATTGTATGGCTATAAACTTCCCTTTAGAACTGCTTTTGCTTCATCCCATAGGTTTTGGGTGTTGTGTTTTCATTGTCATGTGTTTCTAGGTATTTCTTGATTTCCTCTTTGATTCCTTCAGTGATATATTGGTTATTTAGTAGTGTATTGTTTAGCCTCCATGTGTTTGTATTTCTTACAGATTTTTCCTGTAATTGATATCTAGTCTCATAGCATTGTGGTCGAAAAAGATACTTGATATGACTTCAATTTTCTTAAATTTACAAAGGTTTGATATGTGACACAGGATATGATCTGTCCTGTAGAATGTTCCATGAGCACTTGAGGAGAAAGTGTATTCTGTTCTTTTTAGATAGAATATCCTATAAATATCATTTAAGTCCATCTTGTTTAATGTATCATTAAAAGCTTGTGTTTCCTTGTTTATTTTCATTTTGGATGATCTGTCCATTGGTGAAAGTAGGGTGTTAAAGTCCCCCTACTATGATTGTGCTTTGGAGCATTTAATCCATTTACATTTAAGGTAATTATCGATATGTATGTTCCTATTACCATTTTCTTAATTGTTTGGGGTTTGTTATTGTAGGTCTTTTCCTTCCCTTGTGTTTCCTGCCTAGATAAGTTCCTTTAGCATTTGTTGTTAAGCTGGTTTGGTGGTGCTGAATTCTCTTAGCTTTTGCTTATCTGTAAAGGTTTTAATTTCTGCATCAAATCTGAATGAAATCTTTGCTGGGTAGAGTAATCTTGGTTGTAGGTTTTTCCCTTTCATCACTTTAAATATGTCTTGCCATTCCTTTCTGGCTTGCAGAGTTTCTGCTGAAAGATCAGCTGTTAAACTTATGGGGACTCCCTTGTATGTTATTTGTTGTTTTTCCCTTGTCACTTTTAAAATTTTTTCTTTGTATATAATTTTTGATAGTTTGATTAATATGTGCCTTGGCATGTTTCTCCTTGGATTTATCCTGTATGGGACTCTCTGCACTTCCTGGACTTGATTAACTATTTCCTTGCCCATAATAGGGAGGTTTTCAACTATAATCTCTTCAAATATTTTCTCAGTCCCTTTCTTTTTCTGTTCTTCTTCTGGGACACCTATAATTTGAATGTTGGTGCGTTTAAGGTTGTGTCCACAGGTCTCTGAGACTGTCCTCAATTCTTTTCATTGTTTTCTCTTTATTTGTATTTCTGATGTATTTGTGGGGTGATGGTGATCTCCACGTCTCACTCCACCACCATCTTGACGGTCTCCCCTGAATCTGTAAACCTTAACTTTTTATTTTGAATTACACTTAATTAGAAAAAAAGGTAGTGCTGTTTTAATACCTGAACACCTGCTCCACTATTAACTGTTCTATCATGGTTTTCAAGTGTTCTATAGAGTAGCACTTTTATCTCTTTAGAGAAATCATGTAGTTGATGTGTTCTGAATGTGAACATATGGTAGACTGTGATTCTCTTCCTTCAAAATGAATAGCTTACTATCATGGTTACTGGGAGGGTTTCCAGAAGATAATGCTTGATTTTGTTTCCCCAACTCAAGCAGTTCTGTAGAGTCAACCCATTTTCTGAAATCCCACAGGGTCAGCTGAGATATCCAGTGAAATTGTATCACAGTTCAACTTTTCCAGCTGCTAATTTTTGCTTCCTTCTTTTTCCTTCACAGGATTTTATTCCAAAAGTACTCCCTAATAATCCTTCTGCCTCCATTTTGGAATCTGATTTCTTGGGGATTTCTACCAGTGACAGAATATCTGAAGAGCAATAAAGAGTTTCCAAGTATTTGAGCCTATAGCTTATATTGTAGATTAAATATGGCAGCACATTTTAATGACTTGCCTTATTGAAAAGTACATTGTAATTCCCTTCTCTTTACTTCCTGGCAGGAGTTCATGAGTTGCTTGACCAACAGAATGTGATAGTGGAAATGTTCTGGAACTTCGAAGGCTGGGTTATAAGAAGCCCTGTTGTTTTCACCTTAGACTCTTAGAGCATTTTCTGAGAGTCTTAATCCATGATATAATAAGTCTAATTATTCCAAGATTACTAAGCCTGAAACGATACATGTAGGTGCTTTGGTCAGTGGTTCCAGCTGCACCCAGTCATCTGTGTTTTCCTGACAAGGGGCCAGACATTTGAATGAAACCATCTTGGACACACCAGAAAAGACCATTGGCCAGCTAATATCTATCATTAAGTGACCTTGATTGATGCTGCATGACACAGGAGAATCACACTATAGAACCCTCACCAGCACCCTAATTCTTTAAATTGTGATGCATAATAACCTATTTGTTGCTAAAAAACAATACATTTTTACACTGTTATAGAGCAATAGAAAACAGAAAGGATATGGGTAGCAGAAGAAGGATGCTTTGTAATAGAGACTTTAAAATATATAACACTGATGTAGTATTTTGTCGAGGATTCATCACGGATGAACATAGATGCAAAAATCCTCAACAAAATAGTAGCAAACAGAATCCAGCAGCACATTAAAAGGATCATACACTGTGATCGAGTGGGGTTTATCCCAGGGATGCAAGGCTTCTTCAATATATGCAAATCAATCAACGTGATACACCATATTAACAAACTGAAGGAGAAAAACCATATGATCATCTCAATAGATGCAGAGAAAGCTTTCGAGAAAATTCAACATCCATTTATGATAAAAACCCTCCAGAAAGTA
>NC_041220.1:136986026-136990866 GCF_002837175.3 Physeter macrocephalus | reverse complement strand
CTAATGAAACTTAAAAGCTTTTGCACAGCAAACGAAACCATAAACAAGATGAAAAGACAACCCTCAGAATGGGAGAAAATATTTGCAAATGAAGCAACTAACAAAGGATTAGTCTCCAAAATTTACAAGCTGCTCATGCAGCTCAATATCAAAAAAAACAAAAAACCCAATCCAAAAATGGGCAGAAGATCTAAAAAGACATTTCTCCCAAGAAGATATACAGATTGCCAACAAACAGATGAAAGGATGGTCAACATCACTAATCATTAGAGAAATGCAAATCAAAACTACAATGAGGTATCACCTCACACCAGTCAGAATGGCCATCTTCAAAAAATCTACAAAACAATAAATGCTGGAGAGGGTATGGAGAAAAGGGAACCCTCTTGCACTGTTGTTGGGAATGTAAATTGATACAGCCACTATGGAGAACAGTATGGAGGTTCCTTAAAAAACTAAAAACAGAACTACCATATGACCCAGTAATCCCTCTACTGGGCACATATCCTGAGAAAACCATAATTCAAAAAGGGTCATGTACCACAATGTTCATTGCAGCTCTATTTACAATAGCCAGGATATGGAAGCAACCTAAGTGTCCATTGACAGATGAATGGATAAAGAAGATATGACACATATATATACAATGAAATATTACTCAACCATAAAGGGAAATGAAATTGAGTTATTTGCAGTGAGGTGGATGGACCTAGAGTCTGTCATACAGTGTGAAGTAAGTCAGAAAGAGAAAAACAAATACCGTATGCTAACACATATATATGGAATTTAAAAAAAAGAAAAAAAAAGGTTATGAAGAAGCTAGGGGCACGACTGGAATAAAGACACAAACCTACTAAGAGAATGGACTTGAGGACTTGGGGAGGGGGAAGGGTAAGCTGGGACAAAGTGAGAGAGTGGCATGGACATATATACACTACCAAATATAAAATCAATAGCTAGTGGGAATCAGCTGCATAGCACAGGGAGATCAGCTTGGTGCTTTGTGACCACCTAGATGGATGGGATAGGGAGAGTTGGAGGGAGGGAGACGCAAGAGGGAAGAGATATGGGGATATATGCATATGTATAGCGGATTCACTTTGTTATAAAGCATAAACTAACACACCATTTTAAAGTAATTATACTCCAATAAAGATATTTTTTAAAAAACCCTTTATTATGACCTCAAAAAATATAAAAGAATATAGACCCTATACACAAATCACTCTTTAGAAAGTATTTTAAGGTCATTGTCCCACAATAATCTAATTCTTAGTCTTATCTAAAGACCTATATCCAAGAGATTTGTGGATGTGTTACTGTCTAATGAATGGACCCCAACAAGGTTCAGAGTAATCCTACACATTTTTAAGAGCATTGTATTGGCAAAAGTACCATCAATTTTTACTGAGTTGGAGACATTTTAAAGTTAAAAGCAGCATTGAGGCTCCCAAACATCTAAAGACAGGAAATGATCTAAGAGGTCTACTCAGCTGCAAATATAAGTTATTTCTTTTAGAAAAAATAAGATTATCTTAGAAAACAGAACATAGAGCAGTAATAATAGAACCAAAAATCTTGGAGAATTATTCCAAGAGTGCCTTAATAAAGTGACTGGCAACACGTGCCCAACAGAATTTCAGAATTGCTGTGCATCTGTGACTGCTGTATGCCTACTGCTCCCCTGCTTTTGAATCAGATGTAAATGGAAGTTATCTTCTCATGTGTCATAATTGTATATTGTGGGCAAAGATGCAACTGAAGAAGGGGTGTAGGTAATTGGTCTCTTTACTTCACAGGTCTGAGAATTAAGAGGAATTGTACTTGAGGAACTGTGCCCATAGATCCTCTCATCTGTACCTGGACCTAGACCTGATTTAGATGCTTAGATATAGGACTTTGAGCAAATGCTATAATAGAATGAAAGACTCTGTGCCTTGTAAAAGGTGAAGTTTGCACGTGACAGAAATGTAAATATATTATGTAAATGTAAAAATATTATGCTGGGCATATTATGTTGGGTTAATGGTAACCCAAAATTTTGATAATCTTCCCACTGAGAGGTGGAGTCTCATTCTTCTCCTCTTGAATCTCATTTCTCATTTGAGATTTGTTTTCACCAATAAAATACTGCAGATATTATGTTTTGGAACTTCAAGGCATATGTCTTAAGAAGCTTTGCATGTTCCAAATGGATTTCTTGACACTCTCAGCCTCAGATAAAAATAGATACCCAACTACCCTGAGAGTGCCATGTAGGAATTCGCATGCTTAGATACATGTCTAAATTATCCATCAATAGTTCTAGCTGAGCTAAGAATAATATTCATATATCTAAGGAAGTTTCTTATATACATGTATATATAGGAAGGAGACCTCCTTAGAATTCCAGGTCAGACCATTAGCTGGCTAGCCTTCACTGTGTGACTTTCATTGCTGACACATGGAACAAGAGACTCATCCAGCAGAGCTTCGCCCATATTCCTGACTCACGACTCCAAATTGTGACAGATAATAGAACTGTTTTTGCTTTCAAGTACTAATTTTACTAAATTTTGGGGTAGTTGATCATCCAGACACAGAGTATTAGAAGAGCTTAGAATAGTAACAACCTTATTTGGTCTTTTAAATTTCTAATTGCTCCTACAGTACATGTAATAGTACCTGTATTTATATATAATACTCAAATTAAAAGTCAGTACATGTATCTTATACCCCATTTTAAAACTATAGTAAAATTTAGCTTGATAAATTTAAAATACAAAATTTGACAAAAAGCAGAAAAGAAGAATGGAAAATTAAGTACTGATGATTTAATAGAAGAGCTATATAGAAATTGGTAGAGAAATAATTTAAAGGCGATAAGAATGGACTTAATTAGGGAATAATATCTACCTTATCTTACACAGAATGTCTCATTTATGTGTTACTTTGTAATATTGGAAACATCTGGGTATAGCTAGAGAATGCATGTTAATTCAGGTCAAAAGAGTTACATACTCATATAGAAATGGAGAGCAATTAAGTAAGTATTTTTAAGCAAAAGTCATTGGTCAGTGTGTGCTCAAGAATATTAATCAGATGATGCTCTTTAGTGTGAATTAGCATAGAAAGAACATAAATGTACAGAAATAATTTTAAAATTACTACAATGAGCCAGGCAATTGATTGCAAATATCTCAACCAATGGAAATGGAAAGTCTGAAGCCTTTGACATAAATTATATGAGTGTATCTTCATAGGTCCCAGTGACTGAATGAAGGTAATGACAAAAATAGGGTTTTGAACTTGAGTCATCCAATGGAAGGTGATACCCTTATCAGACTTTGAAAGTAAGTGATGAGAGAAAGTTTTGGGAAACACGAAATACTTAACTTCTCTTTTTCTCTCAAATATGATAAATTGTTTTTGTCTTTGTATGTTTCCTATTCTAAAGTTATCTATATTTAATAACATGAAAAATAAATCATACAATTTAAATGATTTGAAATTAGTAGTATAATTTGAAAATTGTGAAATTTCTTTTATAAGAAATACTTTCCTAGTTTTACTTTGGGTTTTAAAAATCCTTTGAATATTTATATATATGCAATTTCATGAAGGTGTACACCTCTTACTGGCTAAAATTGCTGATATTTATAGTTTGCAGACTAATTGCTCCTCTGAAGTCATAGGAAAACCATGTACAAATGGCTGTTTATTAAGTCCTATAAAGAAGCTGCAGCTTTGCCATTACTGATGAGATATTTAACAAAAATCCCTGACAAATTATATCTCTTTTTTCATTCCTTTGTATTTATGTGGCATCTTATTGATTCAAACCTCGCAATATTTACTGCACATCTGTTTTACATTTCCAAATACACAGAGTACTGCTTCATTCAAAGTTCTAGTCCTTACATTCTTTCTGCCTGATGCAATTACTGCGTTTAAGAAGAGGATAGAAATCCAGTTGAATGGGTAAGAAGAAAACAAGTGCATCCACAGCTGTATAATACTTAAACTTTATAATACATACAAATAGAGTTCTCAAGCCCCTGCAGGATGCCTAAACACCTGGTAGATGAAATGGAAATGCAAAGTAGCTTAAATATTTTAATTCGCTTTGCTCAGAGATTCAGAATATGTAACTATACAGTCATAAACTGAATATATGGGCTGCATAAGATATCTCCTCCTAAAATGTTCTTCAATAAATGGTCGCAGAGCAGTTTTAAATACCTGTCAACCTAAATTTAGTGGAGCTTATCAAGATATGTTTAGTGACTGCAATCCATGCCTGTAGTGGACTGATACAAAAGGTTTTTTCTTTCTTCTTTTTCTTCTTCTTCTGTTAGAATAAAAATCTCAAGAACAATATGTTTGACAGAGGATTTTCAAGGAGTATATACATATATTATTTGAGGGACTGGTTTTCAGAAGGCATTCTGGGGACTATCTACACTATCAGTTTGCTTTGCAGGGGGAAGATAATGGTAACCATGTCATTAAATTTTTCCTCTTTTCTTTCTCTGCATCAAATATCCTAAAAGCAGAGATTGGGTGGAATGTTATCCTATAAACCCAAAGCTTGTTATCTGCTACACTCATGTTGTTAATCTGTCTTCAGTGTGTTCTATTCATCTACTATATATTTCTACAAAATCCTTCCTTCCATGAAAACCAAAATAAACAACAAATAAAAAACAGGGCTGGGCTTCCCTGGTGGTGCAGTGGTTGAGAATCTGCCTGCTAATGCAGGGGACATGGGTTCGAGCTCTGGTCTGGGAAGATCCCACATGCCGCGGAGCAACTAGGCCCATGAGCCACAACTACTGAGCCTGCGCATCTGGAGCCTGCG
>NC_041220.1:136977666-136985971 GCF_002837175.3 Physeter macrocephalus | reverse complement strand
CGAGCACTGGTCTGGGAAGATCCCACATGCGGCGGAGCAACTAGGCCCATGAGCCACAACTACTGAGCCTGCGCATCTGGAGCCTGCGCTCCGCAACAAGAGAGGCCGCGATAGTGACAGGCCTGCGGACCGTGATGAAGAGTGGCCCCCGCTTGCCACAACTAGAGAAAGCCCCCGCACAGAAATGAAGACCCAACACAACCAAAAACTAAAAAAAAATTAAAAAATAGGAAAAAGCCAAGCATTTGAAGCTCTTTTTTTTAAAAAAAAAAAAAAAAGAAAGAAAAAGAAAAAACAGGGCTAAATAGCCAACTGTGTCTCACAGAAGAAGCTAGAGCCCATGTCAATATTTTTGGCTTCAACCCAATGGCAACCATTGGCACCAATACTCCAGCTGTTAGAAATATGACTGCAGTTTCTTTTGAAATGTTATGGCCTAACATCTCCTAATCCAGGAATATATAAATACCTGTCTTTTTTATTCCACATGCTATGTACAAACAAAACAAAACAAAAAATAGATTAGACTCTCAAAACATAGTAAATATATATTTTTATTCTACAGGTGATACTAATGTATACATTATTATACATGATTAAACAATGTTTGCACATATGTTTTTGTGTAAGGTATATATTAACAAATGCATGTAAAATATATACCTAAGAAAATAAAACATACATTCTAATTTATTTTTCTGCAAATCTAGTAGATTATCATGCATAGGATTTCTTTGGAAATCATTGCCCAATCAACCACAGCCTTTCCTTGGGGAAATCATGATATATGAGATCATGATAAATTCACGATCTACTGGCTGGCAATTGGACAGATCAGAAAGAGAGAAGTCCTCCTTTTTTTATTGTGTTTGTAATGAAAAGATTTTCTTGCCATCTAAGATTAAAATCCCTAATAAAATTACCCACAAAAATGGGTTTGCTTTTATTTTGGACCATCTGGTGACTTAGTCATTATGTGTATTATTTTGTGTGAAAATGTATTTAGAAGTTTACATATTAGAATCACAGACAAATATTTGGAATACAGTATCCTTTAAATCTGATATTTGCCTGTTAAAATAAACATATCTCTTATGTATCAAGATTGTTCAATCCACATCCTTAAATTTGTCAGAAAAAATGAACCATATAATTATGATACTTTTTAATATTAAATTTAATTTTTGAATTGTCAAAATATTACCACTTTTGATTAAAACTATGCTAAAATATATGTCACTTTTCTTACATTCTCAAAGAGTTTTAAGTAACGAATAATATTCAATCATGACTTTAGAGATTATTCATATGTAGGGTTAAATAAGGTAATTTTGCCATTTTGACTATTCCTTAAACAATACTTTAGCATAATGTTTAAAGAGACTCCTCATTACTCTGTGTCCATAATATTACAGGAACTTAGGAAATATTTGAAGAATGAATGAATAAATTAAAGAGCTTCATATAAAGAATTATTTAATTTTTCTGAAGGTGCAGAGCCAGCCACAGAGGGCAAAAAGTATGAAAGAGGGAAAGAATGAGTGCGTTTCTTGGTCAGAATTTGAGTTTACTTCAGCCAGGATTTCTAATTTTTTCCTTCTTGATTCAGGTTAACTAAAACAATAAAACAAACAAACAAAAAATTGCTAGAGACAAAGTTTATGAGGCATTACTTTACCTGGGGTAGAAGTACAACCCTAGTGAAGCAAAATTAAATTAAAAAGGAAAGTGAGGCAGAGGAAGGAGAAAAAGCCGGTTCAATAACACAAACCACCCCTAGAAAGGCCCTATGAAGCTGCAACATTTTAGAATAGTTGGGGAAAATAGTAGGAATGAGAAATTTTTCTCCTAGCTCTTTTCCAACCTCCTGCTCCTAAATGTGTCTCAGGGGGAATTAATTTCCCAACAATTCTGCATGACGTTAACAGGCGCTTCTGGACAGAATCTGAACAAAGCCAGAGTTTCTGTCTTACTAGGAAAGTCAGATCTAGGTTGGAAGCTACTGTTCTCCTACTGGGAAAGGCCCAGTGGATGTCAAGGCAAAGCCATACACGCCCTCCTAGGGAAAGTTAAACAACTGGCAATGTTCAGTGGTGAGGCAACGCATGTGGCAGCCAGATTTTACTGCCACAGAACACAATGCAGACCATCATGGCAGCACTGCAATTGAGGAAGCAGCACAGGTGGCTGAGGCCAGGGTGGGCAATTGGGGCCGAGATTTGGGAGACACATAAATTGTTTCTGGACTACTCTACCTTCTTAAATTCTGGAGCCTGTTCTTTATATTTCTGATTAATTTCTGTCTCTTTCATCCTTGATGTTTTGAGTTTGGACTTTGAATGTTCTAGAAAATCAAGCAAAGTAATAAATATCAGTTATTGAGCCAATAACATGTGATGAATACTAATATGTTTATTAAATCACCACCACAAGCCCCCAACAGGTAGTTTTTATGCCGTATTAAAGAAATGTGACTGCGACATAAGAATTTAAATAATATGCTCAAGCTTAATAGTTTTGTAATTTGTGACACCAAAATGTATACCCAGAACTTCTGAATAAAAGGAAAAGTCATGTTTTAAAATTCTATACCAATATATCAAGAGTTGTTTTTGGTGTAATGCTTTTGAGCCATCTTCGGTAAGAAAAAAATTGCTTAAAATCACCAGCCATAGATCTTAGATGTAAGTATATTTAGCTTCAGATACAATTGTAATAAGTTGTATGGTAGATCTACTCATAATGGCATCAACAAATAGAATGTTATCTTATAAATAAAGGGAGGGGGCAAATTTTCTAGTAATTGCCCATGCTCAAGAGGTAAAGCCAGAATTAAGAGAGAGTCCCTAATCAGTGTTTGGCGTTTGATGTTGTCTATATTCCATACTAACACTATTAAGTTGCTTTCTCTGAGAAATGATGAGATGTATTTCAATTTTAATTCTCTGAGTTATTGTATTATGTCATAATTATAAAGGTGATATTAGGTTGTTTTCATAAAATAGGTTGAGAACATTTTATTCTCAAATAGCTTTCTTATTTAACAACGTCTTATGACCCATTACAATGAAGAAAACAATCACCAGCAGCACAGCAGAACCCATGTACTTAGGAATCTATGTTTGCGTGTTTGTATTTCAAGCTGAGAAGAACCCAAGAATAAACCCATTTTAAAGCAGGCCATTTGAGTGATGAAGCAGATGTGTACTTTGCCCTAGATCGGGACAAGTCTCTGAAATCAGTAGTCACTGGCTCTCCACATTGCAAAATTCTAAGAGAGGATTTTCAGCGATGCAATACTTATGGAATACAACCTGAATAACAGTAACTGCCAAACCTTCTATGATTATGTCCAGAGTAACTGCTTAAAAGAGCAGAAAGTGTCCAAAATTATAAATTTTATTCTAATCACTGGTTCAATTTTATGCATTTATTTTGTTAAGTGAAACACACATTTCCAGTAACATTGAAGCAATTGAAGACAGTATGTATTTCTGACAAAGTGATTATTAGTTATTCAATATCCTAAAAAGCAAAGAAAATAAAATAAGAATTGTGGCAGTAAAAATTTAGCTCCTTGACTTACAGTCTTTTTTAACGAAAAGATAATTTTCAAAACAGTTAATGATGAAAGAAGTGTAAGCAAGTAACACAAGTTATTGAAAAGCTCATCTCCGCATCAGTATGTGTCTTTCTTCCCAAGTAAACAGAAAACATCCACACCTCTGTCAGCTTACTTAAGCACAGCGCTGGAAACTCCTTGTTAGTTGAACACAACTGAAATTTTGCGGTATGCGGGCCTCTCACTGTTGTGGCCTCTCCCGTTGCGGAGCACAGGCTCCGGACGCGCAGGCTCAGCGGCCGTGGCTCACGGGCCCAGCCGCTCCGCGGCACGTGGGATCCTCCCGGACCGGGGCACGAACCCGTGTCCCCTGCATCGGCAGGCGGACTCTCAACCACTGCGCCACCAGGGAAGCCCTGAAATTTTTCTTTGTTTAAATTCAAAATTAACTAACTGTATAGAACGCTAGCAATCCAAACATATTTTTATATCCCTTTTAAAGGCACATTTCTGTATTTTATTAATGTTCAAATAAAATTCTGATTTTCAACACAAACTAATACTGCCCTTCTCATAATAAACCCTTGAGAATCAAACTGCATTTAATCCTCAGAAAACTCAGTGTGTTTATTGTGAATTAATGCACTGACCCCAACCTCTGACTGAAGACTCTACTGGCAGGGATGAAAATTATCAATACAAACACTCAAAATTACTGTTAGAACTGCTTTGCTGGCACACATATTCAGAAATCTAATGACATTCTGGGGACATTGAGCATGGACATGTTTCTACCTCATGCAAAGCTAGACCAAGAGTGAATAGTATATGATTTCATCACAGTTATGGCTAAGATATTTAGCATTAAGTTGAGAAAGATAATTTTCTGTATTATGTATACAGAAAAAAAAATAATTCTATACTTCAGTTTCAGGAATACAGCATCAAAAAAGCATAAGAAGATACTGAGTGCTGAATTATAATTACTGATTATCCTGTAATTAAAGTTTAATTGTTAAACACCTGTTTGAATAGACACTATACAAAATTATTACCAGCTCTTTGAATTTTAAATGGAAAATATAATAAATGAAACCAAATACAGATTGCCCCCCTATGGATAAAAATGTTTTTCATCTGCTACAGATTGGTTGATACAAATATAAATTAGAAGGCACTCTAGTCATCATGTAATGCTCATAAAATAAGATTAAAGATTGCCAGATTATTATTTTTTAAATTCAGTTACTCAAAGATAAGTACCAAGAAAGCTAAAAAGAATCACTAC
Source organism: Physeter macrocephalus (assembly GCF_002837175.3). NCBI lineage: Eukaryota > Metazoa > Chordata > Mammalia > Artiodactyla > Physeteridae > Physeter > Physeter macrocephalus. The sequence goes on along the minus strand of NC_041220.1, from coordinate 136,981,121 downwards.
CTCATAAGTATTTCAAATTCAATATTTTCCACAAGTATATAAAGTGTTTGAAATTTTATAGCAGCAGAAAAGTAATGAAATGGAAATTAAAGTGGACTTGTATACACACTGTTAAGAAGTTTTTGATGTTTAAATTCCAGAAGAGATAAAGTGAGTTTACTATGTTTTTGCTTCTTTATTTCTGGCTGTTTTACAAAACTAAAATGTATGTTATTTTAATTTTTGACATAAATTTATGCCTTACCTATTAAAAACAGAATATTAAGTTTGAAAAATAATTAGGTATTTTTATCTTCATTCATTATATTGACATTTAAACATTTCCTCAATTAACTTTAAGGTCTGACAATGTACTTTGTACTTTGTGTGGCTCTCTAAGGAGGAGCTTTGTTAGGAATGTTATGCTCATGCTTGAATATTTTTTATCAATATTATCCAAGTTATTTACCCTCTGTAAGTAACAGGCATCAACACATAATGCAATATATAAATACACAAAGTAGACAGAATGCTGGAGAAGAAAGTATGTGCTGGAAAGATGTAGAATTTTGAGATAATTTTGGAAAAGATACAGGAATGTTAAATCCAACTTACCCTTCCTGTGGGTCATACTGAAATGAAAACTGGCAGAAAGCAGCCTTTTATGCTTATGGAAAGTGAGAGTGGTGGTGAAGCAGGTGAGACAGTTTCCAACTAATTCACAATCTTATTTACACAAAGGTTTTGAGCTAGGTTCTTGAAATTAGCTATAGATTTGAATGCCTGACAAATTTGGCAGACTTTCAGACTTAACTAACCTCTACATAGCAGTTTTTTCATCTGCTACATCAGATGTTTGTCACAAGCAATCTACTTGGCATGCATCACACATTTATTTAACAAATAATAGATAAATGAACACCATGTGCCAAATATTCAACTAGACATTGGGGAATAAAGTGGTAAAGAAAATCAGATGAATATGTATGCCTCCCATGTAATAGGAATTCATGAAATATTGGTTACATTGTCTCTGTGTTTATATTCAATAACTAGCTATTTTTCTTAATTCTAAAATTTCTTTTATGAATGTTGCTTATAAAATAAAGTAGTGAGATGCTATCCAACATGTGCATGAACTCTATTTCTACACGAAATTAATAAATCCATAAATCTTTCATCTCTAAGGATAGAAGATATTTAATGCAAAATTTAAAACTATACTTGGGTTATTACATGTTTATTTTTATTAGCCAAGAATTCCTTGACTTTTATTAGAAATTAGAAAAGGAAAAGGAAATACAGAAATTTTTATCACAACCACAGGCAATTTCCCAGTGATAAAACTGAGGCTTAAGTGTCAGAGTGACTTAACCAGGTTTCTTTGGAGTAGCATTCATTTTTATATTACAATAATCAGGGCTTCCCTGGTGGTGCAGTGGTTGAGAATCCGCCTGCCGATGCAGGGGACATGGGTTCGTGTCCCAGTCTGGGAAGATCTCACATGCCGCAGAGTGGCTGGGCCCGTGAGCCATGGCCACTGAGTATGTGCGTCCGGAGCCTGTGCACCACAACGGGGGAGGCCACAACAGTGAGAGGTCCGCGTACCACAAAATAAATAAATAAATAACAATAACCAAGTAAACTTATTTAACTCTTTATAGTATAAAGGAACAAGTGAACAGAAAATTAATTAATATAGTTCTAAATGTTTCTTTTAATCCCATTATATTACCCTAATGAGCTATGGCTCCTTGAATATAAACTTGCCAGATTAACTACAGAATACATTTCTGGACATATAGGTCATTCAATAGCTCGCAAATTATCTTTGTTGATGCAGTCCTAACACTCTGTCTAATTAGAAAAACCCAAACTGTCCAACTCCAAATTGATGCCATCAGAAAGACAATCATAATATTTATTAAATATAGCTAAAAGCTATAGCATGGTAACAACAGATGTTATATAGTCAATTTGGTGTTCTGAATATAAAGAAAAGTGAAGAAACTTAACAAATGGAGACCTGAGAAAGCAGGTCTAACCCTAACCCTAAGACCCTGTCAGCCACACGGCTCAGAAGAAAAGGGAGAATAAAAGTAAGAAAAAAGAAGAAAAATAAAATAAAATAAACTTATTAAAATAATTTTTTTAAATTATTAATAATTAAAAGTAATTTAAAAAGGAGGAAAGAATGAAGAGAGCAACCAAACCAAAAAACAAATACATCAATGATAACAAGCACTGAAAACTATATTAAAAAAAAAGTTCTCCCAGAGATCTCCATCTCAACACCAAGACCCAGCTTCACTCAACAACAAGCAAGCTACAGTGCTCGACACCCTATGCCAAACAACTCGCAAGACAGGAACACAATCCCACCTATTAGCAGAGAGGCTGCCTAAAATCATAATAAGGCCACAGACACCCCAAAACACACCACCAGACGTGGACCTGCCAACCAGAAAGACAAGATCCAGCCTTATCCACCAGAACATAGGCACTAGTCCCCTCCACCAGGAAGCGTACACAACCCACTGAACCGACTTTAGCCACTGGGGACAGACACCAAAAACAACGGGAAGTATGAAGCTGCAGCCCGCAGAAAGGAGACCTCAAACACAGTAAGATAAGCAAAATGAGAAGACAGAAAAACACACAGCAGATGAAGGAGCAAGGTAAAAACCCGCCAGACTTAACAAATGAAGAGGAAATAGGCAGTCTACCTGAAAAAGAATTCAGAATAATGATAGTACAGATGATCCAAAATCTTGGAAATAGAATAGACAAAATGCAAGAAACATTTAACAAGGATGCACAAGAACTAAAGAGGAAACAAGCAATGATGTACAACACAACAAATGAAATTAAAAATACTCTAGAAGGGATCAATAGCAGAATAACTGAGGCAGAAGAACGGATAAGTGACCTGGAAGATAAAATAGTGGAAATAACTACTGCAGAGCAAAATGAAGAAAAAAGAATGAAAATAAGTGAGGACAGTCTCAGAGACCACTGGGACAACATTAAACGCAACAACATTCGAATTATAGGGGTCCCAGAAGAAGAAGAGAAAAAGAAAGGGACTGAGAAAATATTTGAAGAGATTATAGTTGAAAACTTCCCTAATATGGGAAAGGAAATAGTTAATCAAGTCCAAGAAACACAGAGAGTCCCATACAGGATAAATCCAAGGAGAAACATGCCGAGACACATATTAAACAAACTATCAAAAATTAAATAGAAAGTAAACATATTAAAAGCAGCAAGGGAAAAACAACAAATAACACACAAGGGAATCCCCATAAGGTTAAGTGCTGATCATTCCAGCAACTCTGGAAGCCAGAAGGGAGTGGCAGGACATATTTAAAGTGATAAAGGAGAAAAACCTACAACCAAGATTACTCTACCCAGCAAGGATCTCATTCAGATTTGATGGAGAAATTAAAACCTTCACAGACAAGCAAAGGCTGAGA
>NC_041220.1:136975029-136977507 GCF_002837175.3 Physeter macrocephalus | reverse complement strand
GAAAGTGAGGGGATGGAAAAAGGTATTCCATGCAAATGGAAATCAAAAGAAAGCTGGAGTAGCAATTCTCATATCAGAAAAAATAGACTTTAAAATAAACACTATTACAAGAGACAAGAAGGACACTACATAATGATCAAAAGATCAAACCAAGAAGAAGATATAACAATTGCAAATATTTATGCACCCAACATAGGAGCACCTCAATACATAAGGCAAATATTAACAGCCATATGTGAACAGCCATAAAAGGGGAAATTGACAGTAACACATTCATACTAGTGGACTTTAACACCCCACTTTCACCAACGGACAGATCATCCAAAATGAAAATAAATAAGGAAACAGAATCTTTAAATGATACATTAAACAAGATGGACTTAATTGATATTTATAGGACATTCCATCCAAAAACAACAGAATATACATTTTTGTCAAGTGCTCATTGAACATTCTCCAGGATAGATCATATCTTGTGTCACAAGTCAAGCCTTGGTAAATTTAAGAAAATTGAAATTGTGTCAAGAATCTTTTCCGACCACAATGCTAGACTAGATATCAATTACAGGAAAAGATCTGTAAAAATACAAACATATGGAGGCTAAACAATACCCTACTTAATAACGAAGTGATCACTGAAGAAATCAAAGAGGAAATCAAAAAATACCTAGAAACAAATGACAATGGAGACACGATGACCGAAAACCTATAGGATGCAGCAAAAGCAGTTCTAAGATGGAAGCTTATAGCAATAAAATCCTACCTTACAGGAAACGTCTCAAACAAACAACCTAACCTTGCACCTAAAGCAACTAGAGAAAGAAGAACAAAAAAAACCCCAAAGTTAGCAGAAGGAAAGAAATCATAAAGCTCAGATCAGAAATAAATGAAAAAGAAATGAAGGAAACAATAGCAAAGATCAATAAAACTAAAAGCTGGTTCTTTGAGAAGATAAACAAAATTGATAAACCATTAAAGACTCATCAAGAAAAAAAGGGAGAAGACTCAAATCAATAGAATTAGAAATGCAAAGGAGAAGTAACAACTGACACTGCAGAAATACAAAAGATCATGAGAGATTACTACAAGCAACTATATGCCAATAAAATGGACAACCTGGAAGAAATGGACAAATTCTTAGAAATGCACAACCTGCCAAGGCTGGACCAGGAAGAAATAGAAAATATGAAGAGACCAATCACAAGCATTGAAATTGAGACTGTGATTAAAAATTTTCCAAGAAACTAAAGCCCAGGACCAATGGCTTCACAGGCGAATTCTATCAAATATTTAGAGAAGATCTAACACCTATCTTTCTCAAATTCTTCCAAAATATAGCAGAGGGAGGAACACTCCCAAACTCATTCTACGAAGCCACCATCACCCTGATACCAAAACCAGACAAAGATGTCACAAAGAAAGAAAACTACAGGCCAACATCACTGATGAACAAAGACGCAAAAATCCTCAACAAAATACTAGCAAACAGAATCCAACAGCACATTAAAAGGATCATACAGCATGATCAAGTGGGGTTTATTCCAGGAATGCAAGGATTCTTCAATATATGCAAATCAATCAACATGATACAGCATATTAACAAACTGAAAGATAAAAACCAAATGATCATCTCAATAGATGCATAGAAAGTTTTTGACAAAATTCAACACCCATTTATGATAAAAACCCTGCACAAAGTAGGCATAGAGGGAACTTTCCTCAACCTATTAAAGGCCATATATGACAAACCCACAGCCAACATCGTCCTCAATGGTGAAAAACTGAAACCATTTCCACTAAGATCAGGAATAAGACAAGGTTGCCCACTCTCACCACTGTTATTCAACATAATTTTTGAAGTTTTAGCCACAGCAGTCACACAAAAAAAAGAAATAAAAGGAATCCAAATCGGCAAAGAAGAAGTAAAGCTGTCACTGCAGATGAGATGATACTATACATAGAGAATCCCAAAGATGTTAGCAGAAAACTACTAGAGCTAATCAATGAATTTGGTAAAGTAGCAGGATACAAAATTAATGCACAGAAATCTCTGGCATTCCTATACATTAATGATGAAATATCTGAAAGTGAAATTAAGAAAACACTCCCATTTACCATTGCAATAAAAACAATAAAATATCTATCAAAAAACCTACCTAAGGAGACAAAAGACCGGTATGCAGAAAATTATAAGACACTGATGAAAGAAATTAAAGATGAAACAAATAGATGGAGAGATATACCATGTTCTTGGATTGGAAGAATCAACATTGTGAAAATGACTCTACTACCCAAAGCAATCTACAGATTCAATGCAATCCCTATCAACCCACTACTGGCATTTTTTCAAAGAACCAGAACAAAAATATTTCACAATTTCTATGGAAACACAAAAGACCCTGAATAGCCAAAGCAATCTTGAGAATGAAAAATGGAGCTGGAGGAATCAGGCTCCCTGTCTTCAGACTATACTATGAA
>NC_041220.1:136974364-136974752 GCF_002837175.3 Physeter macrocephalus | reverse complement strand
AAAGGAGGCAAGAATATACAGTGGAGAAAAGGCAGCCTCTTCAATAAGTGATGCTGGGAAACAGGACAGGTATATGTAAAAGTATGAGATTAGAACACTCCCTAACACCATACACAAAAATAAGCTCAAAATGGATTAAAGACCTAAATGTAAGGCCAGAAACTATCAACGTCTTAGAGGAAAACATAGGCAGAAACTCTATGACATAAATCACAGCAAGATCGTTTTTGACCCACCTCCTAGAGAAATGGAAATAAAAACTAACCAATGAGACCTAATGAAACTTAAAAGCTTTTGCACAGCAAAGGAAACCATAAACAAGATGAAAAGACAACCCTCAGAATGGGAGAAAATATTTGCTAATGAAGCAACTGACAAAGGATTAATC
>NC_041220.1:136972390-136974327 GCF_002837175.3 Physeter macrocephalus | reverse complement strand
CAACATCATTAATCAGTAGAGAAATGCAAATCAAAACTACAATGAGATATCATCTCACACTGGTCAGAATGGCCATCATCAAAAATCTACACACAATAAGTGCTGGAGAGGGTGTGGAGAAAAGGGAACAGTCTTGCACTGCTGGTGGCAATGTAAATTGATACAGCCACTACGGAGAACAGTATGGAGGTTCCTTAAAAATCTACGAATAGAACTACCATACGACCCAGCAATCCCACTACTGGGCATATACCCTGAGAAAACCATAATTCAAAAAGAGTCATGTACCTAAATGTTCATTGCAGCTCTATTTACAATAGCCAGGAGATGGAAGCAATCTAAGTGTCCATCAACAGATGAATGGATAAAGAAGATGTGGCACATATATAACAAGGGCATATTACTCAGCCATAAAAAGAAACAAAATTGAGTTATTTTTAGTGATGTGGATGGACCTAGAATCTGTCATACCAAGTGAAGTAAGTCAGAAAGAGAAAAAAAAATACAGTATGCTAACACATATATATGGAATCTAAGAAAAAAAAAAAAGGTCATGAAGAACCTAGGGGTAAGATGGGAATAAAGACACAGACTTACTAGAGAATGGGCTTGAAGCTATGGGGAGGGAGAAGGGTAAGCTGTGACAAAGTGAGAGAGTGGCATGGACCTATATACACTACCAAACTTAAAATAGATAGCTAGTGGGAAGCAGCCGCATAGCACAGGGAGGTCAGCTCTGTGCTTTGTGACCACCTAGAGGGGTGGGATAGGGAGGGTGGGAGGGAAGCAGAAACTAACACACCATTTTAAAGCAATTATACTCCAATAAAGATGTTAAAAAAAAAAGAAATGAAAAAGGAGAAGTAACAACTGACACTGCAGAAATACAAAGGATCATGAGAGATTGCTACTAGCAACTATATGCCAACAAAATGGATGATCCGGAAGAAATGGACAAATTCTTAGAAAAGCACAACCTTCTGAGACTGAACCAGGAAGAAATAGAAAATATAAACAGACCAATCACAAGCACTGAAATTGACACTGTGACTAAAAATTTTCCAAGAAACAAAAGCCCAGGACCAGATGGCTTCACAGGTAAATTCTATCAAACATTTAGAGAAGAGCTAACACCTATCCTTCTCAAACTCTTCCAAAATATAGCAGGTGAGGAACACTCCAAAACTCATTCTACGAGGCCACCCTGATACCAAAACCAGACAGAGATGTCACGAGGAAAGAAAAGTACAGGCCAATATCACTGATGAACATAGATGCAAAAATCCTCAACAAAATACTGGCACACAGAATCCAGCAGCACATTAAAAGGATAATACACCATGATCAAGTGTGGTTTATCCCAAGAATGCAAGGATTCTTCAATATATGCAAATCAATCAATGTGATAAATCATATTAACAAATTGAAGGAGAAAATCCATATGATCATCTCAATAGAAGCAGAAAAAGTTTTAGACAAAATTCAACACCCATTTATGATGAAAACCCTCCAGAATGTAGGCATAGAGGGAACTTACCTCAACAGAATAAGGTCATATATGACAAACCCACAGCCAACATTGTTCTCAATGATGAAAAACTGAAACCATTTCCACTAAGATCAGGAACAAGACAAGGTTGTCCACTCTCACCACTATTATTTAACAAAAATTTTTAAGTTTTAGCCACAGCTATCAGAGGAGAAAAATAAATAAAATGAATCCAAATCAGAAAAGAAGAAATAAAGCTTTCACTCTTTGCAGATGACATGATACTATACATAGAGCACCCTAAACATGCTACCATAAGACTACCAGAGCTAATCGATGAATGTGATAAAGTAGTAGGATACAAAATTAATGCACAGAAATCTCTGGCATTCCTATACACTAATGATGAAAAATCTGAAAGTGAAATTAAGAAAACACTCCCATTTAC
>NC_041220.1:136937674-136971872 GCF_002837175.3 Physeter macrocephalus | reverse complement strand
AGAACAAAAAATGTGACAATGTGTATGTGAACACAAAACACCCCGAATAGCCAAAGCAATCTTGAGAAAGAAAAACAGAGGTGGAGGAATCAGGCTCTCAGACTTCAGACTATACTATAAAGCTACAGTAATTAAGATATTATGGTACAGGCAGAACAACAGAAATATAGATTAATGGAACAGGATAGAAAGCCCAGAGATAAACCCACGCATATAAGGTTACCTTATTTTTGATAAAGGAGGCAAGAATATACAATGGAGAAAAGATAGCCCTTCAATAAGTGGTGCTGGGAAAACTGGACAACTACATGTAAAAGAACGAAATTAGAACACTCCCTAACACCATACAGAAAAATAAACTCAAAATGGATTAAAGACCTAAATGTAAGGCCAGACATTGTAAAACTCTTAGAGGAAAACTTAGGCAGAACACTCTATGACATAAATCACAGCAAGATCCCTTCATCCTAGAGGAAGGGAAATTAAAATAAACAAATGGGACCTAAAGAAACTTAAAAGCTTTTGAACAGCAGAGGAAAACATAAAAAAGATGAAAGACAACCCTCAGAATGAGAGATACTTTTTGCAAATGAAGCAACTGACAAAGGATTAATCTCCAAAATTTATAAGCAGCTTCTGCAGCTCAATATCAAAAAAACAAACAACCCAATCCAAAAATGGGCAGATCTAAATATACATTTCTCCAAAGAAGATATACAGATTGCCAACAAACACATGAAAGGATGCTCAACATCATTAATCATTAGAGAAATGCAAATCAAATCTACAGTGATATATCACCTCACACCAGTCAGAAGGCCATCATCAAAAAATCTACAAAGTGGGCTTCCCTGGTGGCGCAGTGGTTGAGAATCTGCCTGCCGATGAGCCTGACAGATATGCATTAACTGTCACTGTCTATTATTGACCAGGCTGTTCTTTAAAGCAGGGTTTCTCAACCTCAGCGCTTTGACATTTTAACGTTCAATAATTCTTCATTGTGGGGGGCTGAAGTGCGTTACGGGATGTTTAGCAGCATCTCCGTGTTCCACCCACTAGATGCCAGTAGCACTTCTCCAGCTCCAGACATTGTCAAATGCCCCTGGGAGACAAAATCTCCCCAGTTGAGAATCACTGCTTTAGAGGAAGTTACTTCTTCCCGCTGTGTACTGTTCCCTCTTTAGTGATCCAGGACAACAAACAGGAGCCTTTATTTCAGAGGAATTTGGCAAAGAGTGGCAGGGACACAGGGCTTTGATTTCCTCAGAGGTGAGGCACAGGGCCCTCTGATTCCATTGTACCCATGTATTTAGGGACCCCTGGCTTTGTGCTAGGATGGTGCTAAATGTGATCTTAGTTTCAAAGTCTGGAGGGGAGAAAGGCAGTCAAAAAAGGCAAAATACAAGACACGTCCATATTTTAATGAAGGAAGAGGCAGGAGAAGTTCGTTTTCTGGGAGATTTGAGTAGGCCCTGAAGGCAAAGGAAGGTCTCCGGACACTGAGGAGGGCATCTGAGGCAGAGCAAATGGTACAAGCAGAGGCCCTGGGCTGTGGAGGTGTCACAGGAGTCATGAAGGAGATGGCAGTTAGGCTTAATAATGTGATGTCAGTATTTCCTCAAATGTGGGCTCCGAATGCTTTGGGATAATTGTTACAGGTGCAGGTTCCTAGGCTGTATCCCAGGCCCTATCAGAATCTTTGGGTGGGAAGGGTAAGCTGGGAAGAAGTAAGAGAGTGGCATGGACATATATATACTCCCAAATGTAAAATAGATAGCTAGTGGGAAGCAGCCACATAGCACAGGGAGATCAGCTTGGTGCTTTGTGATCTCCTAGAGGGGTGGGATAGGGAGGGTGGGAGGGAGATGCAAGAGGGAGGAGATATGGGGATATATGTATATGTATAGCTGATTCGCTTTGTTATAAAGCAGAAACCAACACACCACTGTTAAGCAATTATAGTCCAATAAATATGTAAAAAAATAAAAACAAAAGAATAATGGACCTTCCCAATTTGGGGGTCACCACGGGATTTGATCCTTTGAGTGATAGAGATTCCCTATAATATTTGTATTTAAATTTCCTACCAGCCCAATAAAATGGAAGCTCTAAAAAAAAAAAATTCCCTCTGCACATTTGAGTTTTAGTGAAAGTAAATTTGTTATTTGTCTGAGGGTTAATCTAACAGAGATAACGTCATAAATCTTTTGTACACAAACTTCATTGAGCATACAAATTTCATTAATTCAAAGTATAAAATACCTTTCTTATATACAAAATCTCCATTTTAATTTTTCTGGATATATAATTTTTCTGGATATTTGATCTGAAATTAAAGCTGTTGCAAATACAGGAATCATTTCAAACAACTGTTTTATTGTTTTTGTCCCATTAATAGGATACAGTTCTTCTGTGCATCAGTTTGTGCACAGATTGTTCTGCTCTCCATCCAGCTACCACACCAATATTCTGATTCTTTTTGAGGAAAATTCCTTGAAAGTTTTGTTTACGTCATTTGTTCCTACTTCCTCTCCTCCAGTACTTTCTTGAACTAGGTCAATTTTTATTTGATCCACATCACTCCACAAATTCATGTGTATGTCACCAGATGATATATCCAACAGTTTCATTTTCTTTCTACTTTAATAGTAGTTTTTTCTTATCTCTTCATTGCATCCTTCATATCTTTGACCCCTAAGGTTTACTATTTCAGCTTTTTATCATTTTTTTTGTATCTTTCAAATAAAATATAAATTCCATTAGGACAAAGAGTTTTGTCTGTTTTGTTTATTCTTGTAGCTTTAGCATTTAAAACCGTTTTTTAACACCTAGTTCATGACCAAGAAATATTTCTAATTTAAGGAATGAAGGAAAATAGTGAATGACTTGGCTTCAGGACAATGTTGTACTGAAAAGAAGGTACATATATGGCATGTTATCCCATGCTCGCTTTTATACTCACTAATTCATGTTTCTATTTTGTCTAGACTATCATGTGTCTTTTGTGTTGGCAGAAAGAATTTTCCTAGAAATTAGGAATGGAATATATTGTAAAATGAAATTGTATAATTTAGACTTAAATTTTCTTAAACTGTATTACTTTTCAGTGGTATAAATTAAGTGCATAATTAATTAGCTGTGTAGACCAATTCCAGGATGACACCCATATATATTTACCTCATGGAACATAGGCAGAGGTCAGAACAAACATGTGAACCAACAAATTTTCTCAGCATGTAATTATTGCTTCATTTTCAGTCATCCCAGGAACAGAAAATGTTCTTCTACACAACTGATTTCTGAATAGCTATCAAAGGCAAAACAAAACATCTTAACATTAAAGTTCCTCCCCAGAGTTATATATACATATATGTATAAACATTTGTACAGTTTGATTTCTTGACAGAATGTGACATAAATATAAGTGTCATCAAACTGATTTAGTATCACATTCTAGAGAGGTCCTGATATCTATTTTCTGAGCACTTTTTAGGTTTAAACTAAATCTAATTTGCCTTATAATTATCTGTTTGTTAAAACAAGATGGAAATGTTTATATAGTTCTCCTGTATATTTTTGTTACTTCACTTAAATTGTTGATTTTATCAAATGTTGGCCTTTTCATGGAACTAAGAAGATGAAAGAATATGTATATTTCAAAATAAACAGTACATTTTCTTGTTGCTATTGGATATTCACAGTTCTTCATTTTCTTTGCTATGCTATATAATAGCTAAACATACTTTGATACTTTATAGATAAAAATGTATTAGATTTAAGAGAGTTATTTAGATTTGCTTAGCATATCAGAATATATATCAACTCCTGAGTTCGCAAAATTTAACAAAAAATTAATGAAAGTGAAAATAGCATTTGAAAAATTCACAATTAATGAAATTTAGAAATCAAGGAACTCTAAGAAGTCATTGGTATTGTTATATTTTAACTGCAATTAAAGTTTATTTAGGTTTAAACTACTGCAACGTTCCAGTCTAAATTGGGGGTAGTATATTATTTCAAAGTTTATTACCTGTAGTTACTTCCAGAGTTCCAGGGAGCAAAGATCAGCTTTACATAGGTTATAGTTGACTAAGCATAACAATGAGCTTGAGTATAAGTGAAATGCCCTTATGGTTATAAGCAAGAATGACCCAGCTTTTCTGACATTTACTGCCTTCTATGGTTTTGCAAGCCTTTTTTCTCTGCTGGATTTCTTTGCAGCAGACACAGAGTAAAATTTCCCAAGTGATTATTTCTTTTTTGAACTGATACTACAAAAGAGCAACTCCATTTTTTTTAAGTGCCATGGGTTTTTAACACACAGGCAATGCTGAAAACATAAATGTCTCTGTAGAAATCATCTTCTCATGCCCTTTATTGATATATATTGGCATCACAGGAAATGTAAATAATAGAAGGGCAGTAAAGACTTAGACAGTCTCAAAGTAAAAATGCACCCTGCTAGCAACTTGTTTTCTATGTTATTGAAGAATAAGACTAAGTGGAGAAAAGGCATGTGGAGATCCAGGCACTTTTAGAATTTAATATAGAGTAAAACAGAATAGTAAGACAAGGTGATAAAATGTCAACTGACATATGCTAGAACTTGCCATTTATTTCTTAAATGACAGTTACTTCTTTTTAATAATTTTTATCTTGATGGTAGGTAACTAAATAGAATTTCTTCCTAAACCTCATAGTCATTGCATATGTGTTTGTGTAGATAGTTGTCTAAATATTCATAATACCAATTAGAAATTATCCTGAATATAATAAACTTTAAATTTCTATGAGATATAAACTTATAAGATATATTGTATTCAAATTGACTATTCTAGTAGATTGTTTTTCACATATTTATCCCTCTATAATTAAAATTTTAAGCAAATTATGAAAGTAATATTTAAACAGAGTTAAAACATTTAGAACAGTAAAACAACAGTTCCCTCCCTTACTCTTTTTTACTTTTAGTCTCACTGCTCAGAGACCATCACATTTAATTACATATTTCTGTTCTTAACACTTTGGGTTGTCATTTCATCTCTAAATAATATGGAAATTTTATTATTTTTTGATTTATCAGAGCTAGAGATTATTGATTTTGTTTTCACATTATCTCTATATTTATGAAGTCACTATTTTTACAATGACCACATCTGGAATGTGAGACCACATACCAGAAGTTTCATTATTTCTGCTAGAGATCATAAAAAATATGTCTCCTTCCTCATTTTTTAGAATAAAAATAAAAGTATGGTTGTCCATTCTTCCATCTCTCTTTCACATTCTAGTTTTCTACCTTTAAGAAAAGAAAGGAAGAAAGAAAGAAAAGAAAAAGAAAATAAAGAAAGAAAGGAAGGAAGGAAGAGAGAAAGGAGGAAAGAAAGGAAGGAAGGAAGGAAGAGAGAGAGAGAGAAAGAAAGAAAAAGAAAGAGAAAGAAAGAAGAAGAAAGGGAGGAAGGAAAGAGAGAGGGAGGGAGGGAGGAAGGAAGGGAGGAACTTTTATACTGTCAATTGAGACCTTTTTATATCTGTTATAGGATAATTATTTTGTCATTTACCTTTAAAGTTACAAAATTAAAAACCAATAAACAGCATAAAATAATTTTTATAATGCAAATATCATTTAATGCTGCACTGAGTATTTTCTTATGACAATATTTAATTCTCAAGGGATCCATTCTGAACCACTCAAGGAAGAGTTTTCTAACATCAAGTTGAAATTGATTTTTTTTTCTTATAGTCTTCTAGTCACTCAGAATCATGCTTTTACTTAGTTTGTTTATATATAAACCATACCTTTCTTTGATTTTCTTTTCACTTTTTTGTTTCTAAATACTTTTTTTAAGTTCAAATTTTACTTCTACAACTCATAGTTTTTTAAATCTTTTTCATACTCATATTTTTCTTTTTCCTTGAAGTCTTCTTCCTCAAGGAAGAAGACTGGTCTGCTCCAAATCACAGTTTTTCCCTGTAGGTTTTCCCTAAAGCTGTTTATCTGGAAATTGTTGCTCTTCTGGAACTTCCTTCATGGTTCTGCTAGTTCCTGTATCCATGCCTTTTTCCTTTTGGGATTTACCTCCCATTTGACTGTCCTAAACCCTAACACCCTGAGAGAAAAAAATGCTTTGGAGGTAATGTTTCCTTTTTAGCAGACCTAAAATATCTTTGTTCTGTAGCTACACTTGCCTGATAATTTGGCTAGATAGGGAATGCAAAGTTAAAATCTATTTTCTTAAGATTTGAAAAGTTATTATCTGTTCTTTTAGTTTCATAACAGTTTGATCTTTACTTCTTTGTAGGTGACTAGATTTTCCTCAAAAGAATTGTTTCCTCTCTCCATTTTTAATTTTAATAATTCACAATGTTTTGAGTTTTTAAACGTCCCTACAGATTCTGATCAGTGTTTGTTAGGGATGTCAATTTTAGATTGTGTTCATTTTAACAAAAAGTCATTTTAATATGTAATATATTTGATAAATTCTTCCTTTCCATTTTCCCTCTTCAGTATTTCTGGCCTCCTTAATATTTCTTTGTTGGGTTTCCTAGTCACTTCTCTATGGCATTTATCTTTTATCTAACATGCTCTCACTTTTATTTTTAGTTCATTTTGGTAGTCATGAATTTTTGTATTCTAAATTTTCTAGTGATTTCTTCATATTGTTGGCAATGATATTTTTATTTTTCTTCTGGAATTGGTCTGTTGTAGTAGATTTGTTTTCTTTTCCTTTGAATTCAAACTCTACACAAAATTCTTTGAGGACAATAATTGGAAGCTACCTTTTGATTTGTTTGCTCATGTTAATTTTAACATTTTCTCAGTACCCCAAATTATCACAGTATGCTTAGATTCTTTTACTTTTTTCTTTCTTTTTCTTTTTCTTTTTTTAAAAAATAGGTCTTTCTCTGTCATGCTGCAGGTTTTCTCTAAATGCTTAGTGATTCTGGTTTATCCACAGTTATTTGTGAATAAGACTCTTCAGATTTTAAGTGCATAAATGAATAGAGTTGGTCAACTGGTTGTCTTTGCTTTTGGTTAAGCAGATGAGCAGCCAGCAATGACACTAAGGGACACATATATTTCAAGAACACAAAGGGTCACCTTCTTGGAATCTGTGCTGGATCTTTTCTGTTTGCTTTTCCAGCTTTTCTCTAGACCCCTACACCTACTACATCAGCCACAGTCTTGCTGGTTCCGGTTACACTCCTCCCTCCCTCCCTCCCCTTTCCCCTTCAGGCCTCCAGGTGACCAGGTGACCACAGCTGCAGGATGTTGCCAGACTGAGGTACTTCAATATCTCTAATTGGTTTCATTAATCCTGCCAGCACCTCTGTGGTTAGTGCCTTCAATACACTTTCCTCCATTACTCTGGTGGAACGTGCCATATGTTTCCTGACAGGCTCCTGATAGAGTATCTAACACACAAAGGATCTGACCTAGTTCTACCATGATAACTAAGTCAATCTGTAAAGAAAATAACACTGCATTTTTTTGACATGGGATTAAGCCATCCTACAATGCAGACATTCAACTAACCCCCCCTCCCACCCCCGCATCCCACCACTTCCAACCTCATTTTTCCCTCTTCTCTCTACAACACATGCATTCTCCCAGAATGGATCTTCTGGAGTACTGCAGACAGGTTTGCTCTCTCTCGGCTTCAGCCTTCTCAGAACAAAGCTGGATCTTCCCCAGTTTTGCTCCCACAATAGTTTTTAATGGGATACAAGAGGAGAAGAAAATATTGTATTTGTTCTATTTGCCTCACTAAATGGAAAAATCCCTCTTCCTGCAGTTTACTTTAAATTGAGACATAAGATGCCACTTTAATTTTATTAAAAATATATAAAACACTTATGAGGTATAAAATGTAATCATACAAATGTCTGCTGTGGGAATTCTCATTCCCATTTTTTTACTCTTTGTCCTAATACCCTCTAGTTCATATTGGAAAATTTGTGTTAATTTCTCCTTACTGCTTACAGTATTTCTTATTGCAAAAATAAACAAAGATATATAAGGTCTATTCTACACAAATATTAACATATGTACACAGATGTGTCTATATTTAAACTAAAAATCCTTGGAAGCAATTTATTTCAGTTTATAGGTTTTATTTTATTCATATTTATCGGTTATTATACTCAGTATTCCATTGTGTAGAGATATACTATATTTTATTTAAACTTTTGTTTATTAATGGGTATTTGGTCTGTTTACAATATTTATCTGTACAAAACAAATTTGTATCTTCAGGTGTGTAAATTCGAGGAAGATTACTAGTAGTATGATTGTTGGGTCAAATTGTAAATTGGTACATATAGAGAGACAGAAAGATAATCTTGTTACATGTCAAATTAATCTCTGCAGGAGTTGTATGATTTTGAACTCCCACAGACTCCCAGCAGAATGTTCTGTTCAATTTCTGGATTTGTGCCAATATGACAAATGAGAACTCGTATTTCATAGTATCAATTTGCATTTCTCTTATTATGAGTGAGTTTGGGTATTTTTCATAATTTAAAGATCATAGAATAGTAATGAATAGAGGAATAAGTTAAAAATAAATCATGAAAAACCGTTATTAAAATTGGTGCTTATAATATTAACTTAAGTCATGAGAAGATTTTAATGTTATATTAAGTGATAAAGTCTTATAAAGCTGTAAACTATTCTTAGCCTTAAAAGTCTATCTTTTAGGAATGTGATGACCACTTGTAGATCCTTCCTTAGAGGTGTGCAGATATAAGCAGAAAGAATAGTAGTTCTTTTCTTAAAATTTTATTTAGTTAATCTGTAGAAATAAATGTATATATTTATTTTAAATTTAAGAAAATGTTACTTACAAAATAATCGCATTAAAAATATGTTCATTTTTAAGCATACGCATATACATGTTTACCTGTGTTAAATTCTTAAACAACAAAAAGTATAAACTAAAATTTTAACCATGATTATCTCTAAGTTGTTAGGATCAAAAATGACTTACAACTTTTAAATATATACATTTTTAATTTTCCTACGATGAACATCTATTTTTTACAATAAGAAAAATAATTATTTTTATTTTGATAGAAAATCAGAAATTGAAGAAGTTGATATCACTGACCTTGATTAGTTTTCTAAAGATTTGAACTTTTACATAATCTGGGTCATATTTCAGTGTTCTTCTATTAATTATTTTAAAAATTCTCTTGCTTTACATCTTTGGAAAATATAACCATAAATATTAATTAAACTTCAGGAAAAAATTTGTCCTAGAATTAACCAGCAATAGGCTAAAGTTTGTACTATATATAGTCTTGTTATTTTTTTCCAATTTGTTTCTGAAATGTTTAGGAAGGTGAGTTACTTCTTCAACAATTGTCTTTAGATTTTTTTTCTGCAACTTTTTGAGGGCAGGGTCAACCTGTTCTTATTTTTTTCTTCAGAGCCTAGCTAAATATATCAAAAGTAATACATATTCGATCAATATATTTAAATTAATAAATGGACAAATATTTAAAGGAAGAAATCAACACCATAAAAATACACTAAATATGCTAAATCATTAAATAATTCCAACTTCTCTTACCAAGTATGAACCACCACAGATTAGATATATGTGCTTTCACATATAAGATATTTTTTGAAAGCAATCTCAGTGAATTGACATATGTGCTAAATATGAGTATCTTATTCACTAAACAAATTTTTGACTAGTTTCTATAATCTGATTCTGTACTAGAAATTGGACATATACATTGAACAAAGCAGGCATGGTCTCTGCCTTTCTAGAATTTAAACTCTATGGAAAAGATATACAAAGATAAAAGACTAATCACAAACAATTTAAATCATGATAAATAAAACTAATAGTGTAAATTAAAGAAAACAAATATGTAAATGTTTTAGATTTGATGGATTATGAAGGCCATTGAATTTGGATATGTTATGTTACACAGAAATATTTAACTGATACAGACATTATTTGAAAATTCTACCAAAATTGGTAAGATTATTTTGAACCTCTTTACAGAAAAATAAAGTGAACAAACAAACAAATGTAGGAATGAAAAGACATAGCTAAAACTACAGAAAGCTTTTAATCATTTATTATGCAATATACAGCAATTTAAAGAAAATATATTCTATAAATTAAAAGTAATAATCTTCCAGCAATATATAAATTGCCAAAAAATATCCAATAGGAGAGTGCTTGAAAAAATTACAATAACAATTAGAATTTTAAAAGGATTGACGAGCTCTATTAAAACTGTTACTAGGAACAGATGGTTTTCCTAATTTCTACTTAATTATAAATAACAGATAGTCCCAAAGTTACTTAAACTTTTCCTGATCATAAGGAATGATCAAAGTCTCCTCTATACATGCTTTCAAGTAAGCACAGCTATAACTTAAAGAAAAAACTTGTATAAGAGGATAAAAAGAAAGTAAATCATAGGTTGATTTCACTAATGGATATCAACACAAAATTCTAGGTAAAATATAATCTGCACCACTTATCAAATAATACAAAGTATAAACCTTTATGAATGAAGAGCATTCATTCTAGGAATCCTAGATGTTTAAATATTAGGAAACATCAAAATAAGCTATTATAGTAAACACACACACGGAGTTATATAATTGTCAAAAATTCTTGATAAATATCAAACAACCATTAAAATGTCAATAATTCTTTATTTATAGGAAGAACCTAAAATAGTAATCATAATGAGTTATAAAAATTAAATAAAGTGAAAAAAATTTAAACATCTAGGAGTAAATTCAACAAGAAAAATAAACAATATTAAGAAAACTCTAAAATCATATTTAAGGTCCTAAAGGAATTTCTGAATAAAAAAATGTATAACTTGCCTTAGTAATTGGATATTTAAATATAAAATTGCCAATTAAAAAAAATATATCTGTGTGCATATATTTGCTTGTATGTACTTAGCACTATTGTGACTATAACTTATGATATAAACTTTGTTTTGTTTGTTTATTTGTTTGTATTTTATGCTGTCTTGACCCAGTTTTGAGGCCCTGGATAGGGGCAGGTCAGTTACCCTGACCTAATTAAGAAACAGGTGACTTTCCCCACTACTTCATCATATGACAGCCCAAGTTTACTATGACCTTAATGCTGTGGTCTCATACATTAAGGGTCCCGTATCCAATAACCCAATACTATTAAAATTACTAACTCCAACTAATCACCAATCAATAAAAGTTTTGCTAGTATACAATGGCTAATAAGTTCTATTCAGTGTCTACTTCAGTAAACTTTTTCAAACACAGTTTGCCTTCACATCTGAAAAGACACAATACATCTTTTCTAGGCTACACTTAGGAGAACTCCGGAAACTTGCCATCATACACTGTCTTTGCAGATAAGATTTTAACTATACTCACCTTTTCCTGGGTGACATTACATCAGTGACATTACATTGATGACATTGTCCTCCAAAAATGACAAGTGCTGAGGCCCACATTCCATCTAGTCTGGTTAATACAAGTCAGCAGGCTAAAATCCTCTCCAACTTGCCCATCTCCATATAAGGGTATAGAAAAATGTCAATTAAATATGGCTCTTGAGATATCATTGACAAATATGGCAAGAAGGGCATCAGTGAGATTTTAAGGCATAAATAAAATTGTAGTGGGTAGAATAATAAATGTACCAGAGCATACAGAGTCAGCATATCTGGTTTACCTTTTGAAAATTTTGTAAAGAAGAAATGGTAAAGTATTTGGAGAATAATTTGTGCTCATGAGATATTTTCTTATATGAGACAATATTAACTTAAATATGAATGTTGTTGGAAATGATTTCATAAATTGTGGGCACTGATGATTTGGAAGAAACAAGGATTAATGGCAGGAGCAGGGTGCTATGGAAGGAGAGAGAGATGATATTCAGAGTGATAACACCATGTGTGGAAAAGGATTTTGACAAGGGGATAGTGGTTTCATTCATTCTGAGAGAAGAAAGAAGGAGTCTATGTACGTGCATTTTATAATTAGATTTGATGGTAGAAAAATGAGAAAAATAAGAATGCTAATTTCTCAAAGACAATATAAGGTAAGTCAGCAGCTAGTGTGTATGTGGAAGGAATTTGAGATGAAAGGAATAGGAGATAGAAAGAAACCAAAATATAAGATTGTCTTTTGAAAAGCAGATAAAAAAATCTAAAAAATGTTCTAAAAAATCCTGAAATTACTGAGGACATTTTTTAAGTTAGCAATTCTGATAGGAATATACGTATACATGGACAAATACATATACATATATGTATAAAATACATATGTCATCCCCAAATCTATATCCTGCTTATAAAATAATTTTATGAAATTACTTAGTTAGATGGAGTGGGAAGTGCTTTCGGTATCGAATATTTACTGTTGAAGGCATGTTGTAGCTATGTGAAATAAATATAAAATTAGAAATTTGATTTTTTACATACTATCAATGTGGAGACAAAAGTTAAGAAAACTATATGGCAAGAATGAATCATTTTAAATTATCGAAGTATTTAACTTTAAGATCGGTATGTACCAGATGTACAAGTAAGTTTACAAAAGTTTGAGTAAAGGAAAGTTAAGCTATAAGAAAATTTGTTGTTTTTCCTTCACAAAAAAAAAATGCTAAAATTTTCAAGTAGTTTTTATTGTGAAGACTATTCTATGTGATTTTTACTTCAGAAAGTTGAATTTTGAATATGCATATCTAATTTGCATTAAAATACAGTTATCTGCATAGCTATTTTTTCCAGTGTTGACTGTCAAAAGTGCACCATACTGAATAACTATTTTTTAAAATGAAAATTTGAGTGCATAAGCTTTGTATAATTTTAATATAATTACATGCCTGGTGCCTAATGTCCAATACCTGATTTCATGGCAATCATGGATCAACTTATACTAACACAATTATATAGGTTGACATTTTGTAGGATTATAATTTATTGGCAAGTGGTAGGAATCTATGGGAAACATTAGGAATTGCTTAAATACAACACAAGATAATCTGCTAACAAGTAGAAAGTGTTTTGCTTTCTATGAAGGACTTTTCAAAGCAAAATTGTAACAAACTGGAGATCATACACAATTATGTAGCTTGAGAGCATACAAGTGTGGATTCAATACAACATTGACATGCAGGATATTGAGTTAACAAAATCATTACTGCATAGAAAATATGTGAAAAACACATATTAATGGAAGTGTTTATTCTGCAAGTAGGTTTTAAACACACGACACAAAAGGCAAATATTTTTCAGGCAATATAAACATAAAGTTGATATGGTCTTTGTAATAACCTCTCTTAAAACTTTTGTGACATAGAAATTGACTATGTTTCTTCAAGCATATGGGCAATCATTAATCAAATATTTTAGAGCACCTACCATACACCAGTACCTATAGGCACTAGGGATACAGGGGCAAACAAAAGAGACAAATTGCCTTCTTCATGGACCTTATAATCTAGTGTGGCACTCAGAAATGAACAAATACTTCTCTCAGGTGATGACAAGTGATAGGAGAATTAAGGCAGCTAAAGAAAATAAGGAGGGACATCGGAGTACATCAATCAATTACTTAACACAGCCAGTGATACTGCATGGAGTTGAAAACTATTGGTGGCAAATTAGGGTTCGTCTTACATCAAAATTACCGCATTGCCTCATTAGCTGAATGAACGGTGCAAAGAAGGTATGTCAAAGAAGGAAAAAAAAACCTACTGAACTAGTGTATCATAATTGAACAATCAATATTCACAGATCATTTTATCTGTTCTTAGAGCTGACCTTCTCCCATGACCCTGATATTCTCAATAATTATTGTGATTTTATATTTAAAGAAATAAAAGATACATATTTTGTTCAAGCCAGTTTAAATCACGATAGCATGAACCTTTCTTTCTGGCCTCAATGGGACATGCTAAAACATGTTACATGGAAAGCAGTTTTATGGAATTTTAGCTATTCTGTAAACCTATGTGTTTAAAATATAACACGTTAATAGGCACAAGTCTTCACATTTTGTCAGGTAGACAAATAAGAATCGATCGGATCACATGCACTCAGGGAAAAAAAGTTGAAATTAGCTAACTTTATGTTAAATTAATAAAATTTGTAAGAAATGGTCATGAATTATGAAACAACAAAAATACTTTTCCTCAATTTCAAACACAGATGTATTATTATTTCTGGATGAGGAAAGAGGGAGGGAGGGAAGGAGGGAGGGAGAAAGGAAGGAAGGAAGGAAGGGAGGGAAAAGAGACAGTCATTTTCCCTTCAATATTATAGAAGGTAATTCACATTCCCTATTTGCCTTTTGTCTTGAGAAATAAAAGGGCTTACTTGATTATAAAGTAATCGTCTGTTGAGTTCCTTTAAGTAATACACTTCATAAGGAAACTCACATTATGATTTAAAATTTTTCATTTCTGCTAATTTGTTCATAAATCTGATGCTGATATCAGCATGTCTTTCTTATATACAGTGTGGGGTATGCAGAAAAGTTGCTCACAAAAGAGGTTCACGTCTCCATCACCCAAACCTGTGAGTATGTTATGGTACATGGCAAAAGTGACTTTGCAGAAGTATGTAAATCAAGGAATTTGAGGAGCGAGAGTATCCTGCATTATTCAAGTGGTTTTAATTTAATCACATGGGTCCTTAAAAGCTGAGACCATTTTATACTGTGGTCGGAGGAACATAGGACAAGGGAAGAATGGTCAGAGAGATGCAACCTTGCTGACATTGAAGATAGAAGGGAGCTGTGAGCCAAGGAGGAAAAGTGGTCTCTAGAGGCTAGAAAAGGCAAGAAAACCGAATGTTTCCAGTCTCTCCAGAAAAGAACATAACCCTGTTGACACCTTAGTTTTAGCCTAGCACGAACTCTGTCAGACTTCTAACCTTATAGGATTTGTGTTGTTTTAAGCCACTAAGTTTGCGCTAGTTTGCTGTAGCAGCAATGGGAAGTTAATACATAGTGGGAAGTTACTGCCCAATAGTATGGGACATTTTATATCTTTCCTGTTGCCTCAGGAACATGCATATGAGAAACAGAAGAACAATACTCAGTTAAAAAAAAACACACACAACAGTTTTTACAGAAATACAGTAAGTCCCCAAATACGAACCTTCAAATTGTGAATTTTCCAAGATGCGAACGTGCATTGGCACGTCCAAACACGTAAGTTAGCTCATGTGTCTGGCGTACATCGTCACGTGCGTGTATCCTCTACAGGTTGTTACGCTTTTGTGTACTTTATTGTATAGCACTGTATAGAGTACAGTAGTATAGTATCTTTATTTCAAGCCCAGGATGTACGGAAGCAAGAGTAAAAGCAATGGGGATGTAGCTCATACTAGTGCACTTTTCAAGGTACTGTACCGTACGATTAAAAATGTTTTCTTTTTTTGTGTGTTTGTTTTTTATGAATTATTTGTGTGAAAAGTATTATAAACCTATTACAGTAGGTTTATACGGTACAGTACAGTACTATATAGCCGATTGTGTTAGTTGGGTACCTAGGCTAACTTTTTTGGACTTACGAACAAATTGAACTTATGAACGCGCTCCTGGAATGGAACTCTTTCGCATGTAGGGGACTTACTGCAATGGAAGTTTCTTTCCAAATCAATATTTTCCCATTACTTCATGATTCTTTCCCAAATTAAAAAAATGCAATTGTAACCAAGGCATATGACCATGTACTTTAGTACTATTACACCAGAGAAAACAAATACATTTTCATGCAGTGTCATAAATAGGTAGAAGATAGTTCATAACTCCATTGCTTATAAAAGATCATCTAGGCTGTAGTACTGCCAGTGTGTGTTTGTTTTTTACAATTGATGGATTGGGTTAAAAATCCCATGAAATATTTGTTTTGAGATGTTCCCTTATGAACTTTTATTGTGCTATTGAATTTAATTGCAAACAATAAGAATGATGGCATTTATATTAGATATGAACAAACAAGGCAAGGTAAAAAATTGAATTATGTGTTGAAATTCTGCACAATATCATTTACTTTCTTGTAAATTACTCAAGTATATTTATTTGTTAATCAAGGTTACAAGAGACAATAATTATATATTTAATTTCTAGCTGATATTATTTCCAATTTAGCTTATGGAAAGAGGAAATCCTTATTTCAGTGAATGTAAATACTGTTCTGAAGCAATATTCTATGTTCAACTCTTCATTATTCATTGAAATATTCTCTATCAAAGATGACTAGTAAATTTTGATCTCCCAACCTTCAGCCTAGTAATTAACTGAGCATTAGTAACACGACACACAAGCAAAAGTCATTCATCTGGTGAGCATGAGGAGGTAAAAAGAGGATATTTAGAGAAACGGAGGGGCCAAGATTATTATGAGCTGAGGAAGATTCGTGGAATATCCAGAAGGGAGTATAATTGGCCAGAATGCATTTTACATCATTTAAGAAAAATTCTCTGAGCAGAACAGCAACAAAAACATGCTAAGGAAGTGGGGCATAAAAATGTTAAATGAAACCAATAAACATTGTATAGGCAGATACTCATATGTGTTGGCAAACTGACACTGAATAAAGTAACAAAATCGAATTTGGAGACAAGCAAATTAGATTACTTAGTATGGATCAGCCTATAGTATGAACAAAATGCAAATGAAAAAGTGTCAACTCAAATCATTTTGGTAATATCAAGTTAACCAGGAATCAGTAAACTATGGAGTTATATCAAAGTATCTCTTACCACCTTCTGCATGTGAATATGGTTTGATAACATATCATGAATGATGGGTGCTGGAGAGAATTAAAGGAAAGAAAAGAATCTCCATCACCTTCTGTGGTAGTGATAGGACATAACTAATGATGGGGAATACTCCTGTACAAATCTTTTGGGATACTTTACTAACTAGTCTAATAATGAAGCATATTCTCAAGTATCCATAACAATGCCTCAAAATCTGGTGTAAAATTATTAAATTTCTGCTCATTTTTTATGCTTTGCTCTGATGCTAGTACCTATTGATTCAGACTTAGGACTGCTTTTGAAGTTAGGCAAGTGCTGTTTGCTTTGATGTCAATAGATGTTCCAAACTTGACTCAGCTCTATAGAGGCAAGGAACAAAGAGAGAATCTGAGTAGAGACTTTAATAAAATAGGTTCTCTGTACACAAGTAAAGCATAGATATACAGGAGAATATCAGAAATATAAAAGAAATGTCAAACCAGACAGAAAAACTTTTTGATGTAGGTGTCACAGATCAAACTTTGTTGAGAAAAATTTTGATGAAATGTCTCTGAATCCTCAAGAAAAACATATCTGTTCACTCGGAGACTTATTAATAAAAGTTTCTTTAATATTAACTGGATATATACAATGAGCTTTCTACAGTTTTACAAACAAATTGCAGGTTTTATAACTTCTCTGGGTTTAGGTTATATGGTTCTCTTAAAAATAAGTATAAGCACAGTATATTTTAAACTATACTTTTTGGGTTTCCTTAAAATTATGGTGTAACTTCTGTATAATATCTTGAGTCTTGGTGAGAGATACTGTAAGAAGGATTTATTTCATGTAGATATGTTTAGAAGACAACATCAGTATGTCAAAGTACAAGCTAGAGAATACCAATGTCCTCATTTCCTTGCTTAATCATATTAGATCCCAGCCCCTCAATGTAATCAATCATTTGTCCTCGCTCAATTCCTTTGCTCTTTCTGGCTTCACCATACTTTGCTAGAAAAAGTTGAAAACAAATACAAAACAATTTGGTTAAATCCTGTCTTCTACTCTGCACCTGACTGGTTTTCACTTTATTCATGCTGACTGCACTCCCTTTTAATTACTTAGCAATATCTCTAGTAGACGCTTATTCCTGCAATTAACTTCAGTGCATTTTCCGTTTGTTTACTTCTCACACTCTTAAGACAGCTGCTTTGTACCTTCCTCTCCCTCCTTAAATTTTTAACGCTTCCATTCTCACTCTTATCTGATGAATTCTCTTCCGGTTTCATTGAGAAAACAGAAGTTGATCAGAAGAGAACTTCCATGACACTTCCCTGAAAAAAACTCTCAATGATGCCCTGCTATGTTGTACATAAATATCACAGTTCTGCTAATGCCACATAAATCCGTACATGTTCTGAGCCATTACTCCACTTTTTTCTCTTATGTCCTCTCTGACTCCTCTCCCTTTTTTTTCCAGCCAAGCCTCTGTTGATGTTCCATGAAAACACCAGGCATTTGACTACGCAGATGTCTGGAAGTTTTGCTTAGAAAATTCCCAGCATGGTCAAATTCTCAGCATGGTCAAAAGTCTCCTTCTCAGTGAGAACCTCCCTGGCCATCCTCTTTTTTTTCAGAGGACATCGCTAACATGGACACTTCCTTTCTCTTTGCCCTGTCAGATGTTTCTCCAAAGCACTTACCATCTCTGACCAACAATATTAGAGTTCATTTACATACAGCACAGAAAGTACCTATACTGTATCCAGAGCTATATGAGTATTGGCCGCTATTACCATTATTATTATTATTAAAATACATTGCACTTAAAAATTTTTATGTCACCCTAAATCCCAATGTAAATCTGATAAAGACAAGGGTTTTGTCTGTTTTGCTCACTTCTGTTTATCGCCAGATGTTTAGGCCCTGGTACACTGCGTGGTATACAGTATGGGCTTCACTGATGTTTGTGAAACTATAACTGAATATTTGAACTGCTTCAGGAGTATAATTATTCGTCATTATATATCTATCTAGTTTATTATTATTTAAATAAGGGAGCCATTAAAAAACAAGTTGAAATAGCTATTTCCTATCCCAAGTTTTATAAAATGGATATGTTTCTGTATCTTTAAAAATTATATATATTTTAAATATTTACACATTGCTGTGAATAGAAATTATAATCTACTGCCCCAAGCTTGAAGAGCCAAGTATTTTATTGCCAATATCTTTTGAGATAAGTACGGGATAACACTTTTTGGAAATGATTGTACCATTTTAAAAATAGTGACTGTTGCACAGCAGACTCAGAAAATTAATTTTTTCAGTCCATTTCTCTGTCTTTCAAAGTCCTATATAATATATAGCCTGTTTGGAGAGCACTTCACTTAATAGACTTGTTTCAAATATTTATACTTGAATCATACATTCATTATAGCAATAATCATATAGGAATACTGTTAATTATTTAATCATTTGTCTTTTCAGTTAGAGGGGAAACTACCTGACTCCATAACAAAAGGGCTGGAACATAAAAGGCGTTAGGTTATTTTTTGTTAAACCAATCACATCTACTCACATCTATTAATCAACCAATCAATCAATAAGTCCGGGTCTTTCCTATGTCATCTACTCAGAAAACTGTTTTGCAGTCCCCTGCTTTTCATTTGTGTTCTGAAGAGTTACTTTCCTATATAAGTGATTTTTCATTAAGAAGAGTTAACTTATATAGAAAATCACTCCATGTGTATATAGGCATACTATCTCAATATCAAAATAGGAGCATCCATAATGCCATGTCTGTGTGTAAAATATAAACTATAATGCATCCATATTAATATTCATATATATGAAAGTTACTGTATCAGTAAAAAAGGCTAAAATTGAACTATATAGGAAACATAGATAATTGAGTTTATGGTTCCCATTAAAATCTTATACAAATATCTGAATTTAAAATTTGAAATTTAAGATATCTCAGTGTTTTGAAACCTGAGAAAGTTTCCCCCTAAGTCACAATGGGGTGTAGTAATTTGAACAACTATTCTACATTTTTCTTTTTTAAAAATCCCCACTCTACACTCCTGCACATGTGTACACATTCCAGCACTTTCTCTCTGGTGCTTAGAGAGAGCAGGAAGCATGTGAGGCATGGCCAGGTGCCTTTACATCACAACGATAGTTTCACAACCATGGGAACATGGAGGAGGGCCTCTGGTAATGGTCATGGACACTTCTTTAGTCCTCAGCTGTTCAGCCTGTGAGGTAGTTGTTGGTTCCCAGAGGTTTCAAGAGTCTCCAAGGGAGTGTCTGATTGACATGAAGTTATTAGTGTCTGTCAGCCTCTCATGCAGCAACCTACAAAACTTCCTGGAAAGGAGGCATCTAGTAAAAATTTCAGCATTTTGCTATAGGCATATATGATTTTCTTGCTGAATTTTTTTCCCTGAGACAAAAAATAATTGTCTCATTGGAGGTTGAGGTTGAATTTAAAAATATCACTGTAGTACGAAGTAATCCCTCATTTTACTTCAAAATCTATATCTAAATATGACTCCTCCTTTAAGAGTGATGGCTTAAGACCCACCAAAGCAGACCATAATTTCATTTTGTTTACAACAGGAATTTTTAAATAAACAAAAGTTTTGTTGTGACATGGATTCATGACTTTTTTCTAATTAGATATTTAGAGAATAGTCCTGGTAGAAAAAGACCTACTTAAATCAATTTATCTTCTAGGGAAAGCAAATGGGATTTCTTTAAGTGTGCCACTGCCTATGCAAAAAAAAAAAAAAAAGATTCTTGCATCCAAGATAAAAAGTCTAAGAGAAAGAATTCTCTGGTTCCACTCTCAAATAAACATCTAATCATACCTGTTAAAAGGAAAAGAGAAAAGCAGTCCTCTTTAGCTGCTGGATTGCTTTTCTTTATTGCAGCACTATTCAAAATAGCCAAGGTGTGGAAACAACCCAGATATCCATCAACAGATGAACGTCTAAAGAAAAGGTGGTATCCCTAAAAAGATGAAGCCTAAGACACATCAACCTATCACATTTATGTTATAAATATAAAGAATTCTAATGTTCCTAGAGTAAAAGAAGTTCTCTTTAATTCAAACCTTTGTGAAGAATTAAATTCATATATACTTATATACACAAATAATTTCAATGCTGCTGGAAATTTTATAAATGCTGTAGACTTTTTTCAAAGAAAGTTCAACTTTTTTGCAGTTGTTTTAGCATGTATTTAGAGCACAAACGTTATCTCAGTTATGACAATCTGCCACCTTTTAAACACCTGCAAATGGATTTTGGTTGCCTGTGATGGTGTTGGAACTCTTTACAGCCCATATTTGTTAATTAATATTCTGCTTATAGATTTAATGTCACTGGAAACTAAACAAAAATATTACACGAAGCAACAAACAAATGTCAAATAAAGTTAATAAAGCAACATGCTACAAAAATAGTAATAACACAAAGAATCAATTTAGATGATAAGTCAGAGATATTATTACAAAAGGAAAATATTGAAGTGTTAATAGAGATTTATTTAACCCAATCACTGTGCATAAGAATTTATTTCTTGGTACACAATTGAATGGGTGATTATTTTAAGATGTCCCTGCATACTTGGTTATGAGACAGCAATGAGCCACTTGTATGCAATAAGATCCTCAACACCACCAATGCCCTTGCTGTGTGAAGAGATGCAAATGGGTTGCAAGTGAACAAGGTCTCATCAGCTAATGATGGAATAGTTAATGAGAGTACATTCCCTCTCAGGTACTTCGATGGACTGATTTGTATTCCCCCATAAATTCATATATTGAAACCTTAACCCCCAATGTGACTGTATTTGGAGATGAAGCCTTTGGGAGGTAATTAAGGTTAGATGGAGTCATGAGGGTAAGGTGCTCATGATGGAATTAGTGGCTTTATAAGAAAGGAAGAGTGAGAGATTGATCTCTTTCTGCCAGGTGAGGACACAGCAAGAAGGTGGCTGTCTGCAAGCCAGGAAAAGGACCCTTATCTCAACCAAAGTGGCTGAATTTGATGATGGACTTTCCCGTCTCAAGAACTGTGAGAAATAAATGTCTATTGTTTAAGCCACCCAATCTGTGGTATTTTGTTATAGCAGCCTGAGCATACTAATACAGGTACTTGGGAGGCAAGTGTTGCCTCCAAAAGGCATGAATGTTTTGTCCTGGCTTGAATGAGACCTGCTAATGATCTTCTAGCTCCCAAAAACTGTAGTCAGAGAGATTCCTGTCAAGGTACCTAAGACCAGTTTCCCAGTGCTTAGAAAGGAAAGCCCCATTCCAGTTCAACATTTATACTGTGGCAAAAGGTCACTGGAAACCTCTCCCAGGGCAGGTCCTTTGGAGCCATGAAGTGGGGGTCCTTTGGAGCCCAACTGTGACCACACGTGCTTGTCTACTTCTCTGTAGCAGATCTGCGCATACTGCCTGTCCATATTCCTTGAACCTTTCTTTGTCCTACAGCAAATTACTCCCACTTCTATCTGCATCTATGGTCTGAGGGATGTCTTTCTCTTTTCTTTTTTTCCCTTAGAGCCATATAAAGCTACTCTGACTCCCAGGTGGTAAGAGCTTTAATGCCAGGAAATCAACATTTCCCCCGGAGTAGCCTTCAGGCAATAAGTATAAATATCCCAGCCCCCTCATCTTTTTCAGGGATATATTTCTGAGATATTTTATACAAAGTCTCAGAATTTCTCTGTGAGAGTGATCTCCATTTGCCTCCATTTTAGTTGAATTATAAGTGTGTCCTTTATTGGTTACCTTCCCTTCCCTGTATTACTCTCCACTCCTTGCTGGAACTTCCTGCACATCCCAAATAATCTACCAATAATCAAATCCTTAACCCTGATCTGCTCATGGACAAACCAAGCTAACACACACTGACACTCTGAAGAGCTGTGTACTTACTCTTCTTAATGGATACGAGATAAAATTCTATCTAAGCATATTGGTACTTGAGAATGGGGTTTTCCTCCATTGTAGAGCTGGACTTCTGTGTTGAGCAACTGAGCTAGTAGCTATCACTGTTTCGGCTCTGCATGGTCTTCTCAACTTAGCTGTTCACAGCCCAGATTGTAGGGCTAACATGGGGTAGCAAAGCAATAATAGCTAAGCTTTAATGAACGCTTCAGACCTTGTTCTAAGAGTTTGACATATGGTATTTCATTTTATTATAACCGCTCTATGAGTTAGATACCATAGTGTCACCCAAATGTACAAAAGAATAAACATGCAGAGAAGATGGTGTAATAATAGGTTCAGAATAACAGCACTGGTAAATAGCTTAGTCAGGAAGTAAACCCAGACAGTTTAATTCTGGAATCCGGTCTTAAACAGTATACTCTCGTCTCATTGACTAAGTTTCTCAGATGATTCAATTTTTGTTTCCAAATTGGTAGAGGGTAAGGTTCATTTTTGTTCTCAGCTTTTTCTCATTTGAATTCAGTCACTGTCTCACCTGGAGAATCTACTCCATATTTACAAATAGATAGTTTGGCCATTGGTAAGAACAGGAATAACACCACTGAGAGAAGGACACTTATAACTAGTTCCCTTACAACATGGAAGCAAAAAATAAAGAATAAAACTGGGGAATACTTCTATTTCTCAGTTTAATCTTTCTTTCCATATATTTTGATCTAGTAGGCTAAGGAGATAGTGTAGCAGGAAAGAAAAATCATGTCTCCTCTCTCCTGGAATTTATATTCTAGTGAGCTGATAAAGAATATAATCATAAAAAATGAATAAAACTTTTCCAGGAACTTTTAAGTGCTCTCTAAAAACACACACAACAAGGTGATACAAGAGAATGTCTGAGGTTACTTGCTGAGGGTGGAACAATTGTGCTCAGACCTGAAAAGAAAGAGAGCAAGGCATGCAATATTCTAGGGTGGATGTTTGAGGCAGAAGGGATAACAAGCCCAAAGCCTAATATGGAAAGAAGTTTGTGATACTCAGTGAACAAGAAAAAGGCCAGGATGGCTTGGGAGTAATGAGCAACAAGGAGGGGTTTCAAAACAAGCTTGAAGAGTTAGACAGAAGTCTATTTCTATAGAGCCCGGTACCTGGGGAAGAAGTTTGGATTTTATTCTGAGTATAATTAGAGACAGTGGAAGATTTTATGCATAAAAGACGTAATCTGATTTATTTTTTAAAAGATACATTTAGCTTCTATGAGGAGAATCAGTGAATGGGTCTGAGGGAAGAACAGATAAAATACTTTGAAAGCTACGCAGAAGTTTAGGTGAGTGGTGGACCAAGGTGGTATTGGTAACGATGAAGAGTAGATCCACATAGGATGATGGTGTGCATGTGTATCCAATAAGACTGCCTCACATCCTTCCTGCCGAATCCCATAAGCTGACTATGTTCCAAAGTCTTATATAGTAAACAATGTAAGAGAAGGAGTAGCTGTGATAGCAAGATCAGAGAGAGTGCGCCTGATGTAGTACAGAGTTTCTTTATCATGCTAACCCTACTGCCTTATGGTAATTTCAGTATCATTGATTGGGCCTGGTCTTCCTGAAGTGCACCATGCCCATTCCATGGGGTCAAAAACCAAATATAAGAATATAGACAGGCAAAGAAAATGAAAAAGTTCTAATTCTCAAGTGAGTGATCATTTTGGACACTTATAGTCTATATTGGAAATAAGAGCATAATTAAAAAAAAAAACCCAACTACCTACCACTATATTATGTTTCTATAGTGCTTCAACATCTGAAATGAATAAATTACTCCTAAGAAGTAGAAAATAGATTGCTTATGTGAAGCAAGAAATTAAAGTAAGCAAAGTCAACAGTTGAATTTATCTGTTGAATTTGAATAGTATAAATAATCCAGGTGATTTTTCTTTTACTTTAAAGTATGAGTCTTGAAATCCTCTTCGTGCTATAATTCAAACTGAAGTCAAAGTTTCATCACACAAGAGTAGAAAGTATTTCATAAAATGTCACTCACTAATCTCATACCAAACCAACCACTTATTACTATTTTCTAAGATCCTTATTTAGGTTCCACAACTTGCACTGAATTAATCAGGGAGATGAAAAAAGCAAAGATGGCCACATTTAGTGAGGTCTAACTTGCAAATGTTAATCATTGCAGATAACATATTACCATATTCTCTGTCTATAATACAGAGTATTAGTTCACATAGGAATGTGATTTTAAATAAACCGTATAATTTCACATTGAATTGCTTAGGGAAATTCCCACTCTTTTAAACCAAACCAGAAACGAGCATTTAAATGATCAGATGTAACATAAATGAATACACTGGTGCATGAAAATAATAAATACAACCCAATTTCTGTGGGGTTTTTTTCCATTTTCTGGAGTAATTTACAGCACCTGTTATTGAGTCTTTAATTTATACTTCATATTTATGTGAACTATCTCTTAATGTTGACTGCTATATAAAGAAATCATATTTGTCACTATTTCCAGGATCCTACAGTGATCTAGAGATTTAATACAACAGAATTTAAAATTAGATTTTGCATCATGAACACATATAATGGACACTTTAGCAAATCAAGCACATTTTATGAAACATAATGATGTGATCAAATAATGTAAATCAATACAATATTTTTCCCTGTTTTTTTTTTTGCCAATGTTAGGCAGAGGCATGCCTTAAAATATTCTTATGACCTATGTTTCCAGGAGTGAAAAACGATGCCTTTTAAATAAGAACCCCCTCACTTCTCACCCTTGTACTCTAAATTCCATTGTAAGGATTTATTTTTCTTTCTTTCCTTACTTATTTATTGTTTTCCCATGTTGTCTTTAACTTCTAGTTTTATTGCATTGAAATCAATGTCATCTGTACTGTTTTCTTTTGGAGATTTATTAAGGAATTCTCTGTGGTCTCTTTCTCTTTTCAGCTTTATTGAAATATAATTAACATAAAACATTGTGCAAATTTAAGGTGTACAGTATAATGATTTAATAGAAGTATATATTCCAAAATGATTATCACAATAAGATTAGTTAAAACATCCATCACCTCACATAGTTACAATTTGTGTGTGTGGGGGGGGCCGTTGAGAATTTTAAAATCTAGTGGGTAATAACATTTATTTCAATGCATATATATATATATTTAATCTTAGAACTCATTGAAAAAGAGAGGTATAAGACAGGCAAAAGGAGAAAAGGAGCAATGAAAATAAATGAAAAGATGTGAAAATAATTAGCAAGATGATAAACTTAAACATACCATATAAATAAATGTATTAAGTCTAAATGGACTAAAAATGCAGAGCTTTTTAGACTGGATTAAAAAAATACTCATCTTTATGTTCCCTATAAGAGATACATTTTAAATGTAAAAACACAGATAGGTTAAAAGTAAATAGAAATATTTATACCATACAAACAAGAAGCATAAGCGCATTAATAGCAGATGAAGTAGATTTCATACAAGGAATATTGCAGGGGATAAATAGGGAATTTCCTAATGATTAAACAGTGAATTTATCAGGAGGTAAAAACGGTATAAATACACATATATACCTAATAACAGCTTCAAATTACACATAGCAAAGACTAATGAAAGTAAAAGGAGAAACAGACAAATTCAGTCACAAGTGAAGGTTTTAATATCCCTCTCTCAGTAATGCACGAATTTGAACAATACAAACAACCTTGACCTGATATTTATTGAATATTATAACCAAGAACTAAAAATGCACATTCTTTGTCAAGTGCACATTAAACATTAACAAAGCAGGCCATATACTGGAATATAAAAGCAAATACCAATGCATTTAAAGAAATGAAACAATACCAAGATATCTGTAATCTCCCCAATATTCAGAAATTAAACACACACACACACACACACACACACACTCCTAAATGGTTCATGGAAAAATAAAAGACCCAAAACCCAAGGAAAGAAATAATAAAGAAAATCAGAAAATGTTAATAAAAATGTCTCAAAATTTATAAGATGCAGTAAAGCAGTGCTTAGATGAAAGTGTATAGCTTTAACTTACTGTTTTAAGAGGAACATATTTAAACTCAGTTATATAAATTTTTACCTTAAGAAGCTAGAAAAAGGGAAAAAGAATCTAAGCACAAAGTGCCTGAAGGAAGGAAATAATTATATACAGTATATTACTATTAATTAGTATAGTATATTAATACTAGGTATATGTTTCTACCAATTACTATAACAGTATAATATATTACTAATTACTATAATAATTTAATAATAATAATATTAGAAATCTATGAAATAAAATCCCACAAACAATAGATAAACTAAATTAAACCAAAGCTGTTTCTATGATGAGATCGATAAAATTAACTTCCAGATACACTAAAGAAAATAAGAGATAAAAAAATACAAATTTGGCATTCATATTTTTTTCTCCCTGGCCTAGCACTAGCAATTTAAATCCAGATTTTTCAGTAATACTCAGTGGGCAGTAAAACCCAAATGTCATCTTTTCCCCAGACCTGGATCAATTAGCCAAAGGATGTCCTTAGTCTCTAAATCTGCTTGCTAATGACACAGGTGGCCTGTGTCACATACTCTAGGCCTGGTAAGGCTAGTTCTTCATTTCTTCGTCCTCAAAAGCCATGCACACGTGTATGAAACCAAACACTTTGTTGAAGGGGTGGGAGAACTGTGGTGAGCTGCCTAACAATGTCCCTAATGTTTCATCATTAGGAAATTTCCCCCTTTACCCCCATGATAATACTCCTTGTATGGAATCCACTTCCTCTGATATTAATAGTCACATGAGTACTAAGTGAAATTTATTATAGTGCCATCCTGATTTAAACAGACAACACCAGCTGATAAAGTGACAACTCTAGACATGATTTCTCCCACACTTGATGATGCAAAGAGAAATACATACTCTGTGCAAGAAAGACAATAAGGAGAAGGAAGAGGTGAATTTCAGAATGTTACTCTATGTTCAGGTACCTACTCGCAGAAAAAAAATGTGGCATAAGATAGAGCTGTTCCCTAAAACTGTAGAAATCTAAAAAGGGAGCTGCTGGGCTGACTTTGCCTTGGTTTAGCAAAAAAAATTTTTTTAATTTTAATTTTTACCCCCCAAATTCGTGTGGCATATCATACAATATGCTCCATATTTCTAGAAGAAAAAACCCCCAGAGGTTGTTGCTTTTAGTGAGAAAATTGTAAACTAAATACTTCCAGTGGATTTCGTTGCTTTATAATTATTAGTAGAAAACAAGTGACAACAGGGACTCCATAAATTCTTGAAACTGTGGTCCTGGTATGTCCACAGACATCTAGTTTTACTGAAAATGAAAAAGGGTAATAGTTCAGTAAACAGAGATGAAATCATAGCTCTAAGTAATAGTAACTGATTCACTAAAATAATGACGTTTGTCTTGTAATTTACTTCAAATATTATTTCTGCATAAGTAAATATATCTAAGTAATAGATCCAGTTAATAATTATGGCACAATATTAATATAGATGCATGTTAATGCCTTGCCTGGCCCATGGCTTGTTAGTTTTTGTATCTGCAAACTAGAGCAAATTAAACTTCAACCTTCAGGTTCATGCACATTTCTGGGTCTCACGTTTGAAAAATGAAGATGAGTAACTAAATAACTCCTAAGAATACATTCAACCTTTAGGTATCTATGATGCTGCTGTCTCTACACTGTATTTTTAACTCAATTCAAAATGGATATTTCTTTTTTTCTCTTGTTTCTAACCAGTATTTCATTTTCTCTCCCAGTTTTAGAATCTTAATCTTACTGGACACTTGTATTTTTCTCTCATTTTAAATCTATGTCTCAAATCCTTACTTCTTGGCCTAACTTCCCCTGAAGAAGAAGTCTCTCTTGACATCCATTCATAATCCTTCTAGGGTTGCACATTCTATTTCTTCACACTGTTCATTGAGATTGGATCTTCATCTCTTGCTTCTAAAGCTCATTCCTTATATGATCTTAACAGCCTTCTTAATCTGCACCTAATTCCTTTTCTCAAGTATCTTAATTTTCTTCTCTGCCATATCACCTGAAGCCTCTGAATTTCATTGCTTTTGGCATATCCTGAAGTGTCTTTTCCTACCCTGTCCACACTCAACTAATCTTCCTAGTTGTGTTAAGTTCCATATTCTATATTGTTATCTTGTAGTTTCTGGAGCTTCCTGTAATTTTTCATCCTGTAGTTTGACAATACCAAACAAAATGCAACCTGCATATGCATTTACCTTTTTACCCCCAAAACCCCACTTCCAGGAGTCAATTCGGAAGATATAACACCAAGAATACCAATATACAGATACATAAGTTTATTATGTACCATATTTTATTCAACTGCTCCTCTATGTAGGGACACATAGGTTGTTTGCAATATTTCCCAGTTATAAACAATAAACTGCAGTACATTCATACAATGAAGAACTTTGCAGCAATAAAAGCTAGAATGAGAAAGATTTCTATGAAATGATACAGAATGATTTTCAGAATTACTGTGTGTGCTGGAGCTTTTTGCCCTTGCATTACTGCTGTTCAGATTGGCAAACAATCCTTTTGTAGCCCTTTTATGCTACTGTTCATGTAAGAAATAAGATTTAAGAAAATACATCATACCTGGCCATTTGTAGAAAAGAAATACAGGAAGAGAAAAATAAAAAGATTGTTTAACTACAGGGGTTGGGTTCAAAAAGGGATGTGTAGTGGAGAATTTCACCTTGTCCAGAGAGGTCTGGTCATTGCCCTCAGCTTCTGTGAGGTAATCTCTAAGCCTTTAAGACTTTGTGCCCGACAGGAATATCTTTGTTTGCCCAGGAGCCTTGATTCAGGACAGATAGTCTAACAAAATGATTTAGAGTGGGGGCTAGTCAAACCAGAGAGTCTAACAATATGATTTAGAGGGGGGGATTTGGGGTCACATCCTAACAGCTTGACCTCTGGAGAAGCTGGAAACTAAGGCAATCCATTCAGGTTCCCAGGCAGTGTTACATGATTGAGCCACAATAATGACTCCAGATACAATGTGCAGGTGAGTTTCCCTGGTGGGCAATGGTCCATGTGTATTGTCACACATGGATGCAGGAAACTAAAGCTGTCCGTGACTCTATAATGATCAGACAAACGGAAGCTCAGTGCTTTGAAACTCCTGTACTCTGCTCTATGCACTTCTTTTCTGACTGATTTTAATCTGTACTTTTTAATGTAATAAACTGTAACTATGAGAGTAACAGCTTTCAGTGAATTCTGTGAGTCCTTGTAGCAAATTATCAAACCTGAGGATAATCTTGGGGGCCCCCAAACTTGCAGTTGGTACCAGAAGTGAGGGTAGTCTTGTAGACTATCTTCCCTCTAACATTTCAATGGATGAAAATTTTGTGGGTGAAAGTTTGAAAGAAATTGGACATTTGCATATACTGAAAGTATCTCAACCAAGATATTTCTTAATTATGAAGGGAAAAATAATTATTACTTAAACTGGAGAAACCTAGATGATGCCACCTTAACAAAAAGATCAAGGTTATACCAGTAATTCAAAGACATAGTCACATTATATGTACCAGTCCCCCTCCTGCTGCTACCCCAGTATGCTACACTGAAGATAGGACAAGGGAGAGCATCATTTCTGTTGTTCCTTCCAAAAATACATGTAACCTCAGTATAATCATGAGGAAACATTAGACAGAGCAAAGTTGAGAAACATTCTACCGATAACTGATCAGAACTATTCTAAAATAGCAAGGTCATGAAAAACAAGGACAGACTGGAGAATTGATACAAATAGAGAAAACGAAGGAAATATAATAACTAACTGCAATGTGGGATCTGTGATTGGATCCTCGAATAGAGAAAGGATATTAATGGGAAAACATAAAATCTGAACCTTGGCTTAGAGTACCGTACCAATGTTAACTTCTTAGTTTTGATCATTGTGCTGTGGTTGTACAAGATGTTAACATTATTGGAAGCTAGGTGAAAAGAATGTAGGAAGTCATTTTTTACAACTTCAGTAAGTCTAAAATCATTTCAGAAAGAAAAAAGAAGGAGAGAAGGAAGGAAGGAAGGAAGGAAGGAAGGAAAGGAGGAAGGAAGGGAGGAAGGAAGGCAGCTTTCAGTGAATTCTGTGAGTCCTTGTAGCAAATTATCAAACCTGAGGATAATCTTGGGGGCCCCCAAACTTGCAGTTGGTACCAGAAGTGAGGGTAGTCTTGTAGACTATCTTCCCTCTAACATTTCAATGGATGAAAATTTTGTGGGTGAAAGTTTGAAAGAAATTGGACATTTGCATATACTGAAAGTATCTCAACCAAGATATTTCTTAATTATGAAGGGAAAAATAATTATTACTTAAACTGGAGAAACCTAGATGATGCCACCTTAACAAAAAGATCAAGGTTATACCAGTAATTCAAAGACATAGTCACATTATATGTACCAGTCCCCCTCCTGCTGCTACCCCAGTATGCTACACTGAAGATAGGACAAGGGAGAGCATCATTTCTGTTGTTCCTTCCAAAAATACATGTAACCTCAGTATAATCATGAGGAAACATTAGACAGAGCAAAGTTGAGAAACATTCTACCGATAACTGATCAGAACTATTCTAAAATAGCAAGGTCATGAAAAACAAGGACAGACTGGAGAATTGATACAAATAGAGAAAACGAAGGAAATATAATAACTAACTGCAATGTGGGATCTGTGATTGGATCCTCGAATAGAGAAAGGATATTAATGGGAAAACATAAAATCTGAACCTTGGCTTAGAGTACCGTACCAATGTTAACTTCTTAGTTTTGATCATTGTGCTGTGGTTGTACAAGATGTTAACATTATTGGAAGCTAGGTGAAAAGAATGTAGGAAGTCATTTTTTACAACTTCAGTAAGTCTAAAATCATTTCAGAAAGAAAAAAAGAAGGAGAGAAGGAAGGAAGGAAGGAAAGGAGGAAGGAAGGGAGGAAGGAAGGGAGGAAGGAAGGAAGAAGGAAGGAAGAAAACTACACTTAATGTAAAAATATTAGTCATCTGCTTCCAAGTAATTTTGATTTATGAATCAAAACCCATAATATTTAGTTATATTTATGTTTCTTTAATTCTTTTAGATCTCATTTGAAGATTGGAAAGAACTGGAAAGCATTTCATATACACAGATGCTTGAATTTTACTCCAAAGAAGTAAATCAAAATCGCTACAGTTGGAGACTTGTTATCAGTAATTTTTCAAAGCACCTCCAGGTAACCGTTCAGACAGATTTAAGAATGTCTAGCTCAGATCGTAAACTACTTGATTATCTGACTGTAGTAAAAGAGAATGCACACAAAATGTTAGGAAGTGCTGTTAACTGAAGATATATCAGAAATGAAGGTAACACACTTCTATAATTATAATGCAATTTTATGGCAAAACAGGATTACATTTTTTCACAACTTCTCTCTAGAACATCTGTTGCGGAAAGTAAGGCAAACATAAACATTTTAAAGATGCATTTTCTAAAGGAAAGAAAACAGTCTTGAACAATAGCAATTGACGTGGTTTGAGAGATATAGAAAGTAAATGAGGTACATATTAAAAATAAAGGTTATTGTCATGAAAATATTAAACTGCTAAACATCTACATTAACAGGAATTTTGTGGTCTATCATTGTAATATCTGGTATTTGAATATGTGATATATACTCTTTAAATTGTTTTAAAATAGAGTCATATTTTCTAAAATACTACCAAAGATGTTTCTGCTCATTTCAAAAAACTAAAATCGAGAGATTAGATTACAAAATTTGTAGGCTGAATTCATACATTTGTTTCTCTGAGAAATTTCTGTCTTTTCTCACTGAAAATGCTGCACCCAGAAGCTACAATATAAAGTTCCAGGTACACCTTTTCTAGAGCATCTTTTTTTTCCTTAGTGATCATTTCACACCATTCTCATTCACTCAGTGAAGTGCTCTAACTTTGAAGTATCCAAAGTAAGACCCATGTACTCTTTTCTCCTACACATTCAATTGATATATGAGGCAGATTCTGTATTGTCTTCTATCATAGTAAGCACCAAAGCTAAAAATAAAAGATATACCTTAATTCGACTATGTCTACATTTATAGCTACATTTTGCAGAGTTGCATTGACAGCACATTACCACTGAAGAACATATTTGATACATATACTTATGGGGAAATACTGAAGATTATTCAGTAAGCATTAGAAGTAATTTAGTTCACTCCACTTCTTTTAGAACTATCCGGTTAAATTTTTGAGTAGAATTTAAATTTATGTGTTATAGTTTTCTTTTCTTGTGGTGTCTTTGTCTGGTTTTGGTGTCAGGGTTAATGTTGGCCTTATAAAATGAGTTTTGGAGTGTTTCCTCCTCTTCAACTTTCTGGAGGTGAAATATATATGCACTGAAAGCTACACAACATCAATGAAAGAAATTGAGCAAGACAAACAAATGAAAGACATTTTGTTTTCATGGATTGGAAGGATAATATTTTTTAAATGTGTGTACTACCCAAAGTAATCTATAGATTCAGTATAATCCTTATCAAAATTCCCAAGACATTTTTACAGATATAAAAAACACAATTCTACAATTCATATAGAATCACAAAAGATCATGAATAGCCAAATCTAGTTTTAAGAGAAAAGAACAAAGATGAAGGCATCACACATCCCGATTTCTAAATATATTATAAAGTTACAGTAAACTCAACAGAATGGTACTTATGTAAAGGTAGGAATATTAACCACTGGAACAGAATAAAGAGCCAAGAAATAAATCCAGGCATATATGGTGAATTGATCTTCAACAAATGGTGTTGGGAATACTGGAAATCCACATGCAGAAAAATGAAAATTGACTTTTACTTTACACCATACACAAAAATCAACTCAAAATGGATTAAAGACTTAAATGTAGGACCTGAAACTGTAAAGCTCTCAGAAGATAACATAGGGGATAGCTTCATGACACTGGTCTTGGCAATGATTTCATGGATATGACACCAAAATCACAGGCAACAAAAATAAACAATAAACACATGGGACTGTATCAAACTTAAAAGCTTCTGCAAATGAAAGGAAACATTCAGCATTGTAGAAAGGCAACCTACGGAATGGGAGAAAATTTTGCAAAGCATATATTTGATAAAGGGTTAACATCCAAAATATATAAGGAATTCATACAACTCAATAACAAAAAACTAGTAACTGAATTAAAGATAGGCTAAGGGGCTTCCCTGGTGGCGCAGCGGTTGCGCGTCCGCCTGCCGATGCAGGGGAAGTG
The DNA here is from genome assembly GCF_002837175.3 of Physeter macrocephalus. Classification (NCBI taxonomy): domain Eukaryota; kingdom Metazoa; phylum Chordata; class Mammalia; order Artiodactyla; family Physeteridae; genus Physeter; species Physeter macrocephalus. The sequence goes on along the minus strand of NC_041220.1, from coordinate 136,937,841 downwards.
GGTTCGCGCCCCGGTCTGGGAGGATCCCACATGCCGCGGAGCGACTGGGCCCGTGAGCCACGGCTGCTGAGCCTGCGCGTCTGGAGTCTGTCCTTCGCAACGGGAGAGGCCACAGCAGAGGGGGGCCCGCAAACCACAAAAAAAAAAAAAAAAAAAAAAAAAAGATA
>NC_041220.1:136933601-136937487 GCF_002837175.3 Physeter macrocephalus | reverse complement strand
GGGGGTCCGCGCCCCGGTCTGGGAGGATCCCACATGCCGCGGAGCGGCTGGGCCCGTGAGCCACGGCTGCTGAGCCTGCGCGTCTGGAGCCTGTCCTTCGCAACGGGAGAGGCCACAGCAGAGGGAGGCCCGCAAACCACAAAAAAAAAAAAAAAAAAAAAAAGATAGGCTAAGAACTTGAATAGACATTTTCCCAAAGAAGACATACAAATCACCAACAGTTATATTTAATAATACTCATCATCACTAATCAGGGAAATGCAAATCAAAACCACAATGAAATATCATCTCGCACCTGTCAGGACGTCTCTTATCAAAAAACAAAAGACACCAATTGTTGGTGAGGACATAGAGAAACTGAAACCCTTGCACACTCTTGTTAGGAATGCAAAATGGTGCAGTCACTGTGAAAGACAGTATAGAGTTTCCTCAAAACACTAAAAATAGAATACTAGAATCAGCAAGTTCACTTCTGGGTATATATTCAAAAGAATTGAAATCAGAATCTCAAAGAGATATTAGTACTCCCATGTTCATTGCAGCACTCTCCGTAATAGCCAAGGTGTGGAAACAACCTAAACAACACGTGAATGGATAAAGATAATGTATGCACATACAATGGAATACTATTCAGCTTTAAAAAAGAAAGAACTTGGACAACATAAGAAAGCATGGATGGACCTGGAGGATACTATGCTCAGTGAAATAAACTAGACACAGAAAGTACTGCATGATCCCACTTAAATGAGGTATCTGAGATAGTCAAATTCAGAAAATCAATGATTAAAATAGCAGATAACAGGGTGCAGGGATTAGTAGAAAATGGGGAGTTATTAATCAGGAAGCACAACATTTCAGTTAAGTAAGATGAATAAGCTCTAGAGACTTGCTGTACAACATTGTACCTATAGTCAACAATAATGTGTTGTACACTTAAAAGTTGCTAAGAGGAGAGATCTCCATAGCTGTTCTTACCACAATGAAATAAAATAAAATAAAATAAAATCAGAACTGACAATGAATGCGGGTGTGTTCACATTACTATATAAAACATGGCATTTTATATAAAATGTCTAGGAAGCTTTATATGAATTATATACAGATAGATTTGGGGGACAGTAGAAAATATTTATATTAATGTGCATGTGCCGGCACTTGTAAGATTTTGTCGTAGTCATGCAACAGTAGGATTGTGAGGGATCACATATATAAGTTCAGACTAAAGGTGAGAAGGTTTCCGACTTGTCAATGTTACCCATAGAGCTCACTGAAGAGCTGGCACTAGAAAAGAATTTCACTCATGATAGGGGCTATGTGCTGTCAGGCAGTTAAAAACAACTAAATTATACATATTATTCAAGCACCAAAGGACTCTAGTCATATAATGTGATAGATGTTTTAAATGCTTTCCATTTATAATTATATAAATCAAGGAAAATACCATATTCAAATTCATACAGCATGGAAAATACACCTGTCATAATAATTTGTTAAGGAAAAATGATAAGAAAAAATTCTGCTAGCCATTCAATGCCCTAGTCAATCACTTTAGATAATATGCTAAGTATTAAAATTTTAGTTCAGAAGTTTAAAAAGCATGTCTTTTTTTGTTGTTGTTTTAGTGGTATTTCATTTTTAAACTTTTGTTTAATTTAAACTTAAGGAACCCTAGCTTGTTCAGAATTTCTGTAAATATTTTCCCTCTGGGGCACCTGTAAATATGTGTCAGTGTATAGAAAGTAAATTTAAATATTATCACATCTTTCCCATTTATACACAAACAGACCAATTTTGTACATAATTCTTATTATTTATAGTAAATTATTTATTCAAGCATTCTTTAAAGTTTCACTTACTATTATGCCTCTATTTTTTAAACTTAGCTTTACTGTATTTCATTGAACTTTGGTCACTGTTTATCATCAAAGAAATTATATTTCTCGGGGATTCGGCAGGCAGCTTTCATTTGGGCTGCAACTCTTCCCAGGGTCTCTGGCCTGCAGGTCTACTACATCAGATTTTGGATTCACCAAGTCTCCACAATCATAGAAAATAGAAAGCCTATCCTGGAGGACCTTCAAGATGGCAGAGGAGTAAGACGTAGAGATCACCTTCCTCCCCACAAATACATCAAAAATACATCTACATGTGGAACAACTCATACAGAACACTGGCAGAAGACCTCAGACTTCCCAAAAGGCAAGAAAATCCCCACGTACCTGGCCCTGTGGCTGACAGGGTCTTGGTGCTCTGACCTCGTGTAAGGGCTGAGCCTCCGAGGTGGGAGAGCCGAGTTCAGGACATTGGACCACCAGCGACCTCCTGGCCCCTTGCTGATAAATCAGCGAGGGCTATCCCAGAGATCTCCATCTCAACATTAAGGCCCAGCTCACTTAATGGCCAGCAAGATCCAGTGGTGGATGCCCCATGCCAACTAACTAGCAAGACAGGTACACAACCCCACTCATTAGCAGAGAGCCTGCCTAAAATCGTGATAAGGTCACAGACACTGCAAAACTCACAACCAGATGCAGCCCTTCCCACCAAGAAGGAAAGATCCAGTCCCAACCAAGAGAACGCAGGCACCAGTCCCTTCCACCAGGAAGCCTACACAAGCCACTGAAAAAACCTTACCCACTGGGGACAGACACCAAAAACAATGGCAACTACAAAACTGCAGCCTGTGAAAAGGAGAGCCAAAACACAGTAAGTTAAGCAAAATAGGAAGACATAAATATGCAGCAGAGGGCTTCCCTGGTGGCACAGTGGTTGAGAGTCCACCTGCTGATGAAGAGGAAATAGGCAGTCTACCTGAAAAAGAATTCAGAGGAATGATAATGAAGTTGATCCAAAATCTTGGAAAAAGAATGGAGAAAATACAAGAAAAGTTTAACAAGGAAGTAGAAGAATAAAGAGCAAACAAACAATGATGAACAACACAATAAATGAAATTAAATATTCTCTAGAAGGAATCAGTAGCAGAATAACTGAGGCAGAAGAACGGATAAGTGACCTGGAAGATAAAATAGTCGAAATAACTACCACAGAGCAGAATAAAGACAAAAGAATGAAAAGAATTGAGGACAGTCTCAGAGACCTCTGGGGCAACATTAAATGCACAAACATTTGAATTATAGGGGTCCCAGAAAAAGAAGAGAAAAAGAAAGGGTGTGAGAAAATATTTGAAGAGATTATAGTTGAAAACTTCCCTAACATGGGAAAGGAAATACTCAGTCAAGTCCAGGAACCACAGAGAGTCCAATACAGGATAAACCCAAGGAGAAACACCCCAAGACACATAGCAACAAATAACATACAGGGGAATCCCCATAAGTTTAACAGCTGAACTTTCAGCAGAAATTCTACAAGCCAGAAGGGAGTGGCAGGACATATTTAAAGTGATGAAAGGGAAAAACCTATAACAAAGATTACTCTACGTAGCAAAGGATCTCATTCAGATTCGACAGAGAAATTTAAAACTTTACACACAAGCAAAAGTTAAGAGAATTCAGTCCCACAAAACCAGCTTTACAACAAATGCTAAAGGAACTTCTCTAGGCAGGAAACACAAGAGAAGGAAAAGACCTACAACAACAAACCCCAAACAATTAAGAAAATGGAACGAGAAACATACATATTAATAACTACCTTAAATGTAAATGGATTAAATGCTCCAACCAAAAGACATAGACTGGCTGAATGGATACAAAAACCAGACCCGTATATATGCTGTCTAAAAGAGACCCACTTCAGACCTAGGGACACATACAGACTGAAAGTGAGGGGATGGAAAAACGTTCCATGTAAATGGAAATCAAAAGAAAGCTAGAGTAACAATTCTCATATCAGACAAAATAGACTTTAAAATAAAGACTATTACAAGAGA
>NC_041220.1:136848150-136933591 GCF_002837175.3 Physeter macrocephalus | reverse complement strand
CAAGTGCTCATGGAACATTCTCCAGGATAGATCATATCTTGGGTCACAAATCAAGCCTTGGTAAATTTAAGAAAATTGAAATCATATCAAGTATCTTTTCCACACTATGAGACTAGATATCAATTAGAGAAAAAATATTCATAAAAAATACAAACACATGGAGGCTAAACAATACACTAAATATGCTAAATAACCAAGGGATCACTGAAAAAATGAAAGAGGAAGTAAAAAAATACCTAGAAACAAATGACAATGAAAACACGAGGACTCAAAACCTATGGGATTCAGCAAAAGCAGTTCTAAGAGGGAAGTTTATAGCAATACAATCCTACCTCAAGAAACAAGAAAAATCTCAAATAAACAAGCTCTTCTTTCAGCTAAAGTAATTAGAGAAAGAAAAAAAAACCAAATTAGCAAAAGGAGAGAAATCATAAAGATCAGATCAAAAATAAATGAAAGAAATGAAGAAAACAATAGTAAAGATCAATAAAACTAACAGCTGGTTCTCCGAGAAGATAAACAAAATTGATAAACCATTAGCCAGATTTATCAAGAAAAGAAGGGAGAAGACTCAAATCAATAGAATTCGAAATGAAAAAGGAGAAGTAACTGACACTGCAGAAATACAATGGAAAATGGGTGATTACTACAAGCAACTATATGCCAATAAAATGGACAACCTGGAAGAAATGGACAAATTCTTAGAAAAACACAACCTCCTGAGACTGAACCAGGAAGAAATAGAAAATATGAACAGACCAATCACAAGCACTGAAATTGAAACTGTGATTAAAAATCTTCCAACAAACAAAAGTCCAGGACCAGATGGCTTCACAGGGGAATTCTATCAAACATTTAGAGAAGAACTAATACCTATCCTTCTCAACCGCTTCCAAAATATAGCAGAGGCAGGAACACTCCCAAACTAATTCTACGAGGCCACCATCACCCTGACATCAAAACCAGACAAAGATGCCACAAAGAAAGAAAACAACAGGCCAGTACCACTGATGAACATAGATGCAAAAATCCTCAAGAAAATACTAGCAAACAGAATCCAACAGCACATTTAACGGATCATACACCATGATCAAGTGGGGTTTATCCCAGGATTGCAAGAATTCTTCAATATTCGCAAGTCAAGCAATGTGGTACACCATATTAACAAACTTAAGAATAAAAACCAAATGATCATCTCAATAGATGCAGAAAAAGCTTCAGACAAAATTCAACACATATTTATGATAAATACTCTGCAGAAAGTAGAGGGAACCTACCTCAACATAATAAAGGCCATATATGACAAACCCACAGCCAACATCATTTTCAATGGTGAAAAACTGAAACCATTTCATCTAAGATCAGGAACAAGACAAAGTTGTCCACTCTCACCAGTATAATTCAACATAGTTTTGGAAGTTTTAGCCATGGCAATCAGAGAAGACAAAGAAATAAAAGGAATCCAAACTGGAAAAGAAGAAGTAAAACTGTCACTGTTTGCAGATGGCATGATACTATACATAGAGAATCCTAAAGATGCTACCAGAAAACAATTAGAGCTAATCAATGAATTTGGTAAAGTAGCAGATACAAAATTAATGCACAGAAATTTCTTGCATTCCTATACACTAATGATGAAAAATTGCAACAAAAAGAATAAAATACCTAGGAATAAATCAACCTAAGGATACAAAACACCTGTATGCATAAAACTATAAGACACTGATGAAAGAAATTAAAGATGATACAAACAGATGGAGAGATATACCACGTTCTTGGATTGGAAGAATCAACATTGTGAAAATGACTTTACTACCCAAAGCAATCAACAGATTCAATGCAATCCCTATCAAACTACCAATGGCAGAACTAGAACAAAAAAATTTCACAATTTGTATGGAAACACAAAAGACCCCAAATAGCCAAAGCAATCTTGAGAATGAAAAACGGAGATGGCGGAATCAGGCTCCCTGACTTCTGACTATACTATAAAGCTACAGTAATCAAGACAGTATGGTACTGTAACAAGAACAGAAATACAGATCAATGGAACAGGACAGAAAGCCCAGAGGCAAACCCACACACCTATGGTCACATTATCTTTGATAAAGGAGACAAGAATATACAATGGAGAAAATTCAGCCTCTTCAATAACTGGTGCTGGGAAAACTGGATAACTACATGTAAAAGAATGATATTAAAACACTTCCTAACACCTTACACAAAAATAAACTCAACATGGATTAAAGACCTAAATGTAAGGCCAGACATTATAAAACTCTTAGAGAAAAACATAGACAGAACTCTCTATGACATAAATTACAGCAAGATCCTTTTTGACCCACCTCCTAGAGAAATGGAAATAAAAACAAAAATAAACAAATGAGAACAAATGAAGCTTAAAAGGTTTTGCACAGCAAGGGAAACCATAAAAAAGATGAAAAGACAACCCTCCGAATGCAAGAAAATATTTTCAAACAAAGCAACCGACAAAGGATTAATCTCCAAAATTCACAAGCAGCTCATGCAGCTCAATATCAAAAAAAAATAAACAACCCAATCCAAAAATGGGCAGAAGACCTAAAAAGACATTTCTCCAAAGAAGATATACAGATTGTCAACAGACACATTAGAGAATGCTCAACATCATTAATCATTAGAGAAATGCAAATCAAAACTACAATGAGATATCATCTCACACTGGTCAGAATGGCTATCATCAAAAAATCTACAAACAATAAATGCTGGAGAGGGTGTGGAGAAAAGGGAACGCTCTTATACTGTTGGTGGGAATGTAAGTTGATAAAGCCAATATGGAGTAGAGTATGGATGTTCCTTAAAAAACTAAAAATAGAACTACCATATGACCCAGCAATCCCACTACTGGGCATATACCCTGAGAAAACCATAATTCAGAAAGAGTCATGTACTACAATGTTCACTGCAGCTCTATTTACAATAGCCAGGACATGGAAGCAACCTAAGTGTCCATCGACAGATGAATGGATAAAAAAGATGTGGCGCATACATACAATGCAATATTACTCAGCCATGAAAAGAAACGAAATTGAGTTATTTGCAGTGAGGTGGATGGACTTTGAGTCTGTCATACAGAGTGAAGTAAGTCAGAAAGAGAAAAACAAATACGCTATGCTAACACATATATATTGAATCTAAAAAAAAAAAAAATTGTTTTGAAGAACCTAGAGGCAGGACGGGACTAAAGACGCAGACCTACTAGAGAATGGACTTGAGGACACGGGGAGGGGGAAGTGTAAGCTGGGACGAAGTGAGAGAGTAGCATTGACTTGTCTATACTACCAAATGTAAAATAGATACCTAGTAGGAATCAGCTGCATAGCACAGGGAGATCAGCTGAGTGCTTTATGACCACCTAGAGGGGTGGGATAGGGAGGGAGGGAGGGAGACGCAAGAGGGAGGGGATATGGGGATATATGTATATGTGTAGCTGACTGACTTTGTTATACAGCAGAAACTAACAAAACATTGTAGAGCAATTATACTCCAATAAAGATGTTATTAAAAAAAAGAAATTATATTTCTCTCCATTGTATAAATCTTTAAAAATCACTAAAAATCCACATGTGTTTTCGTTAGTAAATTGATTTTTCTCTAAGTTAGAAGAAATTTTTAATTGCACTGCTTTGTTGAATAATTCTTAGACTTTATTTTGACGAATACATCGTGAAAATTAGATTAAATATTTTGAAGAACATTAGAGAAAACTAAAAAGTTTCAAAAATTGCTTCTCCTGGAAAAATTAACAGTATTGTATTCAAAATTCTATGGCTTCATTACAAGATAAAATTGGCATTTTCCTGTAACTGTATGTCATTCTATTTACTGGTTACCTGACTCTCCAATTATAGGCATTTATTAATCATAAATCAAATGGAGGCGTTCATTTCATTTTCTTCTGCCTCTTCTTTCTGTTTGCCAGGTCCAGAGACAGACAGTGAGCTGCCAGTCACTCTGGCCGGCTTGACTGACTGTAGCTGTGTCTGCACTGGCTGTAGTGCTCATCAGGGAGTATGTGTTCCTACAAATCTTCTGAAATATTAATACAGAAAACTGTACTGAGGTTTCTGATAGCAGAAGCCTGGCTGCTCTGTGGTTTTCTGATTAGGGCTCTATTGGTGATTCCGAGAAGTCAGTGGCATCTAAATGGGTTAAGGCTAATGAGGTTTGGAAAGCTGATAGCATTATTTAAGACGATTTTCAATCTCAAAGCTACAGTCCTGGCTGACCCCAGCAAATTACAGTGTTTGTTAATGCTCTGTTATAGACATCTTCTAGTCAACCAAAACCAGATATATTAAGTGAAAAAATTGAGTTGTGGTCCTCTAAGAAATGTCCTTGTGTACATTTTGACAGACCTTTTGATGGCAATTTTTTTGAGGTACCTGATACTTCCTAGTATTTTAGGGGATGAAATCAATAAACACACACATACGCACACATGCACAGTCACACAGTTGTATTACTTCTTGCTGAGGAAACGTGATCACCTTAAAACTTTACCATCATGATTTTATATACTATGTTTCTCATGGGAAATCGAAAATCAATTTAAATAGTCTCAGACAGAAGGAAAAGACAAAACCAAAAACTTCCCATGATAAAAAAAAAAAACAGGCAGAAAAACAAACTAAACAAATGAACTAAAAACTATATGTTTCTGTAAAAGAAGAATGTGAAAAAAGCAGTGATTAAATTTGTTAAAATGCATTTTTACAGACTCAGTGTTAATAAGAACTAATGACGAAACTAGTGGTGCTTTAGAAGTGAATATTCTCACATATAGTAAGTATTACAGGTAAAAAAAATTATATTATCTCAAGGATAGAAATGATATAAAGTATATTTCATAAATAATAGAGATATTTATAATTTCCTTACAGCTTAAGGCAGTTATTTACAAATATAGCACTGTAACAGAAATATGCTACACTAGACAAAATCTTAGAAGCTTTGGAAACTTCTTTTGAAGTTAACATTTCTCAGTCTTTTATAATTGTGGGTTTTCCTGAATTATATAAAGTATTTTCTCCCATTTTTAATTTTTTAAAAAGTTTGTTTAGAGATCTGAACTTCTTTTTATCATGCAAATCTTGTAGTCGAATTCCAGGAAAACAGAATTAGTAATAGCTGTGAACTGACTACACATGTTCTTGAACAAGCTGATGGTGCAAATGTTATAAAGTAAATGTTTATTTAAAGTGACATGTTTCTTCTTTAAAAGTTTGTAATTCCGTGTATATCAAAAAGTGCCTTCCCTCCAGCAAGAGGGAGGAGATATGGGGATATATGTATATGTATAGCTGATTCACTTTGTTATAAAGCAGAAATTAACACACCATTGTAAAGCAATTATTCTCCAATAAAGATGTTAATAAATAAATAAATAAATATTTTAAAAGTGTCTTCCCTTCAGTTAACTGAAATTATAGTTTCCTTTAAATTTTAGTATTTTAAGTAATTTGCTTTCTTCTTTAATATTTTATCAACAAAATAAAATAAATAAAATAACACATTTTTATCAATTAAAGCATCTTTACAAAAACTTTGATGTCCTATGATAAGTATTTTGTTCAAAATAAGTAAAATAATTAAAACTCTTAGAGAAAAGAGAAAATTTTATAAAATGTTTACTATTTTAGAATCATAGAATAAAAAAAAATAATTCCCAATATATTAAAGCCAAGCATTAATTAACATTTTACTTCTAGGTACTTAATATTCAATTAAAAGTTATTTGTGTTTTGTAATTTGGGATGGGGTGGTTGCTTATAGCTCTCCAAAAGCATAAACCCCTCTATTAAACATGAAATACTAAAAACTCCTGAATTAAAATACTGTGATATGAAAAACATATTTAAGACTATTTTTGAACACATGTACAAAATTTTATGTTCTTAAATACCTGCTGAACTTCAAATCAATCACTGTGGATGGTTATGTATATATTTCAACAATGCAGTCAATTCTCCAAACATTTTGATATTCCTCTTTTAGAATTTGCTCACATTCTGACTCCAAAGCCCCTAAAATTACTGTGACAGTCCTTGATTTCACCTGAAAGCCTTTTACTAAGCTATGTCACTTGTAATTAATCATTTCTAAAACCAACCAACCAACCAACCAAATCTAAATTCTCTTTTAAAAAGAATTATAGACTTTTGAGGTAATTCCAAGAAAGAAACAAAGTAGCTTAAATAAAAACAATTTCATTAGAAGATGGATTATCAGTTTCAATGAAGATAATACATTTGAGTGAAGTAGTCATTTAAATATTTAGCTCATGGACACTGTTACTTACAATACGAAATAGCCTTACAACAACAGTTAAGCATTTTGCATCTTAGTGTAAAAGAAAAGTCAGGATGATTTATATTATTGCAAAATAATCCCAGACATTAATGTTACAAACAACATTTCTTAAATATAGCTTTGTTAGTTAAAATGGAAACTCCCTGACTCTTGACTGCCCTTGGGAAATAGCTGAAGAAATTATATGTAAAAATTCTTAATCTAGTTATCTTTGCATTTCCTAGACTTGTATATGATCGTTTTGCATGAATTTTATATAGTTATTTAAATATTTATTTGCTTATACACAGCCTACGAACAATGTTATTTAGAAACAGATGAGTTAAATTGAACAGGTTTGTCGGAACAGAAGTGGGCTGGAGGAGTAAAAAACACTTTGGATCTATAATACTGCTTAGGTCATTAACCAACATCTCTATAGAACACTTTTCAGAAAGAAAGAGAGACGGATGCTGTCTTTCCTCTCCATTTATTTTTTATGGTTATTTATTCACAGATGATGTGGGCAGACTGTGTGCAGAGAGAAAGCATGGGTAATTTACAAGCAGATGTAATCCTCACTTGGCTAGGATATTCAAAGCGCTCTAAGGAATTAAGAGGAAAGTAGGTCATTTGAATCATAAACATTTTCAACTTTTACTTCATAAGTGAAGCTAATATGTACTTGTTCTAAAAGCAAAGGGAAAAATTGGCTTCAAATAGGATGAGGAAGAAAGTTAAACAAAACAGAATTATTAAACCATCCCAGTTTCCACACCTCTATGAATGTCAGTAGGAGATCTACTTCTGACAGTGCGCAAACCAGCAGGAGAGTTTACTAATGAAAGACAAGATACATGTGTTGACATAGCATTAAATGACTGGTTTGTTACTCCCCGCAGGATGTGAATTGTGGATTCTATGCTGCAATAGCACAAACTAACTGCTTTTATCCTCTTGTTTTCTTCATTTTAACTTCTCACACAAATTAACAGCTTTCTGCTTGCCATTTGCATGTTTATTTCATGTCATGCTTGGTTAAAATGAAAACTGGCCCACTAGTTATGGCACTTCACAATTTAGAACTTCTTCAGAGACCTGCAGGATGACTTAATGAGTATGCCATGCAATTCTCTTCTTTAAATCACATTTAATATGTCATTTATGTTCAATACTTTAAGAATACATTGTGTATGATATAAATTGAGAATACTCAATATAAAGAGATGGTTTTATGTCTTCCATGTCTAAAAAAATTCAGTGATTGGCCTCTCATGGATTTTTACTCCTGCCACAGAGAAATTTCGGAATTCAAACACTGCAGATCTATGACATTGTGTCCCTGATTATGAACAGCAGCAGGACCTAAAAAGATCAAAGCTCAAGTTCTCCTTTGAAAAAGACACTGTTGGGCTTCCCTGGTGACGCAGTGGTTAAGAATCTGCCTGCCAATGCAGGGGACACGGGTTCGAGCCCTGGTCCGGGACGATCCCACATGCCGCAGAGCAACTAAACCCGTGCGCCACAACTACTGAGCCTGCGCTATAGAGCCCGCGAGCCACAACTTCTGAAGCCCACGTGCCACAACTACTGAAGCCCGTGTGCTTAGAGCCCGTGCCCCGCAACAAGAGAAGCCACCGCAATGAGAATGCCGCGCACCACAATGAAGAGTAGCCCCTGCTCACCGCAACTAGAGAAAGCCTGCACGCAGCAACAAAGACCTAACGCAGCTAAAAATAAATAAATAAATAAATTTATAAAAAGAAGAAGAAAAAGACACTGTTGTAAAACAGTGTAAAACAGTAAAACAACAGTTTTACTGTTGTAAAACACAACAAAAAACAAATTTCTCCTTTTTATCACCATGGGATAGATCCATAGGCTGGAGAGGTCACCTTTCATTCAAACTCTTTAAAGTCAGTTTTTCAGGGTGAAAGAATAGTCAAACTAAAGCACATTCCTGAGAGGCATGCAATTTAGTTAGCTTTGGCAGCAACATTACCAGGTGGATACCAGTGGCCAGGGAAGAGGACCTATAGCCAGGTAATATAAAAATCAGGGACTCTATTAGTCTTCAAGTTTTTCTTTTAGTATCAGCAGCATAAGAATTACCACAACTGGTACACTGACTAGTACTTCTAATTAAGAGATGAACACGAAGATCATTTACATGAAGAGACTGACCTAATTTGCTCTTATCTATGTCTACATATTTATTGCAGACTGAGATTGGCTTGAGATCATTAATCTTAGTTTGACATTTACTGGCAAGTGACATTTTTCCCCTAGAAAATTAGCACTGTATCCTTAATCTAATTGAGGATGTGCTCACCTATGCTGGTTTAGAAATATACTTATAAATTCCAACAATTCTATTTATTCTAGATGTAATTTTGTTAAAGTAAGAAACTTTGGTCAGTTTGAAGAGAGACAAATTTTAGAAAAAATATTAAATTTGAATAATACTTTAAAATATTAGAGTGTGTCCACTTTCTGAAAATCAACAGTTTCTAGAAACAAGTCTGATACATATGCTTTAAAGTTAATGTTTTTTAATCACAGCAAGGCTGATAATTCTTGTACTAATTTTGTTAAACAGCACTGAAATCATTAGTAAAAATATTAATAGAAATGATTCCTCCATCAAATACATAGATGTAGATAGCATATTCCAATTTAAGAAAGCATAACAGCAGTTTTTAAAAAGTAGGATCTGGTTTAAACAATATTAAACTAGACTATTTTGGGGCCTAATCCTGTTAGTTATACTAGCTTCAAACAATAATTACATATTTAGCACTTGCTGAGCAAGACTGTGTAAAATGCTGTGGGAAATTCAGATATGAATCATACTTTTTTTTTGAAAATTCAATATTTACCAAAGAATAAGGCTCTATTTATTTAGAGGTTAAGAGCATAGACTCTGTAGAGATAGAAGAAATTTGAATTTGAGACTAGTCATGTCATAATTTCAAATTTGAAAATTGACACTAGTGATAACATTTTGAACTCCTGTAGTGTCGTCTAGATGTAATAAAATAATGACTCACTTTTCTTTTCCTCAAGAATCCCTTCTTGAGGATCAATTTGTGATATAATTAGGAAGTAAAAGCAACAGAAATGTTTGATGTAGGATCTGAAGAAGAGGGAAGCATCAAGCATAATTTGTAGGTTATATATTTCTTTTGTTGTGGTTGTTGTTTTTATTTATTTATTTATTTATGGAGTATAGTTGCTTTACAATGTTGTGTTAGTTTCTGCTGTACAACAAAGTGAATCAGCTATATGTATACATATATCCCCTCCCTCAAGTTATATGTTTCTTAAGTGAATGCACGTGGGTTCACATTCATGAAAAAGATGAAAACATTGTAATATCATGTTTAGAAATGACAGTTTATTTTCAGTTATGAACACATTAAATTTCAAATATCTGAAAGCAAATATGAAATTTTAAAAAAGAGGACTAGGCTGGAGATACACATGAGACGATCATCTCTGTATAAGTAGAACTGAAGTCACTGATTAAATTAAGGGTCGCTAGTTTGAATGGCTGGACACAAATTTTAGTTATACTAAATGAGCCTTCAAAGGGAAGAACTTATGAGGAAAATGAAAAAAATAGAAGTATTTAATATCAAGAAAGCCAAGGGAAGACAGTTTAAAGAAAGAGAAACACTCAAAAGTGTGGAAAGCTTCCAGAGTCAAGTACAAGAAAAAAAAATTCCTGATGGATTTAGTCACATGGAAGTGAGTTGAGATTTATAATGGAACCAGAACGTGTTTTGCGAAAGGTTGATATGTGAAAGAAAGTTAACCAGATGGTGATCAAAATTTTAGAAAACTCAATACAAGATTGTGAATAAGTCAGAGAAAGACAGATGCTATATGACTTCAATTATAAGTAGAACCTAAAAAACAAACAAAACAGAACTCATAGATACAGAGAAGAGACTGGTGCTCTCCAGAGGCAGGGGGTAGGTGTGGGTAGGTGAAATGGGTGAAAGTGGATCAAAGGTACCAACTTCCAGTTATAAAATAAGTCCTGAGAATGCAGTGTACAAAATGATGACCAGCTAATAATACTGTTTTGCATATTTGAAAGTTGTTAAGAGACTAGATCTTAGAAGTCCTCATCACAAGAAAAAAAGTTGTAACTATGTCTGGTGATGGATGTTAACTGGAGTTATTTTGGTGCTCATTTATCAATATGTACAAATATCAAATCTTTACATTGTACCCCTGAAACTAATAGACAGTCTACAGCAAAAAACATGGACTAGAAGCACCTACCCTCTTCAAAGATGAAAATCTGAGTGTAACTTCTAGTCAGACCTCCATATCCACAGTTCCACATCTGGGATTCAGCCAATCTTGGATCATGTAGTACCGTAATATTCACTGGTGAAAAAAATCTCCCTATAAGTGGACCTGCGCAGTTCCAACCCATGCTGTTCTAAGCTCAACTGTACTGCTATATGTTAATTATATCTCAATAACAACAACAAAAAAAGAGTCTTGACTCCCTGAGCTGGGGCCTAGAAATACCCTCAAGTCAGTAAGATTTCACCCCATCTGTTTCCCATTTCTCACGGATTACTGTCCTTACTTTCTTGATATTTAGTGTCTTGAAAACTGTTATTTCATATTTTTGGTCCTTTTTGGGGGGGGTTGTAGTTTGGTTTCTATAAGTTATGAGGTTAAACCTGGTTCCTGACACTCCACCTTGGCTGAAAGTGGAAGTCCATTGCTTATGATTTCTAATAGATTTAATAGGGTGTGTGAAAAAAGGATGAAAAGTCAACATAGACTCCAGAGTTTTGGCTTGAACTACTATAAATATGCAGTTGCTATTAACTGAAACAGAAAAGACTCTTTAATGATGCTTCTTAAGAGGTAGTGTTATTCATTACCTACAGTTCTCAAATCTGGTTGCAAATCAGAATCACCTAGTGAGCTTTCCTCAGAATGCTTAGATTCCTCCCCCCAAAATGTACAGCTCAAGTTTTGTAGTGTGGCACCAGGGAATTGATATTAGAAAAAGATTTCTATTTTATACTAATGTTCAACCATGTTTGAGAACCAGCGCTCCATACTATTGCTTCTCACTTCAATGTGCTTG
This sequence comes from Physeter macrocephalus, assembly GCF_002837175.3. Lineage (NCBI taxonomy): Eukaryota > Metazoa > Chordata > Mammalia > Artiodactyla > Physeteridae > Physeter > Physeter macrocephalus. The sequence continues at coordinate 136,922,139 of NC_041220.1, read as the reverse complement.
TGAATCACTTAGGGATCTTATAAAATTCAAATTCTTATTCAGTTTTTCAAGGTGATAAACTTCGTATTTCCAACAATGTCCCAGGTGATTCTAATGCTGCTGGTCCACATTTTGCACAGAAAGGCACTGCTATTAAAATTCATGAGAGAGCTTTTTCACTGTACAGATTAATGACATTAATTAAGTCTGGCAAACAGTGAGTTAAAAACGTTAGAGATGTTTCTTTATTGCAGGAGTTTTCATAGCTAATGCCTTCCTAAAGTTATTTTTTCCCGAATCCCATTTTCATGGAGCATATTATAGGATTAGGGATTTGCAAAACTCACTATCCTGTACTAACACAGAGGTCGAACTATCTTCAAATAATTTTTGCTACTGTCTTAAAAGCTTTAAATTTTACTGAAACATCTATTTAACTGATTTGTTTTCATTTTCCTAATCTGATTCATGACTTGATGATTCTAATTTATTTACAAATCCAAATAGGTTTTACAAAAAACAAATTAATCATGCTCTGGATTGTGAAGTGATTATGTTGCACATACTTATATGATTCCTTTGTTTATACTTAAAAAAATACTTGACAAGTATTTCTTTTCTCTTCTACAGCATTTCCATGCACACATTTTCTTACGGTTTTCTTTGCCTGATTTCATAGCACATCGTTTGTTGATATATTCCTGTTTACTAACATTTGGGAAATATATGACATAAAAGAAAATATTTTTTTCCACAAAATTACCCTGAAGTTTCATTAGCAGAAAAAGTTTTGTAAATTTTCTTAATAATTAGATCAATTTTATATAGATAAGAATTCTAATATAATTCATTATTTCTTCGAAAACCAGTAATGAAAGCCAAACATGCCAGGACTTACCAGCCTACAGGTAAACAGAGGCTCATTTTACGTTAATGCTCAAATTATGATAGGTTTTAGTTTCCGTCACCTCACGTAGGACTTCAGAGCCTTCCCTGACATCCCCCGGGGCACTGACTCTAAATATTTTGAAACTTCCCCATATGTGGTTGAGTTTCCTAAATACTCAGGCTCCCCTTTTTTTCTGTTCCAACCTCCTTATCCAGATGTCTTGGCTGGCAGAGAGGCAATTAAGAGACACAGTCAACAGGTGTGAAGGGGGTGTGGGACCTGAGGTATAATTAATTAACTTTACACCAAAATACACAGAATGCTCTAAGAATCAAAACCAGTTACACAGCTTACAGTTTACATTAACATAATTTTAATCCATTGTCTTCATTAATATAACTTTATAATGCTAAACCTCTTGCCCTGGAAGATAAAATTCCAAATAATTTCATTCCAGGAACTTTCTGAAAGGTACATCAACTCTTCAAAAGGAAGCATCAAACAATAGTTTACACCTTAGAAAGTTTTAAATCCCTTGCCTCAAGTCCTTGCCTTGCTGTTCTTAACCAATTCTAAACTGTTACATCATGATTCTTACCCTAACCTAACTGAACCCCTCCACTGAAAGATGCACCCTAATAAGACTTCAAAATCTGACTTTGCCATTCCCTCTCAGAAACCCTACTAAGCCACTGTCAAGGTAGTGCTCTCCTATTGAGAATATTTTAATTTTTCTGCACAATCAGGGCTTTCTGATAAAGACAACTGACATGCTCTAACGATAGTGTCTCCTTTTTTCTAAAATCATTTACCCCTCATACTCTAAGGAGATAGGTTTGGAGCCCTGTGTTTACATTTCAAATGGTAATAAAACCCAGAATCATTCATTACATTCCAAATGGTTGTGAGAACCTAGGTGACTTTCACCTTCTCTCCCAAAAGGAGGATTTGTTTACATTCCAGAGTAAAAATAATCACTCTATCTCTCGAGGGGAGTTGTAGGTAATATGCCAACACCTATATATTAAGTTTCTAGTTTTATTATTTCGAGTTCCTCTCCTACAGTATGGATCCCTTTCTACTCCTCCCCTCCACATGCTGGGTCCAGCTGGCTCTCACCATATTGCTCCATGGAGGAAAATGTAGCATGGACAACTAGCACTAAGATATTTTTTGTAAGCAAATAATCAATCTGCCTCTGATGCAGAAACCTTGTATTTACTGCCAGGATAAAATAAAATATGAATATATATTTACTCCCTTACCATTTAAGCAATAAACATAGGCTTGTGTTACTAATAGGTTGCTTTGGTGACATTTTGAGAGCCAACATTCAATGGTGCTGATTTTCCCAATGGATTTGTGAAAAGAAAAAACAAAAAAAAACTCATCCATTCTGTCCTTGAGAGCTCAGCATAGCAGAATAGCACCTTGGTTCTAGTGAAGGTTCAGAAAGTTCCATATTCCTTTTTCATATCCTTCCCCTGTTACCCTACAAACAAACAAACAGAAAACCCACAAAGGACATAGATATCAGCTGTTACAAACTGCTGCCTAGAGAATTAATTGTTCCATCTATTTCCCTAAAACTCCAATTAGGGCTCCACAAAGGCACACTGCTATCATCTAAAATGTTTCTATGGTCCAATGTACTCCTGCATGATATGATACACAAGATATGCAGCATGATGAGTGATTTCCTACCTCCCCAGTAAAATATTGATTAGCACGTGTTTCAAAGGTTCTCAGATGGAAGCATGTGTTACGCTGCTATTCCTGTCTTTACCAGAAAGTTGTAGTCAGCCTCCAACAGACTTTCCTAGATCCTCTATGCTCACTAAGTCCTCCAGCTTCTCTCCACAGTGTACTCTGGTATAATCCTAAATTCCTAGTGTAGGATTCATCTGAATGCTCAAGTATCTCTTCCACATTCAGTCATTCCGATTTGCAATTTCATATAAAGTGGTTTTATTTGTAAATTTAAAAATATGTAATAAGTGGTACTTCCCAAGTATTTACGTGTGTTACAAATTACTGGGGGTCTTGTCACAAATGTCTTTCCAACAAGCTCCCAGGAGATGCTGTCACTGATGATATGAAAACTACTCATTAAGTATCAAGGTGTTAGAGAAAAACAAGTTTCCAAGATAAGCCTTTGCAAATTTCAATAAATATAAGGAAGGCCCTCCAACATAAAAGGAACTGTTATTTTTTATTGTAGTTGATTTACAATATTGTGTTAGTTTCAGGTTTCAGCAGTGATTCAGTTTTATATATATATTTTTTTTCAGATTGTTTTCCATTATAGGTTATTACAAGATATGGAATACAGGTTCCTGTGCTTTACAGTAAATCCTTGTTGCTTATCTATTTTATACATAGTAATGTGTATCTGTTAATTCCATACTCTGAATTTGTCCCTACCCCTCCCTGCCTTTCCCTTTTGGTAACCATAAGTTTGTTTTCTATGTCTGTGAGTCTGTTTCATTTTGTAAATAAGTTCACTTGTACTATTTTTTAGATTCCACATATAAGTGATATATAATATTTGTCTTTGTCTGGCTTAGTTCACTTAGTATGACATTCTCTCGGTCCAACCATGTTGCTGCAAAAGGCAATATTTCATTCTATTTTATGGCTGAGTAATATTCCATTGTATACATGTACCACATCCTCTTTATCCATTCATCTGTCGATGGACATTTAAGTTGCTTCCACGTCTTGGCTACTGTAAATAGTGCTGCTATGAACATTGCAGTGCATGTAACTTTTCAAATTATAGTTTTGTCTGGATATATGCCCAGTAGTGGAATTCCTAGATCATATGGTAGCTCTATTTTTAGTTTTTTTGAGGAACCTCCATACTGTTCTCCATAGCGGCTGCACCAATTTACATTCCTACCAACAGTGTAAGAGGGTTGCCTTTTCTCCACACCCTTTGAAGCATTTATTATTTGTAGACTTTTTTTGATGATGGCCTAAAATGAACTATTACTGTTAAGTTGTGGAAGCCACCTGTGTTAAGACAACCTGAGAATTATACCCCAGAGTGAAATTAGTGTCAACCATGTACCAAATCCTTTGCTCCTCCTCCTCTCTTTCCCTTTATTCCTTTCCCCCTTCTCTTCCCTTTGTGTCTAAATACCCACTTCTCTTTTTCATTTCTATACTAATTCTTAATCTCTTTTTACCCCTCTCCATTCAATTCCTAAGAAATAATGTTTATATTTCTGCTTATTCCTTTCAGACTCGATTCCAAATTGTTTTGCTGTGATCTATATGTGTATCAGCGAACTCCCCCACATTCAGAATAATCTTAAAAAGGAATGGACTATCCATATTGAACAATCATTTTTGAGGAATGTGAAAAAGATTCCAGCATTGTAAGTTATACTAGACCAAAAGATATATAATAGTCAGTTTCCTCAAGAGCATAATCAATCCTATAATAATTTGAAAATATTTTTCTATACTGGTATCACCTTATCTACTATCTTATAAGCACACACACAATTATATGGTGAAGAATGTTTTAGTTTACTGAAACCATTTTATAGATGCATTGTTTTTCAAAAAATAAACATTTTAGACTTAGTGGTTTACTGATTTTTTTTGTTCTTTTGTTTCTCTTCCCTTATGAATATATTTTGTACAGATACTGGGGCAGGTTATTTGTGACATAAATTGTCTCGAGATAGATTGTCTTAGCTGGAGAGCATAAATAAATTGTAGTACTATGATTTTTTTCCTAGTTGAAAAAGGATATATGAGTTTAGGTTACGGGACTAAAAACTAATTTTTATAAAATGTTAAAAAGGCAATTTTATTTCAGCTTGCTTCTGATTTTCTGTTTTGTGACTAAGAAGAAAAGTGAAGCGTGGTTGGAAACAAAATCAGCTATAAGGAGTGTGAAAACAGAACTATGAAAGATTTTGAAAAAGAAACAAAAAGCTATTACATAAAAAAAAAGCAGCAACAAGTGCTTAGAAAAAGAAAGATAATAACTAGTTCTATAAAATTAGGTTCTAGAAAAGTGAACAGGCTAGGAATACCAGATATGCAATTGAGTTTTAAAAACTTTAATATATTCCTTAGTTTTGAATGTTATTACTCATAATTTTCTACCTTTGTTCTTGTAAAATAATTTTTTTTGGACAACATTCAGACTGAGAGCACAGTTTTATGCAGTGAATTAGGTGCTATGCATAGCGGAGACTTGGGGATGATGTGCACTGGTTCACCGAGTTTACAATCTGAGTTAATATTATTGTGTGATGCTTCAGTGAGTATGGCGTACCCAAGAGGCAAATGAACTCTATCAGAGACCGAAGTGTCACTTACTGTATCAGAAGTGGTAACAGAAATAGAACCCTAGTGTTGTGGAGGAAGACGTTTGCCTCTCACCAGTGATCACCGGAAACTAATTTGCTCACAGAAAGACTGGCTGAGGATTGTGGCCATTTTGCCTTTACTTCCTTTTTATTAAGGATGCATGGTCACAGAACTACCATTTCTATTCTGGGAAAAACCAAAGATAATATTCAAGTATAAAAAGAAAACAAACTCACATACACTCACTAAGACGCGCTCACACTAAACAGGTGATCAAGCCTCAAATTTAGTGCTTTTCTGATTATTTTACTTTTGATTTCAGTGTTAGAAAAACGCAGCAGATATCTTAAAGTTATATGGGTAGAGGACTGCTTCTTAGGATGCCCCCTCAAAAATTAAGTTTATGGACAAGAACAAGAAGCTGCTGTCTACTTGAGTTTGGGTTGATATTGGGGATGTATATATAAATCCAAGGATAAGCTTAGTTTAACTGGAACCAATATGATTTAGATCCTTCAAATAAAGAGGTTTTATAACTGAAAGAATAATTTTAACATTAAGGGTATGTATACTGTCTGTTTCACTATAAACCTGCTTGTAATATTTCTTCACTGATTTTTCTGAGAGAATCCCCAAATGTCAGGCCATCTATCATCCTTTTAACATACTTTTTTGTATACCCATGGGTGGGGCTGGTGGGGCGTGGTGGCAAAATTAGGAAAGAACAGTTGCTTGAATCAGTTAACAAAATATCCAGATAATTTCCTCCTAGGACTGAAAGGACAGAACTAACATGCATAACATAACTACTATTAGACATGAACTCCGCTAGGTTATTCGCATACGACGTTTTATTTCGTTGTAAAACTGCTTGGAAGTAAATGTAATCCACACACTCATCACTTTGGAAAATGAAGTTTACAGTTATTGAAAGGCAATTTGTATGCTGTATGGACATGCTGTTCACGCTTGATCATGGCTACTCTTCAGCTTTTTCTTTAGATATATTATAGAAATTAAGGCTGATTGGGAAGTAGAAAAAAAAAGATAGCTTACAGGCAACCACAAAAAGTATGACTGTAAAAAATTTATGGAAGTGTATTTAAAAGGCACATGAGTCCCTAAAATAAGTGATATTATAAATAAGTACTTCTTAAATAAGTGATATGATAAAAATTCGGTGAGTAAAGCTTACAAAAGTGTACTTACTACATGTTGTCACAAATTATAATACCATACACCCCAGGAGGTAAAGTACAAATTTGCTTGAAAACATAATTTATTATTTTCACTTATATGAATAATGGTTTTTTGGAGGATGATTTCAAGGATTAAAACACTATCATAAATTTAATGATTTTATATTTATTGTACTTTTTTTTTTTTTTTTTTTTTTTTTAAATTCTTCCCATAATGATTTCTGCTTCTTTTTTTTTTGCGGTACGTGGGCCTCTCACCGCTGTGGCCTCTCCCGTTCTGGAGCACAGGCTCCAGACGCGCAGGCCCAGCAGCCATGGCCCACGGGCCCAGCCGCTCCGCGGCATGCGGGATCCTCCCAGACCGGGGCACGAACCCGCGTCCCCCGCATCGGCAGGCGGACTCTCAACCACTGCGCCACCAGGGAAGCCCTATTGTACTTTTTAATGTTTTCTTTTGTAATGTATTTCACACTGCTCTAATTTCTTACGTGAATTAAAAACTTGATTGATTCTTGGAATATCATATAAATTGCCTTTTAGAATTTGTATTCTCAAGATTTATTTATTATAAAGTATAATAAAATAACTGTGAATAACACATAAATGTGATTGCTTAATTTATTAGAACACATTTAAAGCATTCACTACCAGTCAGAAAAGCTCATTAAATTATAGCTACTATAGATATACGGATGTCATTGTTCTAGTAAATCATTCTAAATCGACATATTTATTTTATTACTTGCCAACGTCAGTAGCTAAACTTTATAGCAAAATAATTTTTTCCTTTCTGTTACCCTTATTTTAACTCCTAATAAAACAAAATACAGATTCTATAATTTGAGAGTACACTTTTTTACTTGATGTTTAACCAAAATCATTAAGTATAGTTGATTTCCAACTATACTTAGTAAGTACTTGAGTAGAAAAAATGAGCTCCTTAAATATGCCTGACTTTAAATAGTTGCTCTTACCATTTCCACAAGTCTAATAAATATCCATTTCTACTTGCCCAGAAGAAACAATGTCTTGCCAATTGATTTTAAATTCAAATGTATGTTGATCTTATTTACTAAATTTTATTTAACAATAAACAGTAAAAAGCAACACTAACAACAATAACAGTATTAAATTTATGACTTTGCTGCCCAGACATTTAACTGGATAGAGTTCTTAATTATTGAAACTAATCCCCAAGTATGTAAAATCCATTCTATTTTTTTTGTTTGTAGATTCTATATTTAAATACATTATTCAAAAAAATCTATTGTCAAAACCAAAAGAAGTATGCATAATGCACATACATTGTCTCATTGAATGCATACATTGAGAGCAAAAATTAACTCAAATTTGCTTTTCTTTTCTATTTGAAACAAATGAATCAATTCATTGCTGACTTAGGTACTCCTATGAACTTTATCACAATTATTAACATATGGTGGCTGACTGAAGAGTGCTAACTAACCCCGGGGTACCATAACAAATGAAAAGTAAATCCAAAGATATTTGTAAAATATTTGTAAACTGTTATCAACCAGAATTTTTGCTAATTTTTCTGTACTATAAGAAGAGCTAATGGGAACTATGTATATCAATTATCTCTGAACTTCTCAAGAGCCCTGGTATGTACGATTCTGAGCATCAGAAATGCTACTTAAATTGCTCAGGTTTTAAGTTTGCAGGTGGAGAGTCAGGATATGAGGCCAGACTTCTCACAAGGCAACGGTTGTGTCTGTGCCACACTTACACACTGTTTCTCATTCTCCACATATGGAAACTTAGCCATCATAATGCACAAACATGAATTCATGCAGCTTAGATGTCTATGAATACGAGCCTTTTATTTGCCTATCCTTACTTGCAAATATAGTGCTCTATTTTACATTTCTGAATTTCATCTAGATGCATCTAGATCTGACACTTATGGACAATTTGAGTATTATTTCTTTGAAAAGCATGCCATTAAGGAAACAAAAATCTATAAATGTTGACAGGTGAAAAGTTAATTCACTATATGCAAACTTTATTTGACCTCTACATTCAGAAAGTAATTGAAATCTAACAATGAAATCATGAGATTAAAAAAAAAAAGATTTAGTGAACAATGAATACTTAATAAATATGCAATTTAATTAAAAATTTTATTACACACATGCAACTGATATACAGTATAAATACATATATGTGTATATATTTTTCAGTATGACATGTATGTGCAATCACAATTACTTATTATTATTATTAAATGGTAAAATTTGATTATCAAAAATAATATTGTTTTGCATTTTTCAAATTAGTTGTATTCTGTTTTGAATGGCTGATAAGAACATGATTGCTGATATATACTTACCTTTCCAGTAGATGGTAGTACAGATGTTCATAAGAGAACATTCAGTAGGATAGATTTTGAAAGGAGAGAGGTACTTTCAAACTTGAAAATAGTATAATAAACAAACAGTGTTAAATACTATGTGAATTATGAGAAATGGGAGAATTATAAGAACTGATGTATTTAGTTTGAAAACTTGATATTTAAAAATGGTGTTTGTGTGTGTGTGTGTGTGTGCATTGCTTCTAAGTAAAATAAGCTTAAAAAATCAAAGCACCAAACTCCAGAACATCAATCTCCAGTGTTTACATGTGTTTATCACTATAAATCCAAACACTGCTTATTTCAAAAAGCTCATTTGATTTGATGTCTCATAGTCAACATAATATTAAATCAAGTCTCCAATTTTTAGTCATCGTTAATAAAATAACATTGATATCCTTTGTCCCTCGAGATTTTCCAATGTAAATATTTTCTATTTTTAGTTTTGTGCATATTTATAGTTTTCCTTGATATATTATTGATTTAAATATATATTCCAAATTGGTGATATAGAAATGATAAAATATTCAGAAATCATTGTTGGTAGTTTTTTTTTTTTTTAAATCACAGTTGGGTAGATTTTTGTGGATAAATTTAATGTCAAAAAAAGTTTGCATGAGCAGACTTCTGACAGGAGAATATAGAACTTCTTCCTTTCCACCCGTTTCTTGTCACATCCCGGTTGTCAGAGGCAGGATTCATGAGGCTTACACACAAAAAAGTAGAGAGACTAGAGAGTAGTAGAGAGAATATATGTTTTTAATATTATGAACTTATAAGAAACAACCTATTTATTAAACCATCAAATCTTGTAAAAAGTGACCAACAAAAAGCAATATTTAGTAACTAAAGTTTAATATATCTTCATATAAGAACTAATTATTCTCAACAAAACTTCCATTAAATCCTATCACTTTGACCAATTATCTATTCCCAATAGTCTTATTTATTTTTCCCCAGTAGTCTTTAAATGTACACTCTCTACAACTTCTCTTCAGCAAACATCAGAGATAACCACAAACAACAAACATAAGACCCATATGACTACATATACATACACATACATGCTTATAACAACTATATCATTTATTAAAAGGGAAATTTGATTATAGCAAAAAATCCTTTGGCCATCTTTATCTGCATTTCAAACAATCTAGCCTAACTCTGCCCTCTCATCATAAACAACCTCTTTATCATCATCCTTTATTTTCACAAGGAAGGTGATTCCTATCCTAGTGGGATTCTCCCCTCCTCCTACCCTACAGGTGGTTAATATAAAAATATCGCTGTGGTCTAGAAATTGCAAATTGGTCTCCCTACCTCCTATTCTCTTTTTTCTCTCCAAATCCATTTTGTATACTCCTACTCAGATGATAATATATATATATGAATATATACCATTAATATATATTATATATAGTTAATTATAACATATGTATATAATATGAATATATGTAATTCTCTTTCCTGCTGAATTCAAACCTTCACAAACCTGATCCAACTATCTTTTGACTCTTACGTCTCTACTCCCTGAAACTTATAAAGGTTAAACAAGTTGGACTTTTGATTTTCTTGATATTCTGCAACAAAGCTTGTTAATGCTTCCGTAGCTTTGTACATCTTATCTGTTCTACCTGGCATGCCCACTATCCATTTAGTAAAATCTGATCCACTGTTTTATGTCTCACTCAAAGGGCATTTTAAAATTCAAATATTCAATCCTAATTCCACTTGAAGAAATTATTACCTTCTGAAATCCTATAGAACATGATACAACTTTCATGGAGATTTACACAGTTCCCTTATAATTTTTATCTCCTATACTTAAATTCGTGATCATGAAATTGTATAGCTATGGATTATTTATCCTTATATTCTGGATTTTTTAGCAGAGTAAATAGGAAATATATTTGTTAACTGAATTTACAAATACACTAATTAGCATTAGAAATTAAATAATCATTTTGGGTATAAGAAAGGTAGTACAGGTAATTGCATAGAGAACGGAAAATAGCTTTAAAACTTTTTGGCAATCAGCTCTGGAAAATAAAATTTAAAAAAATAAAAATTACCTCAATGTCAAATATAAAAATATATCTGTGTATAAGATCTTATTGCTTCTCCTTTATACATATTCTAATAAAATATTACCAAACGTTTTTATTTAAAATCACTTTTTATTGGATATTAAAAATGGTGGGATCATTTTGTGTTATTTCTCTGTCATAGCAAAACAAACTCAGACCTACATTTGTTTGGGCGTTTATAATATGAAGTGGGTGGTAATATGGAAGATGGAATAGATACACAAAAGTCTTATTCCATGGCAACAGATGTAATTAAATATTTACTTTCTTTTTTTGTCTTTTATTATTAATAATCTTCAGAAGAGTTTGCTTGTGTTTTCTTACTCTTTAGGGTATAAATTGGTAATTAAAAGTTATATTTATGATACTATGAATTAATTGCTACAAAACATGTTCTAATTAAACTACATGACCAAAGTACAGTCAGGGATATTAGTCACATTCACCTTTTAAACCCGAAAAAAAGAAAATCAACTTTATCTTCATGAATAATTTCCTGTATTAAAGTTGGTTAACTCAAAAATATGAGCTGTAGTTCTTGAAGAAATAAGTGTCTATTCAAATAATTTTTTTTCTTGGGTAATGATTTGTGACTTTATTATCTATTTATGTCCAGGATTACAAAGTTGGCCCTCAGAAGTTTTAGATCAGTCTGGCTCTTTGTTTATGATTAAGTGTGTTCCTCTTGAGTGATTAGCCATTCCTTGGTTACTTATACAACACACTTTGCGAAAATAAGATTTTGGAAATCTTTGCAACTAATGCAAAAATATAATAATGTTCTATTTTTAAGCCATAAAACCCATTTTGAAAAAATATAGAAGCAGTAATGGAAAACATTTTAAAACTGAGAAGCAAAAGGAAGATTCAGACACAAACACTGAAGAAAAGAGTTGTATAGTTATCATTTCTTATTATTGAGGTTACTTCTGTTAAGCAGCATCTTTTTGCAAAGTGCTTTGGATAAAGAATGTTATTCACAGAAATGAAAAAGAAATTAAGAGTTCTGTATCTTTTGAAGACATAAAAGAACAAAAGAAATCACGGATTACAAATTGTATGCATGTTGAGAGGCAAAAGCTACAAGGAGCTGCTCGAAATCTTATATGTTATGTGTCAAATATCGCTCCCTTATAGACAACTATTAGATAGTAGGAGAAAAGAGGGTTTACAAGAAAAAAATGAGGCCTATGCATCACCTTTTCCCTAAAACAGGACCAAGAATTAAGCCCTCTTGACAAAAATTTAATTTTAATGTTCTCTATGCCAAATTTCTTAACTTTTCTTAGTAATCCTGTTTGAAGTCAGGTGTAGGTACAGTATGAGGTCATTGCCATTTTTGTGGCTTCCTGGTCAACGACCTCTTGGCTTCATCTTCTCTAGTGTTTGGTCTGTGCCATTTTAGACACTGCCAAAGAAAGGCACTTACATCTTATGGTTCTCCTTCCATTTTCAGGAATGTTGTCCATTTCTATTCTGTGAGACATACTTCTGTTGTCAATATTTTGAACTAAATAAGACTCCTGGGGACCATAGTTGCTAGTTCTTCCCCTGACAGCTAATAAAATCTCCCACATGCTCATGTCTTTTCTGGTCACTCTTAAGTAATTCAGAGACCTATAGTCAATTTAAATTACAAATAGTGTCTCACTTTAGTAAGTTAAGTTTTTCGGAACTGATAATCAAAACTCCTAGCCAGAATTACATTAATGACTTATCTTTTTCACTTACTAACCATATTTCCTGATAATCTCTCAAGTTGAAGCATAGGGAAAGAAGAGAATAATTCAACTAGCTCCACTAAACAATGCCTCCACCCCCTTCTCGGCAAGAAACTGATTTAAAGCTTACACTTTGGATAATGCATATAGGTTCTTTAGAGACTTTCTTGTTGGGCCTCTCCACAATAACTTTCTAGACAAAAGCACTATTACTTTTTTTAGCTGGCTGATTCCAATTCTACCTAACTTTCTGTCCCTATTATTACCTCCGTAGCCTCTAACGGCTGAACTGTAGTGGACCTTTCCTTGTTCTGTAGGGTGGATTTAACATGGCGGCAGTATTGGAAGCTATGCATGGGCTCAGTAGCATCAGCTCTCTCAACATTGATTTGGTGACTGCCACTTCTGAGTTTCTGACCTACAAGCAATACAGACAAAAGCTGGGTCCATGAAACCAACTTTTGTGGACGCCAGCCAACCACTTGATAGAAACTCTCAATATCAGCCACCTTCAGCCCTGGAACTGGCATAGTTTCCTTCTGACTGGGGTGGGTAAGGGTTTGCCTTTCCTTCCCATAGTACGTCAGCCAGCACCACTATGTGTATGCTCAAATAGGGTCTTATGAGATCTTTCACAATATCTTCTAGGCTCAAAGGGACAAATTTACATCTAAGGAAAGACAGCAGTCCTTACAAAACATGGACTCAACTGACCCTGCCACGTATCACACTGTTCACAAGCTGCTAGACATTTGGTGTAAAGGAATGGTTTCTTGAAGGTGCAGCTGATCTACCAGCTTAGAGATGAGACTTTGTACAGATGGGACACTATCCTTCAGGATGTGACTTCAGTCTTCTGTGACCTTGAGCAGAGAACCCAACTAAGCTATGCCCAGACTTCTGATTTACAGAAACTGAGATAATAGATGAGTTACCACTAACTTTGTGGTAATCTATACAGGCATAGAACACTAATCCTGGAGAAGTTGTTTTGCAAACTAGGTTCCCCCTTCTCCATTCTTTGACCATTGAATAAAGCTTGTGCTTTTCCAGTCTCAAAAACTAAATGAAACAAAATACTAACACAACTCCCTTTTTGTTTGAAAGCACTCCCCTAATAAATCACTTGAACAACATTCTTCATCTTAGGTTTTTCTTCTCAGGAACCTAAACTAACACACCATGTCAGGTACGATCTCTTTTCATTCTACTATGATTGTTTATCTAGTCTCCAAGATTCACATGTATTTGATCTGCTGTCAGAAGGCAACACAGTTATTTCCCTGACAGCAGCTTTTACTCTGTTGAGGCAAGTTATGTTCACTTTCTAATATGTGAGTCATGTACCCATACCCTGTATCTACTCAACCACAAAAAAATGTATATCAAGTTCCGTATGTGGTCCATTTGAAGCCTCTCTCATTAATCTTGGGCTTAGGAAGTAGTACCACTCATATATTCCTCTTGAGAGGCAGAAAAATCAGATTCACAGCACAACTTTTTAAAAGAAATCTTTCTAATCAAATCTACTTAATTACTAATATCCTAAAACATTTATATACTTGATATAGAATAACACTGGAATCTATAGTAACTTTGTACTGTGTTCATTCACCTAAGTTGTAACTATAATTACAGGAATCTTTTTTCCCTTGGTGGTTCCATGTAAAGGGGGGTCACAAGAGAAATCTGTGTTAAATTTTAAATTTGGCAGTGAAGGAGCAGCCATTACAAGGTAAAGGACATTACAGTGTGCCAGGTATCACTGTAACTCAAATACATTTTCTCACTGGCTCACCATGTTGGTATGGGACAACAGGAGGACCCACAGCCAATTCCTCTTTTCCTTCAGGTAACTCAACTTCTAAATTGTGTACTGGGATAGCTCTGTAGCAAAGGATTCCAGCTTCTTTTGTAGGTTAACCATGTCATTGATATGGATGCAGTAAGGACAGATGAGGGTTTCAGTTTGTCCTTGTAGGTTTCAGATTGTCCTTGTGAGTTCTAATTTACCCTCACTCTCCATTGCTTCACGTCCAACTTTTCTTAGTAACTGCCACCTCTGCTGACACACAGTGTCTTCAGGCTTACCAACACACACAGAGGCAGCAGCCCTTCATAGACTTCATTACCAGCTCCCACAACTGTATAAAGTCCAGTCGTTACAATAATTCATGCAAATATGTATGAAGTATGTATAATTCATACATATTTTATATGTTTGAAATTTACATATCACTCATACTGGTTCCAATTTCCTGTTCAAACCATAACAGATATGGATGCCTACTTTGAAATTTCCACAAGACGGTATTGCTGTGACATTAATAGTATCATAATACCATGTTTGTATCTTGCAACATATATCTTTTACATTGAATTCAGATTTCTACTGCATTTGATCATTAACAATGTAGCATTCAGTGTCTATTTGTAGCATTTATCAGTGTTTTTTATTCAATATTTAATGCTATGCTCCTTCAGTTGTGGGAATACTCACCCAGGCATGCAGGTGACCCACCAGCTGCCAGATTCCTCCTCCTACCAGCTGCTGGGCTAAAAAGAACAGTGCCCCACTTGAGGACTATGGAATCAATTTCCCCTTCCAACAAACCACCACCTTAATCCTCAGTGCAAGGGTGACCTTCAAGTGATTGTAATCTTCATGCCAGGACCTGCCCTGTTAACACCTGAATCAAGGGTAGGCTAGAGGTTCAAAGTTGCTCATCAAACATACTATAACACTGCCAGCCCTGGAGGGAGACGGCACCACCTCCTCCCTGAGATTCCTTGGAGTGTAGAGGTATAATCTCTCCTTTCCCCATAGTACCCAAATCCCTTTGAGAGATGGAAGACAACTGCAGAACACAGACTTCCTCTACTCCACCCCTTCCCTACAGGAAAAAGTTATCATGAGACAGAGAGAGAGCATGGTGGGCCAGAAAGGTCCTGGGGCATCAAGGGATGGGAAGAAAACTATCAAGAAAACATCCTGGGAAGACAACATGAGGAGTTGGAAGATGGGTGGGACTATGGTGGGCCAAGTGGCCAAGCCCCTGGGGCCTATTTAATTATCCCATTGGACTTCACTCAAAGAACAAATTCAAAGGTAAAATTGTTAGGTGTTTCAAGACAGTGAACAGAGAACATTTAATCCCAAACATGGAAGGCGTTTTGAACGTGGGACCCAGTGCAACTGCATTGATCACACACCTGTAAAGCTAGCCTGATTTCTATATGTATGGGGTTGAGAGCAAATTCTTCTCTTTACCTAGCTTTGGAATATTACTTAGCCATAAAAAACCCACAAAATACTGCCATTTGCAGCAACACAGACGGATCTAGAGATTGTCATACTGAGTGAAGTGAGTCAGACACAGAAGGACAAATATCATATGATATCACTTATACGTGGAATCTAAAAAAATGGGTACAAATGAACTTATTTACAAAACAGAAGTAGAGTCACGGATGTAGCAAACAAACTTATGGTTACCAGGGGATAAGGGTGGGTAGATAAATTGGGAGATTGGGATTGACATATACACACTACTATATATAAAATAGATAATTAATAAGAACCTACTGTACAGCAGAGGGAGCTCTACTCAATACTCTGTAATGGCCTATATGGGAAAAGCATCTAAAAAAATTAAAAAACAGTGGATATATGTATATGTATAACTGATGCACTTTGCTGTACACCTGAAAATAATACATTGTAAATCAACTATACTCGAATAAATTTTTTTTTAAAAAAGAGAGAAATGAATTTCCATAAGTAATTCAAGTAGTGTTTGTCTAGAAAACCATGTACTCTTGTCCAATGTTCTGTTTATGGTCAAACAAAAATTAGTAATAAAGTTTCCATATTTAACAAAGAATAAAATTAAAACTCTACGCAACAGTATAATAGAATTCAGCAGAAAGTGAAATATTATAAACGTTTTCTCTGAACTCCACCTTGAAGTATAAATGATAAAATTTCAATAGTTAAGTTCAGGAAAGGCAAATGTACATTATGTCATTGAAGGTCATTGCATTAAGTTAGTGACTAGTATAGACATTCCATTGCAAATGTGGTCGCTTTCAAAATTGATATTCCTGAGCAATCTACTTGTTGTCAAGACTAACTCCCAAGGTAATTTGGCATTGCTGTTACAGGAATCCAGATTCATATTCATTCATGTTCTCTGAAACACACACCATAGTAACAGAGATATAACATCAAATTTTAATTCCATAGAAGTTTTGAGTTCTTGGTCTCAACTCTGTTTCAGACTGACCTATTTAACAGAAAACTAAAGTCACCTCTGGGGGATACATCTTTCTATAAGCAAGTTTGACAAATGATTTAGGGAGGGGCACACATCCACTAGATGAGGCAGTGAAAAGCTCATTTAAGATCAATCAGGAAATAATTAGCGTCAGGATATTTGAAAGTGAAATAGCCAGTTTGGGATTAGAGGTGAGAGAGAGAAAAACAGGGTGAAGGTTCCTGAGAATGCTCTTATCTCTAACAACCCCAATTCTGTCTCCAAGGGATAGGACCTGCCTATCATCCTAGTTTTTAAAAGTCTCCCTCAGATACACAATTTTACTTCTCTTTCTCTTTGTTAGAATAGCAAAAATGAGCTCTTTTTGAGACCTGACATGTCAATAGAATAACGTTTCCTCAAACATAGTCTATCATTTTGCTTGAGGAAAGAAGGTTGTAAATCAAGATAAAAGAATATTAGCAGTTTAAATTTTATATGACATTTGCAAAAGAGAAGTTAAATGGTTTAAGAAACAATTGTACTCTAACAGTTAATATTGCCTAAAAAGGCAATCTGGCTAAAGTTGAATTTATATAAAATCAGATACAACATGTTTGCTCAGATGCTCCAGAACTTCTCAGAGTCTCATCTGAAAGGACTTAGCATACCTGTTGGCATTTGTACAAGTTATGGCTCATCTGAAACATGCCAGATCATCCTCTTCTTTTCTCTTTTGATATTTCATTATTTTTTTTATGTTTATTATCCCTTTTGACTTTATGTCTTTCTTTCTCATGCTCTTTTAGTCTCCTGTTATTTTATTCTTCCACTATTTCTTTTTTAACCAAATGCAAAACTAACTGCCATTTTTTTCGGATATCAAAAGAAGTATACTCTACTATTGGTTGGTAATTTCCTCTTATGAGATCATTTTTTCCTCTTATGAGATCATTTGGTTGATTCCCCTTTATGTTTTGCTCTTCTCATTGCTCTCAATGATAGCTATGTTCTATGAAATGGGAAAAAATAGAGATTGATAATATGTTTTAATTATGATCTTGTTTTTGCTCCTGCATTCTGGGGCACTCAGATAAGTTTGCTCATTGATATTTAACACATTTTTCAAGCCTTTTTATTTATTGGTACCCTTCACACCTTTCACAGTAAATATAAAAGTCTAGCTTCAGTTTATCTTGCTGCCTATTTTTTCCTTCCCTTCTATAAAATTTATGAACAAATTTAGTGCTCAAACACAGCAACCGTATTCGCCCTTATGGTGTGCATATGATTTCTTGATTCAAAATCAAATAAATATATATTGACTATATTGTATTTTCCAGAATCAGGATGAACAGAAGGTGGTCACCTCATTCAAGTAGCTTATGGTTTTTTGAAAGAGAGCGTTAAGAAACGAGTACTGTTTTTCACATTCTACCATAGAGGTAAGGAGGTAGTGTCATCGTAGTCAATAAGAGGGGCACCTGTTTCTCAAAGCCAAGTATATTGATATCTTAGCAGCAGAGTCCTGAAGAACATGTAGGATTTTACCAGCTGCAGAAGACGGAGGAGAATTCCATGCAGAGAAAGCAGGATGTGCAAATGCTCCAGTGTGAGAAACAGAATGACAAGTTTTAGAACTCAATCTTCCTGGGAAATAGTGATGTACATGTTTCGGCAGAAGAAAGAAGAGAGATATCGGGATGACATGAGAATGAAGAGATAACCTTGTCAGGAGGAGTCAAAATATTCAAATACCTACGGCGACCCAACCTTAAGAAACAATAAATTTTTCCCTATTTGGACGAAAATAAAAATGTGGGAATATAATACAATAGGAACCTATATGAAATTATGGGTTATAAAACTATTGCTTCTAAATCACAATTTCCGCTTTTTATGCTCTGCTCTGTGAATGCTGAGGCTGAGATTTTGCAAACTACACATCTCCGTTGACAACTGACTTCTGGTTAGATTGTGCTAACACGGGATTTAGAGAATGACTGAAAAGTGGACAGAGAATAGAAGACACATTCTCTTTCTTATTTGCTTGCTGTTGGTCCTACAACAAATCTCCTCAGCAGTTTGGTGGTCCCAGCCTCTGGCTACTTCTGGCATTCCTAGAAGCAGCCTTATTGCACTTCCTGAAGGGCCAGCAGCAGTCTGAGCTCCAGTTCTGAAAGCTGTTTCCCCATCCCTCTAAATTCTGATGAACTCAATCTTTTTCCCTTATATCTCCCAGTCTTAGGGATTGTAGCTACTCCCTGCAATTACCTGGTGTCACTCTGTGTTTTAGTTCTGGTCTCAGTAATATAGCAGGTACATAACCTATTGTCAAATGAAATACCTTCTGTTTAAATATTTTCCATGTATTCTGTTTCCTGGCTGATACAGTAACTATAACTTAAATTCAATTTTAAAGCATGCCCATTTAAAATATAGAAATAAATCATTGTCAAATGTTACTTTTATAGTCACTTAGAACCAGAAATCTGATTTTTTTTTTTCCTGCACAATGATGCTAGTGTCAATTCTTATAATTAGTTTTTTGATTTGCAGGTCAGAATTTATCCTTGAATTCTTCAGTTGAAATTAGTGCTTTATGTACTGATTATTTTTGTTTGTTTTGTGTTCTTTATGGTTTGTTTAAGTTCCATAGTGGAAAATGGCTCTTGGAAAATTGTTCCTAAAATACAATTTGCCATATGCTTCATATCCAAAGTTTTTTTTGTAATATCAATGAAGAGGCTATCGTAGCCAGAATTTGAGCAACTGAAATGATATAATAAGAATGTTCAGTACATTTTGTAATAATAAGTAATTGCAATGATTTATTAAAATTGTTACCGTTATAACAGTGTTAATAAAATGTTATGAATTTACAAACTATTAATCATCTATTTAAGTAGCATGCCATCAACTATACTCACATATGTAGCTTAGTTAAGCCTCCTAATAATGTATCAATTCCTCAAAATATATTAAAAAGTCCCATATTAAATTCAGAAAATGGTGCTTTCTCTCATTTCTGTTTGACAAATAATCTGATTCTATTTCAAATTGATGTTTTGCTAATTAATAGAAACCGTACTTAATAATATATTATTTTTAAATTTATATTTTAAATTATTTTAAAATACTCAAACTTTTCTAACAAAATATATAATAGTTTTTCATTATCTTTAAACTGTTCTTTTGTTCCTTTTACTTTTTAAAGAGTAAAAATGACAATATTTGGGGTATAAATTATTTTTAAACCACAATTTAGACTATTCATTTTACTTTGATGAAGCTGCTGTTGTTCATCATAGATTAAATAATTTAATTATATATGTGTGTACTTACATATGTATGTATGTATACACACATACACACGTATACATTTTTAAATACATAGTAAAACTAATGACATCTCTTCTAAATCTCTGACACACTGGTGGGATGGTAGAGCAAGATCTAATTTTCAGCATTGGGAAAGACAGAAAAAGATTTAAGGAGTAAAACATTGTCTGTTGGACAGTTATGGAAGGTATTTGCCTGAAGCAGATTTATTATATGTTCACTTCACACCTGGGCACTCTTCCAAAACTATCTTCTTTTCCATTGCATTCTCTTCTATTAACAATCTGCTCATGCTTTACAACCTTTTGTAATTTACCGTTATAAAAATTTGAGTAAACATTTTGGCAGTACTGTATACAGTTGTTCACTCCTATTCCATATGACTCATCATATTCATATATAAACCTAAAAGAAACTCTTGGACATATTCACCAGGAGGTATGTTTGAGAAAGTTCATAGCAGCACTATTCATAATACTAAAAACCTAATGCTTACTCAAATGCCATAGAAATGCCAAGTTTATTTCTGCACAGTGAACAATGGAGATAAACTGTGGAAAAATCACATGATAAAATATTATTACAAGTGAACTACAACTAAATGCAAAATAAACAAATATTAGTCAGATAATGCTGAGTGAACAAAATATAAGAAACACATATCCTTTCCATAAATTAAAAAAAAAAAAACCTTCTAGAAACACATGCATTTTAAGATACATAAACAGATGTATTTTTTAAAAAGCAAGATATGGTAAAGCTAAAGACTCAGACAGGGTTTACTTGGTGGGGTGGGGAGGGTAAGTGAAAAGAATGGCAAAGTAGAAGGAAACTACGTTAACATTGTAGGTGACCAAGATGAAGCAACCTTATTCACAAGGATGATCATTGAAGGCATCTAGGAACATCCTGAGGGATTTGGGAATGATAATTTGGAGAAGCATATTAGTAAACAACAGCTACTGTATTGTTTTGACTTTGATGAACAAATAGACTGGATGGGACTTGCAGATTAGATACTCTAGAAAGAAGAGTAATATGATTCATTTTAAAGTCAATAAGATTAAAGCATGACTGAGATAATTATTGGATTGATTTATACTAAAGGCTGTATTCATGACTCATTTGAAATATGTATAGCAAGGTCAAGGTAGATTGACATAAATTGTACATCTTTTGCTGAGGCATATTCAGAAAAGCTACCAAAGATCAGAGGTATCATATTTCAATACACTTATTCTATATACATCTATGTATGTATCTATCATCTATCTACCTACCTATTATTTATTTATGTACCTATTTCTTTTTTTATAGGAGTATAATTGCTTTACAATGTTGTGTTAGTTTCTGCAGTATAACAAAGTGAATCAGCTATATGTATACATATATCCCCTCCCTCTTGAACTTCCCTCCCATCACCCCCATCCCACAGAATACAGAGCTAAATCTACCTATTTCTATTTTGCCTTTTCATATGAAATTCTATTTTTTTCATACATTTGAGCTAGAGAGCATTTTGATGTGAACATCCAGCTAATGAACGTGCAAGCCTCCAAGATGTTCTTTGAAAACCATACTGTAAATATGAGTTGAATAATCTTTAAAGTGAATTTATTTAGTCTTCTTTAAAAGTGAGCCTGATTTTCTGCAATATATAATAATAAATAAATTGTATCCAGCTTCTTCACAGTAAAATAAGTATACATTTTTAAAACCTTACTGTGCTTTTCTAGGAATTACTTAAATATTGTGTATATTTTTGTCCAGTTTTACTTAATTACATTACAACAAAAAGAAAATTTAAATGGTAAATCATATATTGTGACTTTTAAAGACTGCAAAGACAATGGACATATAGAAATAGATAGGAGGTCAAATAACAAAACACTGAAATCAAACTCTGGATAGATGGACAGAGGAACTGAAAGTTGAAGAATAGGAATCTCAGTAGGTTAATCAAATATATTTAAAAATGTGAAAAATCGACAAGTCTGAAAAACATAATTTTCATTCAACAAATATTTCCTGGACACTTAATATGAACTGGACTGTCTCAGGCACTTGAATACATCAGTAAATAAAACAGACATCATAGAGCTTATATTCTTATGGGCAGACAGTGGGTAAACAATAAACATAATATATAAGTGGTTTTCTCAGGGTATATGCCCAGCAGTGGGATTGCGGGGTCGTATGGTAGTTCTATTTGTAGTTTGTAATGAGGTGGATAGATCTGGAGTCTGTCATACACAGTGAAGTAAGTCAGAAGGAGGAAAACAAATACCGTATGCTAACACATATATATGTAATCTAAGAAAAAAAATGTCATGAAGAGATTAGTGGTAGGATGGGAATAAAACACAGACCTACTAGAGCATGGACTTGAGGACGTGGGGAGGGGGAAGGGTAAGCTGTGACGAAGTGAGAGAGTGGCAGGGACATATATGCACTACCAAATGTAAATTAGATAGCTAGTGGGAAGCTGCCGCATAGCACAGGGAGATCACCTCTGTGCTTTGTGACCATGAGAGGGGTGGGATAGGGAGGGTGGGAGACGCAAGAGGGAAGAGATATGGGAACATATGTATATGTATAACTGATTCACTTTGTTGTAAAGGAGAAACTAACACACTATTGTAAAACAGTTATACTCCAATAAAGATGTTAAAAAAAAAAAATATATATAAGTGAATTACTTTCAACAGCTCTTTGGAAAAGTAAAAATGTAGAAGAGGGTAAGGAGAATCTAGGCATTTGAGCTGGAAAGGGAGGTTGTAATACTCAATAAGATGGCCAGTGCAGACTTTATGAGAAGGTGGATGGTTTTAGCAAAGACTTGAAGGTAAACACTCAGCCAGTTGTATCTGGGAAAACATTCCAAGCAATGGGAAGGGGTAGAATAAAAACATTGCCTGTAATTCAAGGAAAACAAGGAGCTCAGTGTGGCTGGAGTGTAGGGAGAGAGGGAGGATAGAAGAAGAGATCAGAGATAAAGTACGAGGGTGTAACAGGTTACCATGTAACCTGACACAGGTAGGTCATTGTAGGCTCTTCTAAGGATTTATTTAGACTTTAACTCTGAATAAAATGGGGTACCTGTGCAGAGGTTTGGGCATGAGAGTCGTATTTTTAAAGGATCCCTGAATTTTGTGTTGAGAATAAATTACTTAGGGTAGAGTCGTGGTTGGAGCAACGAGATCAGCTATGAGCTACCGTGAGAGTGAAAGGTGATGGTAGTGCTGACTCTCAGAAATATGCATTCTAAAGGTGAGTTCTGCAATCGTGAGGCTTTGGGGACAATCTCAACACATAAGACAAATGCTCTAATATCGTCATGATGAAAACTACACTCCACTCTGGGTCTGAGATGATGTCTCCAATATGAGAGTTGAATATGTAGATATCTACAGAGCAAAATATTACAGAGAATATAAATTAGATAACAAATCCATAATAACACCTGCTTCATCCTTAATAACATCAAGGTTATATCACTATCTGAAAACTACCCATACTTGCTTTTGCATACATAGATAGATAAATAAATGTGTTGAAGAGTCACTGATATATCTAAATCCACCAGAACAAAGGCTCCAGACCTTAAGGAGATTATTTTATCCCTACTGCTTTATCCCCAGACCCCAGAACACTATCTGAACATAAGAGGGACTCTATAATAAGTTATTGAAATAAGTATTGAATGAACAAAAGAAGATTAACACCTGCTATCATGGCAGGTAGAGATTTTAAAAGAAAATTATTGTTTAAGGTATGGAAATTTGTTATTTTAATTGCTTTAGCTCTTCAAAATTGTAATTTTAAATGTACCAAAATATTTTCTAATTGAGATTCAAACTTTACTTTCCCTTACTAAAGTGCTATTTTCTTTTTTATTGCAACAGACTGTGTGTTTTAGTCTCTTAATTATGTTATCTATAAAATATATTGTAAAAATATTTTAAAATTTGCAAAATTTCACCCAAACTATTCTGTTTTTTTAATATAACATAGTATAAATACCTATGCCTGATTTTTAAGACAGTTTGGAATAATTAATTCATGCTCTCTATCCAGAATTTTCTTCATGACATCTGAAGACACTGTTTTTAATTCAAAAATATTTATTGTGTACTATATGTCCGTCTAAAATGAAGGGTTAGTACTAAGATTTAAAACATGGGCAATAACTCAGAATACCAATTTATGCTAGAATTTTAGATATGGATGACCAAACAAAGTGGTTTCTTTTTTTTTTTTTTTTTTTTTTTTTTTGGTATGCGGGCCTCCCTCTGTCGCGGCCTCTCCCGTCGCGGAGCACAGGCTCCGGACGCGCAGGCCCAGCGGCCATGGCTCACGGGCCCAGCCGCTCCGCGGCACGTGGGATCCTCCCCGACCGGGGCGCGAACCCGGTTCCCCTGCATCGGCAGGCGGACGCGCAACCACTGCGTCACCAGGGAAGCCCCAAAGTGGTTTCTTGAGATGGAATCTACGCCTGGTGAAGATACTGTGAAAATTGTTGAAATGACAAAAAAGGATTTAGATTATCACATAAACTTAGTTAATAAAGCAGTGGCAGGGTTTGAGCGGATTGACTCCAGTTTGGAAAGAAGTTCTACTGTGGGTAAAACGCTATCAAACAGCAGTGCATGCTACAGAAAAATTGTTTGTGAAAGGAAGGGTCAGTTAGTGCGGCAAACTTTATTATTACCTGATTTTTAAAAATTGCCACGGCCATCCCAACCTTCAGCAACCACTACCCCAGTTAGTAAGCAGCCATCAACATCAAAACAAGACCCTCCGCCAGCAAAAAGATCATGACTCGCTCGAGGTTCAGATGATGGTTACCATTATTTAGCAATAAAGTATTCTTTAATTAAGGTGAGTTACATTCTCTTTTTAGACATAATGCTATTGCACACTTAATAGACTACAGTAGAATGTAGACATGGCTTTTATACGCATTGGAAAACAAAAAAATTCAGGTGACTCACTTTACTGTTACTTTGCCTTTATTGTAGTGGTACAGAACTGAACCCTCCGTACCTCTAAGATATGCCACTCCACGAGAGTATGTCAAATTCTCATGGTATATCTTACTCCCTAGATTAGGTTGAAAAGAGATTATTGGGTAAAATTATCATTTCTAAAATTTGTCGTATCCTATGAAGCAGAAAATAAGGCATAGATGGTTTCTACTAATTTAACAAACAGTTCTAAAGCTTACTTGCTGTGAGAGTTTTTGAAGCCAATACAAGTGATCAAATTATTTGGGGAATTTTTTTTTTTTCTTTCTCTTTGTATGGTGTATGCTACTTTTTGTTCCAGGGAAATCAGAAGCCTAGAGGATGCCATGGCCAAACATAGTGAAACCTTGAGGGCTATAATCTAAGGTTTAATGGGACCATGAAGTCTCTGTTTTGCCAAGAAATTGGGAAGATCAGCCTGTTGAGAAAGGTGAACTTCAGAGATGCTGAAATAACGTTTTATTTGCTCAAGATATGTATGTCTGTGCATGAGTTTTCCCCTTAGTGCCACCTTCTGATACAGTTTAAAAACCCTCAGTACCAACAGCCACATCTAAATACTTTTTTGAGTTCCTCTGTGATTTCATTTTAGCTACTCATATGAATAATAATCATCCTAATAATTATAAATGAATATATAGTACTGTTTCAGCAGACTGTAGGAAATATTAGCACTATTATAATATAACCATCATTTAGAAATGGATATATTTGTATGACTTTTCATTGCCCAAATTTATTTCATTTTGCTTTCACAGGTTTACAAAGTCTTAAATGGTATTTTCAATATGTGCTTGATATGCTCAGAAGTCCTTTTGATACAATTTTAATAAAAGAAATTACATGAAGAACATACTTTCCTAAAATGCTTTCTAAACTCTACACGTCTAAATTTTTAACTAATCTTGGGATGGTTAAATGATTAAAAAATATATTGTGCTGACACATGAAAATAAATATGGTGAACTTTATAAAAGTGTAGAATGATTTAGATAAACATTTGCAAAGTATTAAACTACTTATTGAAACAAGAAAGAAAAAAAAGTTTCACCTATATCAATTATATTTTTGTGTAAGTAATTGAATTAGGTCCTCCTTAACTTTCTCATTAAATGTTCATATAAATTTAGCTCAGAATTCCTGAACACAAATCATTTCTACCTGGGATACTTGTATTCTGTGGTTTTCACAATGAGCAGTGGCCAAAAATGAGTTTACCCCCCTGCTAGTGCCTAGGCAACAAGAAAGGAACAATTTATTCCTTGAAGTCATTTAAATAAATAGAATGCAAATGATGAAAGATTTTAGCCTTTTGATGTCATATTTGAGACTATAATCTCAACCACTTCCTCAGTTGTCACTGTTCAGTAAAGTATGCTTGTTTTTTAAATCATAGAGCTTGCACCAAAAAATTCTTCTCCATCTTATTATGCTCATTGTCTGTCACTCTAAAATGTATGTCACATCGAAGGTATTTTATGTTTTTAAATGATCTTTTTATTTTCAAGTGTGTGTATGTGTCTCTGTGTGTATTTGCCATTCCATATTCCTTGGCTAAGATGCAGAGTTACTATTGCTATTCTGGCTTGTTTTTTATTTTCATTGTGATGAGTAAGCATTTGCTTTATACTATTAACATATTTCTTGAAAATGTTGGAGTAAATATATTATTGGAAAGAAATCAAAACATTTTCCCTTTTCTTGTATTGGAAATTTCTAGTTTTATTTTTACAAAATGGTACCCCAAATTAACATCATCACAGTTAAAAAAATAATTTATAAATATGATAAAACATATTTCCAGTAATATCAAAACGATATAGACATAGGCATACCCAACATAATGTAACCTAAAATTTGGTGACTGCTAATGAGAAATAGAATAAAGAAAGCTTATTTTACTGAAGAAATTCTCATGCTATTCCTGAGAAAATTCATTTAAATGTAACTGCTTTGAGCATTTTTTTTCTCCTAGCTGTTTCCTATAGCTAAAACTTTTACCCACTGGACAAGTTCCAAATCTTTTTATTATAAGTAATAAAATCATAGAAATACTGTACATTCATACTTTAGAATTAGACTTGATTTCTTTCACTTGAGTTTTACAATTGTTTCCCTCAAGTTTTTGGTTGTTGAAAGAGAATAAAATCAATGACAAAAATACTAGTGAATAGCACTTGCCCTCTCCTGCCCAAAAAAACCCCCCACAAAACCCAAAAAATCTCCAAAGAATGACAATGGCTAAATATTAATATTTCTTTATGTGAGCATATTGAAACAACCAATTTGTAAATATAGTAAAAGTTACAATGAATAGCTGAAATCAGTTTGTTAAACAATTATAGTGAAGGTTGATCTTTCAAAGGATTAACTTGCTCATAAAATAGGCTATTTTTAGTTTCCCAGCTCATACTGAAATATTTGATCATAAATCTCTAAGAATCATTTCTTCAACATATACTTGATAATAAAAATGTATAAGTCCAAATCCAGTTAAGAATGTCTTTACTCAAAAAAAAGAGTCATTGAGCTGAGACCTGGGATTTCAGCAGAGAGCTATACAAAGTTCACTCCTTTCTTCACGGAACTTTATGATCTTGTAGGTCAGGCAAACATTAAACGAATAAGTACAAATTGATTATTTACAATGATTGTAAAACAAGCCAAAATCACAAGATGCAATCAATGTGTATTATGGGATGAAAGGAATGGCTAACTAAATAGAGTGTAACAAGGAAGATTACATGACATTTAGAGGAATAAAAATGAAAGCAGAAGTTTACCAGGCAAAAAAATTTTTTAATAAATAATTCAGACAGAAGAAACAGAAGCTGTAAAATCACTGAGCAGGAAGGAACTTGTCACATCCCAGGAAACAAGAGAAAGCCAGAGTCTCAGAAAAGACCCAAGAGGTAGGTAGGTGAAGGTATTATCATTTGAGGTCTCATATTACATAGAGTTTGTTCAACTGTGTTCTGGGAACCAGTGAATGGTATTGTGGGATTTTTAAGAAGGAGAGTAGCATGATCTTACTTGTTATGATGAAAACAGATCGGGGGATAAAGAATGTTAATAGAGATCCCAACCAGGAAACTACTGTAATATTCAGGTGAGAGATGTTGGTGATTAGTGGGTGGTAAGAAGAGACAAAATAGAAAAGAGTTAATTGTTGATTTTATGTTGTGTGGGAGAAAAAGGGAGGAATCAAGATGGCAATTAAGAGTCCAGCAGAAATGCAGGGTAAGTCTCATACTGTGTTCTTACAAAAATAAAACACAATTTTTAAAAATGAAATGTGTGAAGAACCTAGGGGCAGGACAGGAATAAAGATGCAGACGTAGAGAATGGACTTGAGGACACGCGGAGGGGGAAGGGTAAGCTGGGACGAAGTGAGAGAGTAGCATTGACATATACACACTACCAAATGTAAAATAGATAGCTAGTGGGAAGCAGCCGCATAGCACAGGGAGATCAGCTCAGTGCTTTGTGACCACCTAGAGGGGTGGGATAGGGAGGGTGGGAGGGAGATGCAAGAGGGAGGGGATATGGGTATATAGGTATAGGTATAGCTGATTCACTTTGTTATACAGCAGAAACTAACACAACATTGTAAAGCAATTATACTCCAATAAAGATGTTTAAAAAATGAAATGTGTACTATAATTTAAGTAAATGAAAACAATGTCGAGATACAAGGCAATTGGAATAAGACATTGTATGTGTATCTAATAAAGTTTTCCAAATGAAGGAATAGAGAGAATGGGAGAAGAAATATTTCAAAGATACTTGCTGAGAACATTGGAGAACTTAAAGACAACATGAAAAGCATACAATTTCAGGTTCAGGAATTACAACTAATCCCACAGGGGCTACAGAAAAATAAATCAACATCAAGTAATACCATAGTGAACCTTTCAATCACCAAACACATTGAGAAAAGACAGTTTATCTGCAAAGAAATGAATTACTTTGATTTCAACAGCAACAATGTAAGCCAAAGACAATGGAATCATGGCTTCTAAGTGATAGAGTTTATAATTTTTAGTCCAGTATACTAGATTTAAGGATGAGGGAGAAATGAAAACATACTTCATATGTAAAAATGGAGAGATTTTGCTACTGACAGACACATCAAAGGGCCTTTTGAGGAATGTGTTTTAGGAAGATGAGAAAGAAGCAGTAAGAAGAACGGATAATCAAAGAAAATGTAAATATGTTTGCCTAAACAACCATATAAAATAATAATAATATATTATGGGGCTTAAAATAACAAGGAAGTAAAATAGTGGATAGCAAAGATGTAAGATGGGAGAGTGTGATAAGTTAAAACTTTAGGAGAGTTATTTCTAGGGGAAGAGAATAGATATACTGATTTGTATTATATTTTTGTTAAGGGGAATAGACCGTCCTGGAAAAGGGAAACTAAAACTTCAACAGATTTCAAAGAAGAAATGAAGCCAAAAAAGGAAGCACAATATGACAGAGTAAATAGCACTTCAGTAAGATGGTAAAAGTAATGCAAATATATTTGCACTGAAACAAGCATAAATATTCTCTATTTTATACTTAAAAATAGATTGTCAAAAATTGGAGGAAAACTAAATCAAAGGAAATTCTGCATAAGTTTGATGCTGCTAAATATATGAACATACTAGTTTCAAAGGAAGAAGATTGCAACAGCATTGGAATGTTGAAAATAGAACATATTAAACATTTGACATGTACCTAAGATGTGCTTAGAGAGAAATCTATAGGTTAGTGAACACATTTTTTTTTAAGTTGAAAATTGATGCTTGTAAAAGAACAGCAAAAAAACATGATGAAAATAGAAAGGGCAATATTAAAAAGTGATAAAACTAAAAAGGATTAAAAGAGAAGATAAAAATGGTATTACCTGAAAACAACATGACTGTATACATATAAGGTATAAAAGAATTATACAAACTATTAGAATTAATGAGTGAATTTACCAAAGTCCCTAGATATGAGATCAATTTATACAAATCAGTTATTTTTAAACAATTATCAATAACAAAATAGAAATTATACTAAAAACTTGCCACTTACTATAGCAGTAAAAAACTAGGGGTAAATCTAATGGAATATGTACAAGGGTTCTACACTGAAAATGCATCAGTAGGAAAAACTAAAGAAAACCTAAATAAATAGATAAAGCATTTTCAGGGCTTTGAAGTCAGTATTATTAAGGATCAATTTATTTATAGATTGAACATACTAAATTTTAAGCCAGTAGGATTTTTTTTTCTGTGGAAATTAATATGGTGCTTCAATAATGTGTATGGAATTAAAATAGGCCAATAGTAGCCATGGAAATCTGGAAGGAGTACAAAGCAGGATGACTTTTTATTTAATTCTGGAAGAAATATCAAATTTCTAGATTAATTTTAGTAATTAAACCTTTTATCTTATAAGTATACAGTAGTGAGTTTAGATTCTGCATGACATGAAGTAATGTCATTGCTCAGAAGGCTATTAAATATGTCTGCATATTCCTGTGTATTAAAAGTCTCTTAATTTTAATTTCTAATTTGATAAATGTCAGTAGGTATAACCAAATAAACAAAACCTTTGGGGTTAACAATTTTTTAAGACTGTAAAGGGATCCTGATGTCAAAAATTTTGAGAACACTAATGTGAGATTGCAGCAGATTGGGTTTTGAATCAAAAGAGACTTAGGTGCCAGATATAAGTATTCCATTTTTTTTTTCTTTTCCTTTCAAAGTAATAAGCAAAATATTTCTCAGCCACAACAATACCTCTTCCCAACCAACACTCATCCCCAAAAAGAGTTTCATTGTGAATACAATTGTTAGGCATTTGTCTTGGAAGCTGAAATCACCATGTGGCCTCTCCTCTTACCTGGGTCATACCTGGTAAATGATAGGTAATATCTAACAGCTTACTTTTTAAGACATGATGATGCCAGCTTAGTGATATGAAATAAAAATGATCAGAGAGTAAGAGTGAGGGATCTATTTGGTGAAAGACTTGACATATGACAGTGGAAGAGAAACTTGTGAGAATAAAAATATCTAATAAGAGTTTCTAAATTTTCTAATTGTCCTTTGCCATAGGTTACTTCTTTTGTTCTCTAATAACAATGGCAGTAGGCCCTGACTATACAATGATGAACAAGAAAAACAGTTTCCTGCCCCAATAATTTGATTATTTTTGTTTATGTTCTCTCATCTGACTAGAGTATAATTTGAGAGAAGAAACCTTGTCTGCTCCGTTTCTCACTTGATCATTAGCACTCCCAGCAATGTCTGATATGTGTACAACTGAATGTACAGGTGACGGATGGAGTCAAGACAGGGACGACGGCTCCTCCATTCAATGATAAGACCCACGGGGGCCAGGATTTTGGCTCTTTTAGTTACTAATTTTCCCAAAAGTCAGTCAACAACAGGGAGTAAAACATAGAAATTGAATAAATATTTGTTGAATTAATAAATCCTGAATTGCTTCTTTCTGATTCAGTCTTCTGTGCCCTTAGAAGGTAATATTGAACAAGTCAAAAGAACCCTGAAGGCCATGCCTTCACTCTCTTCAGTGGGACTTTGTGTAGCATTCATTAAAAGTCATCAGATAACAGAAAGAAACATAATATATGATAGTCGCTAGATCACTGAATTATGAAACAGACAGCATCATCCAAAA
Organism: Physeter macrocephalus; assembly: GCF_002837175.3. Lineage (NCBI taxonomy): Eukaryota > Metazoa > Chordata > Mammalia > Artiodactyla > Physeteridae > Physeter > Physeter macrocephalus. Next base: position 136,890,255 of record NC_041220.1, on the reverse strand, counting down.
TCATAAATCCTTCACTTACTAAAAGAGACACAGTGCATGCATAGTTTGAAATTTGAAATAAGAAGATAAACGGTATCTACCTCATGGATTTGTTGTCATGGTTAAAGGAGACCATGTGTGAAGGTACAAAGCAGCAGCATCTCATCCATAATTGGCATCCAACAATCTTCTCTTTCCTGAGTAGAGGAAATGAGAATAATTGTCCTTTAAATATAATTATAGGGAAATTTCCTTTAAGGATTATGAAGTTTAAAAAAGAGAGATTCTTAACTGCACTTTTGAAAAAGTGTGGAGTGATCAAGACAAAAATATAGTCATTTATAGACAATGTAGAAATAATATTGTGCTTTCTATGACTATATTTAACCTGAAATGTTTGAACTGCAAAATATATTGAACAGAGCACACTGGGTAGACTGATTTTAAGGAGTCCCAGTCATGCTGATGTGTCTCTAGTTATATCTCTGTTTTACACACTTTGTTCTCATACCAACAGAATACTAATTATTTTAAGTGGATTACTCAGCTGACAGAGACCTTTAGCAGAAAGACAGGCTTGACATGGACAGCTGAAAGTTAGCTAATGAAGAACACTGAAACCAGCTTGGTAGAATGTTAATTAAATGCCCTCATTTATTGGGAAAAAGTAAAACTTTCACATGTAAAATAATGCTGCCTGTGTCAATATTTTATAGTTGCTAGGGCTCAATACGATTTGAATGAATATACTCTTTTTAAATTTAAAATATATACTAAGTTTTTGCCCCAGATATGGTTATTGTTCCAAGAGTGATGTTTCCAAGATTTAGAAATTCTCTGCTTTTTCTTATAAAAGAAAACCAAAAGACTCAAAAACAGTCATGGAACTTTGCCACACTACATTTGCGCGATTCTCCCTTTCAATTTTGCGTCATAATTAGAAGGCCTAATACTTTTTATACCAATAGATGACGGATGGAGTCTTTACTGGTACCACAAATTTCTTTTGTTGTGTTTTAAAGGTAAAAGTTTAGATGCTCTTCTTGGGCAATGACAGTTTTCTTAGACCAGTGGAAAACACAATGTGTTTTAATGAATTGGTATAACTCTTCAGTATATTTTCATTATCTGGGAACTCAGAAAAAAGTAATGTAGTTTACTCATTTTGAGTATTAGTTATGCCTAAACTCTATGCTAGTATGTGTAGAGTTATGATGTCAATATAAATTTTGAGCACTGAGTGAAAAGTTGGGCTTACCAGAATACTTCCAATCAAACATTTTTACCATGTGGAAAGTTTTATGTAGCAACTTAGTGAAAATGTGTTTTCTTGTGACTCATTTCTGCTTATTTGTCCTTTCTACTTATTTGACTTGATTCTGATGTATGAAATACTTTTTCGCTTCAACTATAATGACTCTCTTCAGGAATTCTATCACTTTTTGCTTCTTTCACTTTTGATGTTTAAAACTTGCTATCACTCGAGCGATCTTTCAATTAGCACCTCTCCACTAATACAATCTTCCATGACCTTGATTGTCTGCCTTGTTTATTAAAAACAGGATTAATTAATGATCTCTGTGATATTTCTTGTGAATAATTCTCTTTTTATCTTAATTCAGATATGCCTGGCATGTAACGATGCTGATCAGTAAGGTGTATGTATTAGACTAAAAAATCTACAAAAATTGACAAAAATCAACAATGGGAGAGTAATGTTATGATGCACCTGTCAGAATCTTCATTAACAGCACCCTCCTATTCTGGCAAACTATTTAATAGGTCAGCTGGAGAAAAAACAAGGAGAGTGTGCTTGTCATTTGTGACTAAATTAACAAATAAAAATCCCCATATGAACTTTATGATAAATATTAAAAGTCAGATATAGCACCTGTTTTTTTGTAAAAATAACTATATATATAAATGTCATTAAGGTGTTGTTAAATATGTTATTTCACATTCTCATTTCAATGTAAGTCCATATTATTAACCAAACACACATAGATAAAGTCAGTTATAGTTCACTGATAGACCTAGTTATATTTCAAGTAAATTATGTCAATACAAATGGAGATATCACTGAATATACTAAAAGAGTTAAATGTTGAAAATACTTCATTTAGGTTTACTGTGTTCCTTTACCAAAATATAAAAAAAAGCATTTAAATGTCTCTTTGAGAAAAACCTAATCAGACATTTTAATATGAGATCACTCTTTTCACTGTACGAAAAGGGTACACACTGCCATGACAATGCAGTGTTAATGAATGAATATATCCGGTATTTTTTAAAATTTATTTTATTTTTGGCCGCATTGGGTCTTTGTTGCTGTGCGTGGGTTTTCTCTAGTTGCGGCGAGCGGGGGCATCTCTTCGTTGTGGTGTGTGGGCTTCTCATTGTGGTGGCTTCTCTTGTTGCAGAGCACGGGCTCTAGGCGTGTGGGCTTCAGTAGTTCTGGCTTGTGGCTCAGTAGTTGTGGCTCTTAGACTCTAGACCGCAGGCTCAGTAGTTGTGGCGCATGGGCTTAGTTGCTCCGCGGCATGTGGGATCTTCCCGGACCAGGGCTCGAACCCGTGTCCCCTGCTTTGGTAGGCAGATTCTTAACCACTGCGCTACCAGGGAAGCCCTGTATCAGGTTTTGACTGAATGCTCGTGCCAACCAGGTTAGTGAAAAAAGGTAAAGAAGAATGTTACTTTAAAAATTTGCTTGCAGTTGAAATGACTTGTACTGAGAGGGTGGCAGCATCATTCATAGAAAGAAAAGTGATTTTGCTGGAGAAAAAAAAAATCTTGATTGGCCTCTTTGGTGATGAAAGACAAGGCACAAGGCACCTTTGCTATTATCTACATGGGAGATATTTAGATAAATAAGAATTAAATTTCTCTTTAAAATGATGTAAGGGGATTTTGTGCTTGACAGGTGATGCTTTAAAAATAGAGTAGGTTTCCTTGGAGAAAGGACGGGAAGAAGGCCAAGATGTGGTGGAACAGGCAGGGGATGTGGTCGGGGCAGGGTGAAGGCAGCCACACTGGAGGACAGTTGAGCCTCCTTCCATTTTCCATCATGGCTGACTACTGAGATTTTAGAAACAATGATACATAGCTTTCAGTTTGAAGTTTTCTTTTTTTTCCTGCTTGCGTTGTAATTTTCTTTTCACAGTCAAAATTTGGTAATGGCTTATCACACACAATACTTTTCAGTGATGCTTTGGGCAATGAAGGATGAAAGAACATGGACCAGTAGATTTTATTAATGTTCAACAACTGTATGAGTAGAGGCCTAACATCAGTGCTCAGGATAGTGATTGAAAGCCTGTTAACTGTTGATGAACAGGTAGAAGTAAGTACCCACCTTCCAGGCTCAACATACCATTTCACCTAACTATAAAGCAAGAATTAAAAAACCCAGATGCTATATTCTAACAATACCTCAGACGGTGTCTAAAGATATCAGCAATGTCAAATAACTCATGATGATTTAATATTATACCATCAAAGATCTTTTTTTTTTCTATTTTCTAATGAGGAAATACTTAGAAAGGTATGAGTAGCTCTGAGAGAGAGAGAAGAGAACTTACCAAAATTTTTTGTGCAAAAACGTATGTTTCATGTGATGAGTTGGATATTCATAAGGATATATAGACATACCTATGGTTCTTAATAATTACAAAGAATATGCACAAAAGTGCTAGATTTTAAGAGACGTATCAGGGAAGGACAGTAATGGATTTTCACAACCCAGGTCAGGCATGATCTTAATGATTGTCATGCACTTTCAATTTAAGTTTTCAGAAAATTAATCACTTTAAACCATTTTATGTGCTGAAATAACATGGCTTTTTTATTACATAATTATCAGACATGGCAGGGTAAAGTTGTTTCAGCACTTTCATGGCTCTCAGGTGGATAATAGATTGTAGCTCTGTACAGCAGCTCTAACTAGAAAGCATAATGCGCTTCTTTATCTTATCAGTATAGGTTTTCTTTATAAAAGTCTTAGATAATGTAAGAGAGCTTTGCTGACAGCAGGAAGAATTTCCAGTGATAATGTTTCTTGACCTGTGCATATAACTATAATTTAAAATGTAAGAATTCAAGTCCCATGACTTTAAAGCATCCTCCTACAAGTAGGAGAGAGATTTTGTAGACTATAAACAAGCTGATAGCACTAGTTAAGCTGATTGACATTATTTTAATAAAGATATAGAACATATATCTAAGAATTGTCAAAATTGAATGAATAAATGTTGGTTATAGAAAAAAAAACCCTTGATTTTTAGGTTTCTACTACCATTAATTTTAACAGCATAATAACTGAGATTGATTTTTTTACTGCAATATTTTCAAGGATACATAGGGTTCACAGTAAATACAAAATAACTGGCTGCAATCTTTAGAAGTTCGATTTTTTAAAATTATACTTTAAAAAAACTCCCTTTACTTTAATTTATGAGTAATTGTAGCTGACTGATATATAGTAGAGAAGAGATCTTGCAGAATGCATTCCTTAAGGATATATGTCGATGAAAATAGAAACTGAAATAGAAACGAATTTCTAGTACAAAGAATATTTAAGAAGGAAAGAAAGCCCTTCAAAACACCATGAGAGTTACTCTGTGTGTGTTCTAAGTATTGGGTTGGCCAAAGAGTTACTCTGTGTGTGTTCTAAGTATTGGGTTGGCCAAAAAATTTCGTTTGGGTTTTTCCATAAGAGCTTACAGAAAAACCCAAACGAACTTTTTGGCCAACCCAATAGCATAGTGAGTTGTGTTTAACCTTAGAAGAGTGGTTCCTTTATATCAATTAATCTGTCTCATTAGGAAGTAAAATATATAATTGAGAAAGTAAAGTATATAACTGTGAACAAAAGATGACATAGTAAATAACTGTAATTCAAATTGGTTTTAAAAGGCATCTAAAATCTAAAGATTTAGGGAAAATTATATATACTTCTTCTAAAATAAACTTTGGGTTCATGCCAGTTAATTGAGCCCAAACTGTTCATTTATAAATGTTTTGGATTCTGTACTCATTAATAAATTTTGTAATAAATTACTTAAAGATCAATTAACAACTCTAGTAATTGCCATGATGATAAAATTAGATGGTTTCACAAAGTCTTGGTGTATAGCTGTAAATATTAACTTTTGTGGTGAGATGATAAATATATAATATTTACAAATTTTGATTTCAGGGCTTACAGTTTAACATGTTTTCCCTGTATGTTAAAATATTGGGTTGGCCAAAAAGTTCATTTGGGTTTTTCCGTAACATCCCGAGTGAACATTTTGGCCAAGTCAATAGTTGAGAGTCATTCATTCATATCTGTTTATCACTAGCAGACCATATTAACCCAAAAGAGAGTTATGGTGGTTGAATAAATGATCTCAAGGGAGGAAAGTCACGGAGGACAATAATGCTGTGAGCAAAAGCAGGAAAAAGCAGTGAGGTCACAAGAGAGGTGGACTTATGTGCAGCAGAGTGTATAGGAAAGGAAATAGGTAGAAATGAAAGAGGAGACCAAGGGCAAGATGTTAAAATGTACTGACAAGCAAACATTAGTGGTTAATGCGCAATACAATTTTAAGATGGGAGTCTCCCAGTCTTCAAGGTATTGATTTTTGTATTTTTATTACAGAACAAGACACCAAAGTAATATCAACAGCAACTTATGCCCTTTAAATATCCACACTTTGCTTGAGGAAATAAAAAATTAATCGTGGACATTATTCCACCTGGTGCTTAAGTCATTATTTACTCAAAAATTATGTGATTAGGGATGTGTTTAATTCTTTCAGTCTATATCCTAGTAGTGACCTTGATGAATTAATGCATTTTGCAGTATGCCAACTCCTTTATTGCCACAATGGTATTATATTTTCCTCACACATTACAAGGGTGTTTTTGTTAATATTTTATTGTAGGTTCTTTCATTCAAATTTAAACATCTAAATACATTTAACTATTGACACTTAAATGTATCAATTGAGAAATGTACCGTTGAGAATAATATACACACACTAACATGACCCATATCCCATTGGATATACATTGCACTGGATACCATAAATATATTAATCTGTACTATTGGATTTACATTTTTTGCATTTCTTAGAATATGGCTTCTCCTTTCTCTGTATATATTTTAAATACTTATATAAATGTCATTGATCTAAAACTTAATGGTTGTGTTTTGTTTTAGACCCAAGCTTTGACAGGTGAATTAAATAGTACAGCATATATGTAACTTCAATCAAATAAATATAGTTTATATAACTCTTTTTCCATACTATAATCACAATAATTATCAACTGTCTAGTTAACAGCATTTCCTATAATGGCGACATCACATTACATATAGCTGTATAGTTGTTTATAATTTGGGTGATTTGTTTTCTTACTTCAATGCTTATGTAAGGAATGGAAGTACTTATTAAATAAGAGTAATAATTTATCTAAAATCAAACATGTTCTAGCATTCTTTCAGGTATTTTAATTAGTATTTAATTAAATTTTTTACAGACAATTTGAGTTATTAAAAATAACTATTATTTTATATTATTATGTGCTTGAAACAGTGTTTTCTTGGTTCTAAACAACCAAAATAAAATGTAGAAATAAGCTAGATATTAATTCTAATACCCAGTTTCAAAATATTTTTACAACATTCCTTTAAAAATTTTTTTTATCAAAATAGCCTCATACCTCTTGGAAAAATGTCAAATATTAAATATGTTTAATATTCTCCAACATATACTTTTTATTTTGAGAAAATATCCTCTTTTTAATAAATAATAATGTTCCAGTAATAACAACTGTTGTGTTTAGAGGATATTTGGTCTAGATTGAAATGTTTATTTCTCATTGAGAAACCTCATTTCTAGATATGTTAGGCAGTCACAGAACGTTTTAATTGAATCTAATACAAGATAGAAACCCTTCCCTTTCTTTAATGTACCTGTCAGACCACATTTAGAGAGTGCATTCATTTTGACACAACATCTTATCAGCAGAAACCTCTACTCTCGGAGGAAAACAAGAGTCCTGGGAACAGTATTCCACTTCCCAGCCGTTTAACCTGGCAGTGTCCCCCATAAAGTTGTTTCAAAAATAACTCACAGGTTTTCTGTGAGAACCAAATGAGATAGTAGATACAGCTGTGTACTAAAAAGACAATAAAATTTATAAAAGATAAGGATATTGTATATGGAAAGCTTATTTCTTGGAGATTCAATTTATAGGTAATAGGACAGAAGTATTCTTCCTTCTTAATTATTTCTCTGCAGCTAGCTATTGACAAAGTTACCATTTTCCTTAATATCTACTTGTGTGTAGGTAATCAGAATAAATTTTATCTGTAATATTTCTCATAAAAAGGTTACTAGATATTTTCTCATATATACATATATAAAATATGGATTATTTCCTAATTGAATTATTTCCATAAAAAAAAAAACAAGGTTAATAGATATGTATCCTAACTTACTCATCCTACTAGACAGGTTATATGGTTTGGACAATTCCACGGTCTGCAATCAGGTTAAAGAGGTGATTATTGAGTTTCTGTCATGAAAACCACTTACATGGTAATACGCTTATTGACTTAATCTGCAATTGCGAAATGACCGTCCTTTACAACACTTAGTGCATCACAAGACCCACTATCTCCTTTGGAGATGTTCACTGTGCTGCCACTATGGCAATATATAAATGTCAAGAGTTTTTGGAAAAGTGAAATTGAATAACTAAAACTGGCCTTTCAATGAACTATCTAAAAGCTTTTTTCTGCAATGTTCTGAGAACTTTTTTCTGCATGTCAATATGTTTGAAATGATTACACTCCTAAGAATTGAATGAATTTTCCTTTCCTGCTTTGCCATTTTTATTCTATATCTGTGTATTCAGAAGCACCACAGTTCATTAATAATTAGAAAATACCCTTTCTAATATGGAACTTCTAGACTTCAGGTATCACTTTGTACCTTTTAAAATCAATTTCTACAGACTGAAATTTAGGATGAAGATAAAAGTAAAATACAGAAATAAGGAAAAACTCTCTTTCAAAAATTTGCAGAATTTAGTGTTTCATGAGTGATTGTCAGCTAGTTAATGCATTAAAGGATTATCCCTCATGGGTAGTTACTTAAACATTTTTTTCTTTTAATTTGGTTTCACTCCTGAAAAAGATTATTTCCACATGAGATGTGCATATTTTATCCTCACCCTGCATGAAATTAGAGCTAACATTAGGGATGGGTGAGCTACTTTCAAGAAAACTAAGCTTTCTTCCAAAAAAGGCAATAAAATCTTAAAATATTTTCAGAAGAAACAGACAAATAAATGCAGAAATATTTTTGCAACACATCATACAGGTTGGGCCAGAGACAAAGATTGGATTCATCGGTCAAGTGAACATAGGCAGCTTCCTTATGCTAACTATCTGTGAAGGTAGTTTTCCATAAAGTCTCCTTGGTGGGTGGGAGAAGGAAAGACACATGCATTCTATTTCACATATAAGATTCAGACGTTTAAAGATCTGGTAGAAGGAACTGAAGGTTTTTCATTAGAAGACAATGAGACCTCTTGAGTAAAAGAAATCTGGAATGAAAATCAGTATTAGCAACGCTGCTAGACGGTCTGAAGACGGGCACTCTGTACGTGGCTGTTCCTTGGACGTTTAGAGACCCAACCAGGCTGGAAATACATGTGGATCTTTTAAAAAATAAATAAAGAAAGAAAGAAAAGAAAAGAAAAGAAAAGAAAAGAAAAGAAAAGAAAAAAGAAAAGTGTTGATATGCATTATGCAGCAATTTTTTATTTCTGTATTATGGCAGCTTCTAAGCGCAACTTCTATGGGCCCTTAGGCAGACATTCTTTTATCATTTCATTGAATATAACACAGAAGGAAAGGAACCTGTTCTCACTCTGTAAGGGTGTTTTTAAGCAAGGCATCAGGGTACTGAAGTTCAGCTTGTCTGTAGCCTGAAACGCAACTCAGTTTGCAGTTGCAGATCTTGGTACTCTAAAGGCTGCCATTGGAGAGACCAAGTTAAGCTACCAGGGATGTCTACAGATTCATGCCTGATGCCTGGTAGTGGAAAATAAAAGGCAGCAGGAGTGGGAAATGGGAATCCACCAAAGGAGTGTGGACAGGAGTAAATTATTCCTTGGGTGGCCCCAGTGCTACATGGAAATGGAAGCTTGGTACATGCCTAATATCGAGTCAATAAGTAGGGGACAAGAGGTGAAATTAGGGAGTCCTATTAATGTGACCATATTTATACTCACTTTGCCTAAAGCCTCCTTATTCATTTGAAATATGCTCCTTTAAACTTCCAAACTTCTTTATTTCACAGATTATGAAATTGAGATATGTAGGAAATCTTCCAAAAGGATGCTCTGTGTGTTATACAGAAATTTTGGCATCTCTTTATCACAAAAGTATTTTGAAGAATCTACATGCTTAATACAGATGAATATATTACTATGTTGCTACCTGAAGGCTAATTCAAAATGCTTGCATGAATGCATGATTCTGTAACAATTCTAGATTCTGGAACAAGCAAAACCCCAAATGTCAACTATTTTCACACAATTATTTCTTGCTCACATTACAGCCCAATGAACATATTCATGGCAAGAATATGCCTTCCATGTGATGACTCAGGGACCTAGCTGGGCTTCTTCTGATTTTCCAAGTCCTCTGTGCTCAGTTAAGCAGATGAACAGAAATCATGGCAAAGACATTCTTGTTTTGTAAGTTCTAAGGTGTAGAAATGTGAAACACTTGACTAGCCAGTGCTGAGAATTAGACCCTCTAGATATACAAGAAACAAAGAGATGCAATGCCTGGCATTCTGTTCTATGAAAGAGAAAATATGAATCTTTGTGGATGGCTGGTCATCTCTGGGACAATGATAGAGTGTTTTATTGTGTATAAGATAGTTTCACATATTTTATTTTATTTGATACTTAAAATAAGACTGAAGCTGATTTAGAGGGTTAGAAATTTAGTAAAGAGTAGGGTTAGGACTAAATTTTAGTCATTCTAACCCACAATATATAGTGTTTCCTTTCTATAACAGATGTTTAACTTAATAAAATTCTTGAGAAATACCTTGACTATTTTTCTTCATGGCTTGCCTATCCTTGACATAAGCTATAATTTTTTATGGTCAAATCCCAAATTCTAAGTACCTATTAATATGAATTTTTGTATTAATGCTTTCCATTCAAAAGCTAATAGAATTAAACTAATTAACACCTCCCTAAAATCATTATAAGGGCTAATTACAATAATGCCATTTGTAAAAATAAAATGTGTTTCACGCTAATGGCTAAAATAAGGCAGGTGACTTTAAAAGTATTTGACCCTAGCTCAGTCTATGCCTTATAATTGCATAACTTATAAACTAGTGATAACTATACATAACATATATATAACATGTACATAACATATAACATAAATAGATTACTGATCTCTTTTATTCATATTCTATGTAGAAACTACCTGCTCTTCTGAATTTTATTAAAGCATATCAAGTGGCTTGTGATGTGAGAAAATGGGAAGAGAAAGTCTAGTATGAAAACCACAGACTATTTTCACTTACCATATGAACTGGAGGCTTTTTAAGCTAGGTTTGAAGTCTAGTACCTGTGAAATCATTTATTTCCCTTTGATAGTCCCTTGCCTTCTCCACCAGATATCAATTGAGGTCCCTTTTGCTGTTATTATAAACACTTCACAATGACACTGTCAATTATTCTTAATCTGTCATCTATTATTAGTCTCTGCAAGATTTAGAATCCTAGCAGATGTCACTCCTGTCTGTCACGTATACTGCAAGAAGTCTTTCGTTGTATGAAGAACAATTCTCATCCACAAATTCAGCATAAGGATGCAAAAAACCCTACAAGAAGCAACATTATATCCTTGCATGTTATACATTTAAATAAACAGACTTCAGAACACATCCTTTAAGAAAGCCTCCTGGATGCTAAGCACTTAGCAAATTATGAAGGCATTTTAACATTTTTAGTGTGGAGCAATTTAGGTATACACTCGTTCAAAGAAATAGGTGACATAGTCAGTAGCCTTGAAAAGGTTATAATCCTGGTAGGAGAGTAGGAGAGTGGAGGTAGTAAGCACTAAATACACACCCACTCTTCATTCTTGTTTAGAACATATAGTTACTGGTGGATTTTAGTGTGTGCTATATTTAGGGCTGTGGTGAGTGATATTCTGCCAGGATGCCTTTTATTCTATGAAGCACTCTGAATAAACCACAGAGTTTTCCCTTGATAAACTGTTGCCTAGAAACTCAGTTATCACCCTTTTCTTAAAAGAACCCTAAGAGGTCCTGCATGTCCTTGTCCCATATTCTGATTACATCATTTTCTTTATTGCCACATTTCTCTCCTGGAAAGACTAAACAATGAGGATATTTATTTAAACCATTCAAAAAAGAATAAGGTGATTTGAATTTAAGGGGTGCTTGTCATATGTCCACAGTCATTCTTAACAAACAGGACAGCAAAGACCAATAGTGGTGGTGTTTAGAATAAAAATAATAATAATAGATCTTTAGAGATTATGCATAGTTTGATGTCTAGCCTCATATCTTGCTGGAATTGGAGGTGCTGTTAATTACAAAAAACTCCCTTTATGTGTATAAGAAATGAATCATTTGCTTAGCATTGCCCAAGTCTACTCTACAAGAACATACTAGTTTTCTATGGCTGCTGTAACAAATTACTACAAACCTAGAGGCTTAAAAAAACCTACAAAATTATTTGCTTGCAATTCTATAGTTAAGAAATTCCAGTGAGTCTCACCAGGTGAAAATCAAGGTATAGCAGGACTGCGTTTCACTCTTGTGCCTCTACAGGAAAATCCACTTTCTTCCTATTTCCATTTTCTAAAGGCTGGTCACATTCTCTGGCTCTTGGACCCTCCAGCATCTCTCTCACTCTCTCACTCTCACTCTACCCCTTCTGCCTCTTTCTTCCACATTTAAGGAAACTGTAATTAAATTGGGCCCACCTGGATAACCAAGATGCTGCGGGCTCTCTTAAAGTCAACTGATTAGCAACCTAAATTCCATCTGCAAACTTAATTCCCTTTGCTACGTAACCTAACATATTCAGAGGTTCCATGGATTAGGATGTGGCCATCTTTGGGAGGCATTATTCTGCCTGCCACACTGGAGTGATCTAATAGCACAGGTACTTTGTTCTGTTGTTATATTACATGTAGAAACCTCTTATCAGGCCTTGTAGCTAATGTCCTATCACTTTCACTGACTCTTTGAGGCCAGTGTGGCCACCTTAGTGCCTCACTAAGTTTCAATCATTATCTGCTGGAAAACCTCCAACAGAGATGTAAAACTGGTATGCTTCTCAAGACTTGGGCTTTTTTGAGACTAGCAGGATGAGTTTAGCTGTTGTCAATACACATTCTCTTCAGACCTCATATACTGAACCCAAGTCTGGTTGCAGGGCTGCCTGCCTCCCCCCCATAGGTGAGTATTCCCTCTCCCTTCCCTTGGGAAACAGAACCCAGATTCACAAAGGTTGCATCAGTCAACCCCAGAAAACAGGAAGTAAGATATTATACTTGACCTCTTTACCAAGAACCCTTATCAGTCCTGCTAACGCTACCACGTCTGACACAGCAGCCCCAAGTAAAAGATTGGTGAGAATGATGACCAGGTTCAAGGTTGTTTGTATTTGATTTTCTATCCAGCCAGCATACAGACAATTCAAAGGATAAAGGATGAGGACGATATGACCTAATGCCGTTCCCAAATGCCTCTTTGTTCCAAGGGAAGCCCATCTAAATGTAAGTGTTCACTGAGGAGCCTGCCCTCATTAGGCTTAAGGAGGGGCAAGAGCTCCCAGGAGGCAGGTGCCTACCATATATTTGGAAGCGCTCACAAACTCATCATGTCCTGCCACATGTAACTATTCCATCTTCTGACTTCAGAATTCTTTACTTTTCTTCCACTTTTTTTTTATTACATGGTGAGGAAGTAATTTTATTCACATGTTTGGACCTAAAAAATATTATGCAGTCTAATAATCCCAGCTGACAGTCAGAATCATTTAAAAAAAAAAACATATGTTAAGAAAGAATTTAAGAAAAGCAACAACCAAGCCCTGATCTGGCTCCTCTGTTTTGCCGGGTGGCACTGATTTATATCAGCAAGTGCAGTCATTTGCGAGTTCATTTCATGAGGAATGCCTGGCCGAGTTTGCCTTTATACATGATGAAAAGTCATCTCAATATCTGCATTTGTGCAAGCAGGCCTGCTAAAGAACTCTGCCTGTGCTTTGCAGGCAACTGAGAAAGCAGTTCATCTTTTTTTTTTTTAACTTCCCTGTTTTATTTACATACTGAATACTTTTTTACCCTATGATGACAGCACAGGTATTGACCTCTGGAGAGACACCGAAGTCCTACTATATACACCATTTCAAAAGCTTAAATGGGGTTGTTTTAGAGGTCGGTGCAAATCTTTTCCAAAAATAAGAAAGGACATTTTTATTCTATTTGGATAACCTTGACATTTTTCTAGAGAGATTTAACCTAAAAGGCGTGAAAGTCAGTCAGGGAATGCTGGTCTTCACTATGTTCCCCAAGAGTGGGGCCCCAAGCTCGGGCCACCTCCAGCCAGCCAGTCAGCTGCGGGTAAATCCTGCGCTTCTCGGGCAGAGCTGAGCACCCACTCTTCCCTCCAGCCACGCTGAACAAAGAGAAAAGGCCTCCATCCTTTGGAACCACAGGTCATGGAGAGAACTGCGCAAGGTGGCTTTTTTTCTTCCTTTTTTCGCGCTCGCTTCTCTGTACACCTGAAGTTTAGACAAGTGATACATCTCTGGCTTTCCATGCAGCCCCTCGGTGGCCCCTCCTTCTGGATAAGCCTCAGCCTCCTGGCTGGTCTTCCATGTTTGAAAATTCCTCCCTTTCTTTATACGTATCTACAGGATGCTGTGAATTTTTCCCTGCCCTTTTTCCCCTTGTATATGTTTATTAGACGTAGGGCATTTTAATCTGCATTATTCCTTAGTGTAGGATTTTCAAGCTTATCAACCTAACACAAAATATTCTAAGATATGATTAAATAGTGGGTTTAAGTTTTACTAATCTTAAATATTTTGTTATTAAATATTTGACAATTTATCATTATAACTGATAAAAGGATATATATGAATATAAGTGTAGAAAAGTGGGGCCCTATTTAATAGTATATTATTATATTAAGTGCCATAATAAAGAAAAAGTTTGTTGGGCAAATAAATTTAGGAGCAAGGAGTTAAAAAAACAAGTTTAACAGGTTCAAATGTGCCCATGTGCATGTTGCGCGTGTGCCAGTGCAGAAGGCTTTTTCCTTTTTTTTTTTTTTTTTTTTGCGGTACACGGGCCTCTCACTGTTGTGGCCTCTCCCGTTGCGGAGCGCAGGCTCAGCGGCCATGGCTCACGGGCCCCGCCGCTCCGCGGCATGTGGGATCCTCCCGGACCGGGGCACGAACCCGCGTCCCCTGCATCGGCAGGCGGACTCTCAACCACTGCGCCACCAGGGAAGCCCAGAAGGCTTTTTCTATGTCAGTGTGTTACATACGTCTCCAATGGGGGACAAACAATTCAGAGTTAATGAAAGAAAGTAACTTGACTAAGGACAACACTTTTTGAGGAAGAATTCACAAGAATATATTCAGTGGAACAAAACTGTGGATATCTGCTCTAAACCGTCTCAGTTTTCCTTCTCACATTATTTTTTTATGTCAATAATGTATTTATCCTTAGAAATGACAATATATAAAGTTACTGTATTATTTTAAATTTTTCCTGTTTCAGTATTTTTATTGTACATGATTAATTTTCTGCTTAATTCTTCATCTATTACAAGTCAGTGAGTTAATAAGTAGCTACATCTTTAGTTTATCTTCAATAATTAATTATTTTTATATCAATTACTTAATTGTAAATACTTTGTTTATAGACCAATAAATATACATGATAATAATTATTACATTAAAAAAGCATCCCACAGGAACTGTGGAGATTATGTATAGTAACTTCCATCTGTAACGACAAAGTTTAAAATTGTTTATGTTATTGTGTAATAATTTGAAAGAAGGACTTGTGAAAATGTTACTCTTCAAGTTTTTTAACTTTTAGGTTAAATTTTAATCTTACTGACTTTCACTGAAATTAACATTTTAGTAAGAACATTTGGGTATACATGCATATAAATATGTATTTGATAATCAGTACGCAGTGTTTTGACAAAATGTGTGTATGCTATTCTGTTTTTCAGGTAGTGCTGGCAAAACCTTTCTTGGAATTCTCAGCCTAGGGCTCCTTCTCAGGCACTGTTGTACTCACTGTGACCGCCTTTTTTCCTTCTGCAGAGTTTATCCTTCTTTGCTCTCCTTGCAAACTATTTATATATGACTCTATTTTCTTGTTTTTTTTTTCCCCTCTCAACACCTATAGACTAAGTAATAACCTGTTTTCTTAGCTTTCATTTTCTGTAACTGCACCCAAATACAAAGACACGAAGAACCACAAAGAAGCACAAAAATAGCAGTAGTGACACAAAGCTAACAAATTTCTTTGTAACAGTCACAAAGCTGACACATTTCTTAAGTAGCAGCTCTTTTTCCACATGCTGTTATTCTGAAATGGTAATTCAAAACAGTGATTTGAAGGTTATAACTCTGATAAAATAAACAGTATTTTGATAAGCCTTAGTCACATCAAGAGCTTGCCTGGGTTTTCTGAAAAGCAGAATCCAAAGTACAATTAACTCTGCAAGAGATTTACTAGGGACAAAGATTGTACAGGAAGATAAAGGAATCAGGGAAAGGCAAGAGAGCCATCAGACCCTGATGCAGCTTTGACTCAGGTTAAAACAAAGAGGGAGAAGGGGAGAGAAGGAAGGTTGGGCAGAAGCATCTTAGACTGCAATCCAGTTCTTTTTTCCCCCAGCTTTACTGAGATATAATTGACATATAACATTCTGTAATTTTCAGGTATATAATGTGATGATTTTATATATATATATATATATATATATATATACATACACATTGTGAAATGATTATTACCACAATAGGCTTAGTCAACACATCTATCACTTCACATACTTAACTTTGTGTACGTGTGTATGTGGTGAGAACATTTAATAACTACACTCTCAGCAACTTTCAAGTATACTAATATACAGCATGGTGGCTACAGTTAAGAGTACTGTATTGCAATGCAGTCCTAAGAGTTCAGCATGGTTTTTGAGGAGACTCTGAGTCAAAGTCACCCAAGTGTCAGAGGATTCCAGTGTCTTCTAGGAATGGATATGCCTTTGTGTCCCTGCCATGCTCAGTCCCTGTCTGGGAACAGCTAGTGACAAGGGTGGATCTCATAGGAAATCTGATAGATGTCATAGCTGTATGGCTGGAGCCTTTGCTCATTTATGTTCACTGCAATCGGAGATTGGAGAGGCAGATTCTAATGGCTATCATGGATCATATACCTCTCAACATTTATAAAAATATTTCTGTCACAGAGAGAATACTTGACCTTACACCATCTCCAGTCATTCTGCATAATTCCAATTCTTGGAGTGTTGATTAATGGGAATATTTGGTGATATTAATAGAAAGTACTAAAAATAAGCGATGATAAGCATGACTTGGGAGTAATCTGCCAATTTTTATTGTTTTTCTTTTCCTTCCCTCTTTCATCTCATCAGCATGTTGCAACTGTGGTTTGCAGTGAGATCTATTAGTCACCAGTCTGAAGCCCTGTTTGTATAATACATGCATGTTAGTCTCAAATTCAAATTTTTTAGGCTGTTTTGATAAATCACCTTATGGATTTGTTTTAGCATGTACTGTTTATACTTTTTCTTTATATCTCCCTGATGTTTTCACAATTTCTTTCTATTTTATGTGTCTTCCTAGACATATTTAATAAAAATAAATTATTAATACCACTTAAAACGTATACAAATATTTTGCAAGGTTAATCACATTTGGTATCTGCTACTCAGGGGAGCCAAATTAACAGATGATGCGGCTAAAATTAATCAAACAAAATGCTGTTTTGGTTTCAGAATTTCAAGCTTCTAATCATTGCTCCAAATTACCATTTCAGAATAAACCTTACAGTATCACAAGATGGCATCTGGATAAGATAAGATATTGGCAAACAGTAAGCCCAGTACTATTTATTTTAATAGTGCTAACTTGTGGCTACCACTAGGGCAGGACTGGACTCTTTTTGATCTCTTTATCTCTAAGCCTTGGATACTTATAGAAGATTTAAAAACAAACAAAAAAATGCTTATTGAATTGGTGAACAAATGATAATTTAGAGAAATATCCACTAAGAAAATACAGATGAGGTGGAGAAGAATTCTGAAGTGAAAGGGAAGCTTGAATCATCGCACATATTAACTGAATGACTAAGAACAGTGAATCTACTTTTTCTCAAAAAAAAAAAAAATACTGGATCCAGACTTAAGTGAATTTCAAAGGAATATTTGGAAATGGAGAAGAAAAGTCTATCTTACAGGTTTGGTCTTTAACTGCAATAAAGGAATTTCCTTCACTTTGTTCCTTTAAGAATAACCCTGGGATAGACTACGTTATGAGTCAGTGCATCAGAAGGCAGGGGTGAATGCAGGCACGTGGTTGCTGACATGGGAAGAGCCTAACCTTTCCAGACCTTGAAGATAAGAGCCAGAAATTTTAAACTGGATTCAAAATTGTATTGTATGGTTTGATATAGGGATGGAAACCATCAACTCAAAAAGTATTTTTTCCCCTTTTCTCCTTTTCTATTCTTCTCACCTTAGCACCCTCTGGGATTGGTCACTGAAATATCCAATTATCTAGAATCATTCATCTGGCTTCATGCATTCTGATCTGCCGCATAAAGAAAAAAATCAGTAAAGGGGTTACCTGCGTCTTGTAACCGTGCTTGGCACTTTTTGTGCATTTTATTCTCTGTCAGGGATCTTCTAGCACTTGGAAATCTGATATTCCAACCATTTGCCATTTGGTCCCAATCATTTCTAAGCTAATCCCTTTTATATTTAAAACCCCTCAGTTTTTGAATTTATAAATATATTTAGGTATGAAATGTTTTTCATAAATTTGTATGTGGTCCTTATTTGAACAATCTATAAAAAGTGGAAGATTTTTTAGAAATGGGGTTCTGGGATTACTATGCAGCAAATATGAATGATACAAGAGAAATGCTGTATTTTATACATTTAATTTACACATTTGCAAGTTTTCATGCTTAAAACAAGTTCAATATATCATCATTCCAAGGTATGCATTACTCTTTTCATTACCTCCATCATCTCTTGGAAAAAAAATATTATTTAGTTTGGGAATTTCTAAGGATTAGTTAAGATTAATCATTTCCTTCTTTTCAGCTGACGTTTAAACAAAACTAATACGATCTCCGGGAATTAGATATGTAACAATTTATCAGTTATGTTTAATTTGTGATTCTTCACCACAACTATATTTTATGTAATAGTGTTCATAGGCAAACCAGTTTCAATTAATATTCAAGAGTTATTTGTAAGACACTAATATAATGCTCTGCTGAAATTAAAATATATTAGAATGCCTTCAGCCCTCCATCATTTAATTTAGTCAAAGTAGAAGTGAAAGAGTGTTGGCATGATCTTCTTTCCAGACCTGTGATGTTGATGTCCTCTGCTCCTTTTCTGAAGTTGTGTACAGCTGTGATTTTTATCATCAAACCAAACTGACTGACCTCAGAACTAGCTTTGTATAAAATGACTGAATTGTTCAGTATCCTCCTTGGCTTTGGTATCCCATCCAAAATTACCTTCATCATCTCCAAAGTGTAACCTTCTGGTCCTTACTGTATCTCCTTAGTTCACTTTTCCTCAATGCTTGCTTGGATTACTACGATAGCCTAGAGTCTCTCTTGCACAGCTTTCCAACCGTAATGCTACTATATCCATATATTCCTATAAATACATAATATTGGTCTTGTCCTTTCTCTGTCTGAAAATCTGAACTTGCTTATTAAAGCCAGTAGAAAAATCCCACACTTTTCATTGGGGAATACAAAGCACTTCAACATCTCAGGTCATTACACTTTTCTTGTCTATTACCCACCCCCTTTCCCCCACACCCCACCCAGCTGGAAATACATTCTGTATTCCAACTGTGGTAAGAAGTTTGCTGTTCCTAACCTGCCTGCCATACTTTTCTTGTCCATTTGCATGTGCACATTATTTCCTCTGTTAAAAATTGATTTTTCTGTTTCATTGACTGATAGCATTCTATGCTGAATTCACAATATACAGTCTGCAACAAATGTTAAGTTGTTTCTGAAGTAATCCATCAATCATCCTCAAAGCCTCGAGGTTACCTCAATTACTCTCTCTAGTGTGGTGTAGGCCTTAATTATATTTTCATCACATTTGATTGTGATATTCTTTTGACCGGTAGTGTCTACTATTAGACTGTGAACTATTAGAGTGAAGAAGAGTTTCATCCACATTTGTAATAATCTACACTTGCTTTAAAAAGTTGCTTTATCACTTTAAACAAACACAATTCTAGGAAGCAGAACAGTTATTTCACAAATTTTATAGGTAAGTATACTCAGTATGATTAAGAAACTGATTTAGTCTTATTACCCATAGCTAATAAGTGGTAGAAATATGATTTGTTTTTATTCTTTCTTCACTGCTGTTTCTACTATTCTATACCTACCCTCACAAGTACTGGGGTTTTACTATTATAAATTTATTTATTATGTAATAAGTGTTATTTAAAATCCAATGAATGAAGAAATTGAAATCCAAAAATTTCATGCTCAATGATGACTAATACGTTGGTTCATTGGTTTCAATAGCTAAAAATGTACTGTTGAACTATAAATACTCTTCAGTATTATTGAGTTTTAACACTAGCTACAATTTTTTTTTCTTTTTTTTTTATGAAGTTCACAAAAATGAATTGCTGCAGGTCTTACATTTAAGTCTTTTTTTTTAACATCTTTATTGGAGTATAATTGCTTTACAATGGTGTGTTAGTTTCTGCTTTATAACAAAGTGAATCAGTTATACATATACATATGTTCCCATATCTCTTCCCTCTTGCGTCTCCCTCCCTCCCACCCTCCTTATCCCACCCCTCTATTTATTTATTTATTTTATTTCTTTTTTCTTTTTTTTAAACATCTTTATTGGAGTATAATTGCTTTACAATGGTGTGTTAGTTTCTGCTTTATAACAAAGTGAATCAGTTATACATATACATAGCACGTAGCTGATCTCCCTGTGCTATGCGGCTGCTTCCCACTAGCTATCTATTTTACGTTTCTACATTCAGTGGGCTAATCTCATGGGATCCTTCAGTCAAGGATCAAATCTGGTTTAGGTCAGTATTTTGCTATCCATGCATGTTGTGGTCATTTAAATTAAATACATGATAACATCTATGTTTAGCCATTTGTAAGTAAGTAAAAAAGTGTATCACTTCATAATGTCTTATAAAATGTCCTAAAATATTTCCATGTATAGGTGTAGTTAAAGATTCCCTTTCCTGTCCCCCAACCAATCAGTAGTGTATATTCATATTCAGACTGATATAACAAGCTAATTTATGATAATCACATAAATTGAATAGCACTTACAAAATAACATCCTGTTTAGGGGATTTAATCAGCAGTAATTAACTCCACTGTGCAATACAGGGTACTGAAAATGCTTTTAAAAATTAATATTTCAAAATGAACAATAAATTTAAAGTAATCAATACTCTTGAGCATTGTTTTCCTTTTTATAAATAAATAAATAAGTCAATAAATAAATTCTTATAAGTAAAACTGCCCAATAAAAAAATATTTGAGGAGCTTCCCTGGTGGCGCAGTGGTTGAGAATCTGCCTGCCAATGTAGGGGACATGGGTTCGAGCCCTAGTCTGGGAGGATCCCACATGCCACAGAGCAGCTGGGCCCGTGAGCCGCAACTGCTGAGCCTGCGCATCTGGAGCCTGTGCTCCGCAACAGGAGAGGCTGCGATACTGAGAGGCCCGCGCACCGCGATGAAGAGTGGCCCCCGCTTGCTGCAGCTAGAGAGGGCCCTCGCACAGAAACGAAGACCCAACACAGCCAAAAATAAAAAAATAAAAATAAATAAATTTAAATTATTTTTAAAAAAAAATTTGAATTTCACCAAGGTACCCAAAATGGCATAAAATCTTCTTTCGTTTGTTTAGGCTACCAGTATTTAAGAAGCCTACCTACACATTCATGTGCACACTTGTGCATGCGCACACACTATGTAGGTGCACAAACACACACACACATACACGCACACACGGTTTCAACAAATAATCTGTTACCAAAGATCACTTAATAGTTTTAAATTACAGAGTTCACATCTTAACTGTTGTTTTCTATGTATTCTTTCCTTAGCATTTAGGAAAAGATAGATATTTGTTGAAGGGCTTTGCTTGACTCTTCAAGTTGAATACAGTACAACTCCTACACATTAGATAAATGTTGAAAGTAACAAAGAGGATCTCCTGAAAATTTTCAGATATCTTTGGCAAACATATGCATTTCTGATTTATTTTGTTCATTATAAATATATTTAGACTTTTTTTTTTAAGTCAGTTTAGGTAAACTTATACTTCTCTACTTAGAGACCAACCCTGGGCTTTACTGATTTTTTGTTTTGTTTTTGCTCTTGATAAGTTTGCAGTCATTCTAATTGAGATTTGTCTATTGGCAACCTGTTTACTCTGCATGTTTATGAAATCCTCCCACTGTTACTGGTGATCAACAGTTTCACTATAATGTTTCTACATGAGTTTTTTTAAACTACATTTATTAGGTTTCCTTGCACTTTACTGAATCTGAGATAATTATCACTAATAAATTCTCAAAAAAATCTTCATCCATTATATAATCATCAATTCCCTTTCCCCTATTGAGGTTTCTTCTTTTAGAATTTTGATAATACTTAGGATAGATCTTGCCATCTTATTCTTCTCCATCAGTGATTCAAAAGCATATAAATATTTTCCATCTCCTTGCCTTTTGAGTTTTATCTTTTCTAACCTCTTCTTCTACCTTTTAGTTCACTCAAACTACATTTAGTCTATTGTTAACCAATCTTGGTTTAATTTTAATCAAAATATCTTATTTCTAGTTTTATACATTTATTTTCAAATCCACTGTGTCATTATTTATTGTACCTTCTTCTTTGCTCAGGTATTAAATTCCCCGTTTTTAATATTGTAAAAGTTTTAATTACACTTTTATATCCAGTATGACAATTGTAATATATAAGGTCCTTAGAAGTGTGAATTCTGCTGTGTATAATTTCCACTGACTCTTGCTCCTAGGGTCCCATGTGTGATGATGTTTTAGATTATACTCATGTTCGTCTGAGTCTATGTGATGCTCGTTCTGGAAGGCCTGGTTTGAGAATATGTTCCTTTAAAGTGATCACATTTGCTTCTTTTGGATGTACTGATTCTCTATCAACCTGGTACCAATTAAACTTATTTCTCAACTTTGAGTTACCTGGATCAGTTAGTAGTATCCATTTGAAACTACAACCTAGCAGAGGACAGAACATAAATTTTGAATTACCAAAATTAAAATTAAAAGGGAGCTGTGGTTTTTCTTCCTAAAGTCCAAAAAAAAAAATTTTTAACTTTCCCTTTGCTGATGGAAAGAGATCTTCTAGCCATCTCATTTTGTAGCCCTTTGATACCCTGGCTTTACAGGTGAATCTGAGTTCTAACTACCCAATTTAATTTGGCTAAAGGCTTTATCTCCTGTCCACAATTTGCTCATTAGTATCCAAACCTTCATATAATTTTAGGTTGAAAACACATTTTAAAAGTCAATGGGGGGGGGGGGCTTCCCTGGTGGTGCAGTGATTAAGAATCCGCCTGCCAATGCAGGGGACACTCGAATCCCTGGGACAGACCAGGGATTCGAGCTCTGGTCTGGGAAGATCCCACGTGCCACGGATCAACTAAGCCTGTGCGCTACAACTACTGAGCCTGTGCTCTAGAGCCCATGAGCCACAACTACTGAAGCTCGTGTGCCACAACTACTGAAGCCTGCGCGCCTAGAGCCTATGCTCCGCAACAAGAGAAGCCACCGCAATGGGAAGCCCTAGCACCGCAACGAAGAGTAGCCCCTGCTCGCCGCAACTAGAGAAAGCCCGCGCACAGCAACAGACGACCCAACGCAGCCAACAAATAAATAAATAAATCTATATTTTTAAAAAGTCAATTGGAATGATAGCTTACTTATACAGCAGCCCCTACTTTGTTTAGTGCCCAAAGGATTTGTTTTACTTCCTTGAAAACATTTAAAAAGAGGTTTGTTGTTTCATATACTACAGAATTTCTAAGTGATAGCCATGATTTTTGAATAGTCTACAGTATTGTTTTAAATGTATTGAAGAAGTTTTATTTCTAAAGATTTTGGAGTTTTTTCTTGGGGGTAAAGTACTAATTTTTATATGGTGAGTGGAGAGGGAATGGACTTGGAAGGTCTTTAGACCTGATGATATTTATATTCTCTAAGAATAGATTATATTTAAAGCCATCTACTGAGATTGAGAAGAAAAGGATTCTGAAGTGGGCTTGAATATCTGGAAGCAAGTTTGGTATAGCTGCTAAGATTACTGGGAGTTAGAAGCAGAAAAACAAGTAAATATATTGTGAACCATATTCATTGGCCTATTTGAGTTTGGAATTAATGATTTCTGGAAGAACCAGTTCAATTTTTTCTTCCACAATGTTCAGCCACAACTCTCAGTAAAGAAAGAATATACATTTTAAGACAATCAGTGGTTCAGACTGTACATGGTAGGTGTGGCAGATAGAAAGTGTTGAGGAAGTGAAAATAATTCAATTGACTTACTTTAAACATTATTTTATAATTAAATTTCATATTAACCAATTGTGCTAACTTTACCTTATTTACCTGCATTGACTGTTAGTTTGATCAATTTCATTAATAACATTTAATATCATAAGCTTCCTTTTTTTATGTAGAAAATTTTTATTTCAACTAAGTATCATTATTTGAAGAATGAATATGAATTTTAAAATTTGATATTTTAATTAATAATAATTAGAAATGTGCAGAAAGCAAAATATTGTTTTTAAACAGAAGAAGAAGTCTTTGAAATCTAAATAATAATGTAAAATAATATTGATGAATAACTATTGAAATACTAGTTACCATGCATTTCAATAATGATAGTAAGCATCGTTATCTAGTGAATATTTAAAGAATTAATTTTCCAAATATAACAGTTTTTTCACCTCAAGAAAGATAAACTTTAAAAAGAGAAATAATATGTAGCTCTTCAAAGCCATAAAAGTAAGCTTTCATTAATATAAGCAAACACATCTGTCAACATTTATGCATAGATGTCATTAAAACACCATTTGCCCCAATCTAAAACGTCTATCATTTTTTCCTTATATAATAGCAACATATTTACCTAGTTTTGTCTAAATTATTAAATGTACTCAATTTTAGCCATTAGTATTTAACTAGTATTTTATATAATAAAAGATGACATTTCCAAACTGTATTAATCAGATAATTACTTTAAAATACAGGTACTGGATAATATCTATTCATCTCTAAAGATCAGCTCAATACTCTCCTCCTCCTCTTGCTGTT
The DNA here is from genome assembly GCF_002837175.3 of Physeter macrocephalus. NCBI lineage: Eukaryota > Metazoa > Chordata > Mammalia > Artiodactyla > Physeteridae > Physeter > Physeter macrocephalus. The sequence goes on along the minus strand of NC_041220.1, from coordinate 136,865,547 downwards.
TCCAGAAAACTGAAGGTTCCATTGTATTTTGGGTAAAATTTGGATTCAATCACTAAGGAATACTAGCAGGAAATTAGAGGGAGGGATGTGAATGAGTCTGATTATTTATTCCCCATCTTCCTGTGGACTTCATGTACTATTTCATACAACTAAAATTACAGTTCCTGTTGAACAGCCTTTCCACATAGCTCTCTCTTTCCCTAAGCTCCAGTAACTTTTTCCTTTGACACTTTAGGCCTACATGTAGAAACCTGTTACTAGGGGTTCTCTACACATTGCCTGCTCCTGTGTCAACATTCTCTCCATTAACTCTTCTGAAATAACCCAGTCTAAGCATCCTATATTTCATGCAGAGATTCTAACAGACTTTTTGAAATTTTCTTACTTTTTTCATTATTTATTTGAATTTTGAATATTTTATGTGTGTGATTTAGGCATTTTTTAAACACAGATTCCAGTTTTACCATAATCCAGAAGCAAAGACCATAATAATAAGTCACTAAGAATAATAATATTGACTAAGATCCTAATATTTGTTGGATTCTCTCTAAGAGCTTTGCAATCATTAACTCCTAATTTTATAGATGAGGAATCCAAAGCTGAGATAAGTTTTGCAACTTGCCTATGGTCACACTGACAGAAAGTGAAATAAAAGTATGTGATGTATAGAAAAAAAAAATGAGAAGAAATTAATCAGGACAAATGATATCTAATGTAGAATAAAACAACTTACATTCTATATAGAGTTTCATTCTAATGATGTCAGCCATTTATGTTAAAATTGTGTAGCACTTTTCTAAAGCAAAAAAACAAGATATTTGAAGTTCAAATTGTTCTCAATGCATCATTTTACATTATAAATAAATTCTCCTTCCCTCAACTTACAATATACACATTTCTTTCCAATACAATAATATACAGCCTCTGAAAATTCTAGCTAACCCAAAATAAATGCCTGCTTGAGATTCACTTTAGCTGTGGAAATGCTACCCTCAAGAGAAAATGTAATGGACTTTATGGTAATTTTGCAAAATAGAGATTGCATCTATCCATGTTTACCTTCTGATTACTTAGGCATTCATAAGAAAATTATTATTCTTTTATTTGCATTATTCTAGATGATTTATTTTTAATTTTAATTTTTAGAGGAGTTTTAGATTCACAGCAAAATTGAGTGAATTATCCATATATTCCATGCCCTTATGCGTGCTGGTCTCCCTCATTACCAACATTCCTCACCAGAGGATACATTTCTTACAATTGATGAACTAATACTAAGTCATAAACATCCAGAGTCCATAGTTTACTTTTGAATTCACTTTGGATGTAGTACATTCTCTGGGTTTGGATGCATATGCAATGACATATATCTATCATTACAGTATATACCAAGTATTTTCACTGCCCTAAATATCCTCTGTGGTCCACCGATTCATCCCTCGCCCCCCAGCAACTCTTAACAACCATTGCTCTTTTTTACCATCTATAAAATCATAGTTTTACCTTTTCCAGAATGTCAAATAGTTGGAAATATATAGTAGGAAGCCTATTCAGATGGGCTTCTTTCACTTAGTCATATGCAGGTAAGTTTCCTCCATGTCTTTTTATGGCTTAATAGCTCATTTTTTTCAGTACGGAATAATATTCTGTTTTCTGGATATGCTACAATGTATTTATCAATTCACCTACTGAAGAGTATCTTGGTTGCTTCCAAATTTTGGCAATTAGGAAGAAAGCTGTTATAAACAACCATGTGCGGGTTTCTGTGTGGAAATAAATTTTCAACTCCTTTGGGCAAATATCAAGGAGTGTGATTTCTAGATCATATAGTAAGAGTATATGTTTAGTTTTGTAAAATACTGCCAACTGTCTTCCAAAGTGTACCATTTTACATTCCCACAGCAATGAATGAGAATTGCTGTTGCTTCTCATCTTCTCCAGCATTTGGTGTTGTCAGTGTATAAAATGAGAAGCCATGAGTAAGTAAAAGTTCTGGATAGAAGAAATAAATTATAATTAATGATTAAGGGAGTAGGAGGAAAATAAATATCAAGACAAATAGAGATAATGATTCATTAGGTTAGGGAGTTCTAGGCAAGATGAATACCTGATGAGGGAAAGACTGACTATTCCATATGTTATACTAGAGCTACTATGGGTCTACTAGAGTTTCCTTGTGTCTAGACTTCCTAATGCTCCATGAAACCTGCTGAGAGAATAATATATTTTTTCTAGTTCCTTGAGTATCTGTAAAGTGGACATATTAGATATTAGATAACCTAAATATACTGCTATTGCATTCAAGCCAAAGGGCTTAAATGATAGAGAATTCATTTTCCCCCTAAGTCACATTATTACTGTATATGCACCTAACAGAAAACTGAAGAAGCAGAAGAAATGATGAAATATTCAATTTTTATCTTATTCAAGTTCATCCTATTAATTTATATTACATTTAAACTTATAGCAAGTTAAACAATGTAACATCAGTGATATTATTTTTCTCTGCTCCTACTCATTTCCCTGACTTGCTTCATAAATGTTATTCCTCTGCTTTATTTAGGAGATTGGAAAGGAGAAGCAAAGTCTACTATCTGTAATCAAAACTTCTCTAGAGAGTAAACAGTTCCAGCTGTGTTTTAAAACTACACAGAAATACACTGCTTTTATTTAATTTAGGGGTGCAAAGTTCTCCATGGGAAAAAAACACCGAATTTACCCATCTATGTCTTGCCACTCACCTGAAATACAGAACATTGAAAAGAAACATTTTGTGATACTTATTGAGATATGTTAGCCACCAAAATCTTTATAGATTTCACTTCTGATTTATTCTTATGTTTGAAAAGGAAAAGAAAAATGTACCATGTAGATATACAGTGTTAGTCACTGAAGGTAGAGATTGATATGATTTTAATCTTCAAGAGAAAGGCTCTGAAAATATTCATTACAGATATTTATAATTCTTTCATTTGTTAATTTATTCAATAAGTACTACACGGCAAGGACTGATCTAGAACTGGAGAGATGGTACCACATAAACTACCTAACATTGTGGAGTTTATATTCAAGTGGAAGAGATAGACAGTAAACATATATTTAAAAATCCAATGTAACATATCAGTTATTATTTGGGAGAAGAAGATAAAGATGCTTGCAGAGCAGAATAAAGAAAAAAGAATGAAGAGAAGTGAGGACAGTCTCAGAGACCTATGGGACAACATTAAATGCACCAACATTCGAATTATAGGGGTCCCAGAGACGAAGAGAAAAAGAAAGGGACTGAGAAAATATTTGAAGAGATTATACTTGAAAACTTCACTATTATGGGAAAGGAAATAGTCACTCAAGTCCAGGAAGCGCAGAGAGCCCCACACAGGATAAATCCAAGGGAAACAAGCCAAGACACATATTAATAAAACTATCAAAAATTAAATATGAAGAAAGATTATTGAAAGCAGCAAGGGAAAACAACAAATAACATACAAGGGAATCCCCATAAGGTTAACAGCTGGTCTTTCAGCAGAAACTCTGCAAGCCAGAAGGGAGTAGCAGGATATATTAAAGTGATGAAAGGGAAAAACCTACAACCAAGATTACTCTACCCAGCAAGGATCTCATTCAGATTCGACGGAGAAATTAAAACTTTTACAGACAAGAAAAGCTAGGAGAATTCAGCACCACCACACCAGCTTTACAACAAATGCTAAAGGAACTTCTCTAGGCAGGAAACACAAGAGAAGGAAAAGACCAACAATAACAAACACAAAACAATTATTAAGAAAATGGTTATAGGAAGATACATATTGATGACTACTTTAAATGTAAATGGATTAAATGCTCCAACCTTTGAAGCAATGGATTGTTGCTCCAAACAAGACCCATATATATACTATCTAAAAGAGACCCACTTAATGGGGATTCCCTGGTGGCGCAGTGGTTGCGCGTCCACCTGCCGATGCAGGGGAACTGGGTTCGCGCCCCGTTCTGGGAGGAACCCACATGCCGCGGAGGGGCTGGGCCCGTGAGCCATGGCCGCTGGGCCTGCGCGTCCGGAGCCTGTGCCCCGCAACGGGAGAGGCCATAACAAAGGGAGGCCCGCATACCACAAAAAAAATAAAAAAATAAAATAAATAAAATAAAATAAAAGAGACCCACTTCAGACCTAGGGACACAAACAGACTGAAAGGGAGGAGATGGAAAAAGATATTCCATGCAAATGGGGATATATTAAAGTGATGAAAGGGAAAAACCTACAACCAAGATTACTCTACCCAGCAAGGATCTCATTCAGATTCGACGGAGAAATTAAAACTTTTACAGACAAGAAAAGCTAGGAGAATTCAGCACCACCACACCAGCTTTACAACAAATGCTAAAGGAACTTCTCTAGGCAGGAAACACAAGAGAAGGAAAAGACCAACAATAACAAACACAAAACAATTATTAAGAAAATGGTTATAGGAAGATACATATTGATGACTACTTTAAATGTAAATGGATTAAATGCTCCAACCTTTGAAGCAATGGATTGTTGCTCCAAACCAACAGAATACACTCTCTTCTCAAGTGCTCATGGAACATTCTCCAAGATACATCATATCTTGCATCACAAATCAAGCCTCGGTAAATTTAAGAAAATTGGAATCATATCAAATATCTTTTCTGACCAGAAAGCTATGAGACTAGATATCAATTACAGGAAAAAAATCTATAAAAAATACAAACACATAGAGGCTAAAAACCAAATTTAGCAGAAGGAAAGAAATCATAAAGATCAGATCAGAAATAAATGAAAAAGAAATGAAGGAAACAATAGCAAAGATGAATAAAACTAAAAGCTGGTTCTTTGAGAAGATGAACAAAATAGATAAACCAATTAGTCAGACTCAACAAGAAAAAAAGGGAGAAGACTCAAATCAATAGAATTAGAAATGAAAAAGGAGATGTAACAACTGACACTGCAGAAATACAAAAGATTATTAGAGATTACTACAAGCAACTGTATGCCAATAAAATGGACAACCTGGCAGAAATGGACAAATTCTTAGAAATGCACAAGCTGCCGAGACTGAACCAGGAAGAAATAGAAAATATGAACAGACCAATCACAAGCACTGAAATTGAAACTGTGATTAAAAATCTTCCAACAAACAAAAGCCCAGGACCAGATGGCTTCACAGGCGAATTCTATCAAACATTTAGAGAAGAGCTAACACCTATCCTTCTCAAACTCTTCCAAAAGATAGCAGAGGGAGGAACACTCCCAAACTCATTCTATGAGGCCATCATCACCCTGATACCAAAACCAGACAAAGATGTCACAAGAAAACTAGAGGCCAATATCACTGATGAACATAGATGCAAAAATCCTCAACAAAATACTAGCAAACAGAATCCAACAGCACATCAAAAGGATCATACACCATGATCGAGTGGTGTATGTAAAGGAAAGAAATTAGAAGAAAAAAAAGAAAAAAAAATGAAATTAGAACACTCCCTAACACCATACACAAAAATAAACTCAAAATGGATTAGAGACCTAAATTTAAGGCCAGAGACTATAGAAGTCTTAGAGGAAAACATATGCAGAACAATTTATTACATAAATCACAGCAAGATCTTTTTTGACCCACGTGCTAGAGAAATGGAAATAAAAACAAAAATAAAAAAATGGGACCTAATGAAATTTCAAAGGTTTTGCACAGCAAAGGAAAACATAAACAAGACAGAGAGACAACCCTCAGAATGGGAGAAAATATTTGCAAATGAATCAATTTACAAAGGATTAATCTCCAAAATTTACAAGCAGATCAAGCAGCTCAATATCAAGAAAACAAACAGCCCAATCCAAAAATGGGCAGAAGACCTAAACAGACATTTCTCCAAAGAAGATATGCAGATGGCCAAGAAACACATGAAAGGATGTGCAACATCACTAATCATTAGAGAAATGCAACTCAAAACTACAGTGAGGTATCACCTCACATCAGTCAGAATGGCCATCATCAAAAATCTACAAACAATAAATTCTGGAGAGGGTGTGGAGAAAAGGGAACCCTCCTGCACTGTTGGTGGGAATGTAAATTGATACAGCCACTATGGAGAACAGTATGGAGGTTCCTTAAAAAACTAAGAATAGAACTACCATATGACCCAGCAATCCTACAACTGGGCATATACCCCGAGAAAACCATAATTCAAAAAGAGTCATGTACCACAATGTTCATTGCAGCTCTATTTACAATAGCCAGGACATGGAAGCAACCTAAGTGTCCATCAACAGATGATGGATAAAGAAAATGTGGCACATATATAACAAGGGAATATTACTCAGTCATAAAAAGAAATGAAATTGAGTCATTTGTAGTGAGGTGGATGGACCTAGAGTCTATCATACCGAGTGAAGTAAGTCGGAAAGAGGAAAACAAATACCGTATGCTAACACATATATATGGAATCTAAAAAAAAAAAAGTTCTGAAGAGCCTAGGGGCAGGACAGGAGTAAAGACGCATATGTAGAGAATGGACTTGAGGAAATGGGGAGGGGGAAGTGTAACCTGGGACAAAGTGAGAGAGTGGCATGGACATATACACACTACTAAATGTAAAATAGCTAGTGGGAAGAAGCCACATAGCACAGGGGGATCAGCTCGGTGCTTTGTGTCCACCTAGAGGAGTGGGATAGGGAGGGTGGGAGGGAGACGCAAGAGGGAGGAGATATGGGGACATATGTATACATATAGCTGATTCATTTTGTTATACAGCAGAAACTAGCACACCATTGTAAAGCAATTATACTCCAATAGAGTTGTTAAAAAAAAAAGAAAAGAAAGGTGCTAAAAGTAGGTCTTTATGACAGAGTGCCATTTAAGCTGGTACCTGAAGTGAGCAATTTATGTAAGCAAATATTTAGGAAAAATGAATAACAATGTTTTATACATTACCATCTAATTTTAATAAAATTTGCATCAAAAGGTTACATATAGACAGAAGGATGCCTAGGAGGATGACCGGAGAGAGAGGTATCCAATAGTTAGACCTGTTTTCTATGATTAATCATTTCTAAAGGGATAGGTTCAGAAGTTTGGTATGTGTAGATAATATTAAAAACCTAACAGCAGTGGGAGGGAGATGCAAGAGGGAGGGGATATGGGGATATATGTATACATATAGCTGATTCACTTTGTGATACAGCAGAAACTAACACAACATTATAAAGCAACTGTACTCCAATAAAGATGTTAAAATAAATAAATTAATTAATTAGCCTAACAAAGACCAAATGTCATTCTATTCATGAACTTTTACCTGATAGTGTGACTATAAATGTTTCCTGTTTTTTAAAATTCTGAAGCATTTTTTAAAATCTCTCTTATGAGTCCTTCATTAAATAGACTATAGCAACCAAGAGGGAAAGATTTTTCCTTACTCTTTACCACAGTTACCTCAACAAGTAATATAGTCTGAATACAGTACTTAAATATAGTAGAAATGAAGTAAATGTTTCTTGAAATTATGAATACATTAATGAAGTGGTCATTTGCATAAATTTCAGATGTTATCACCGGTATCATGCCTTCATTATTATTTGCTTTTCTTATTGCTAGTTGTATAATTTAATCCATTTAAGTATTTAGATAGTTTCACAAATTATATTGATTAATCATTGCAAGTTACGCTAATATAACAAACTGAAATCTCAGTGTTTTGATGAGTTTTTCTAATTCATTGTAAGCCTTCTGTGGATCTTCTGGCCAATCATCCATATTGCAACAATTTAGCAAGTAGTCTGGAAGAGGCTACATCACCCATTAGCTACACTGTTGAGAGCTTATAACCACCTTGGTCTGCTTATCAGGAAAAGTCACATATTGAAAAAGGTACACATCACACCTACCTCTATATCATGGAACATAGCAAGTGACATGGCTGTAATTAACTGCAAAGGGGTATACAACTAAAAGGAGAAGAGGACCAGACATGGGTAAGTAAATGAAGTTTAGACCACAATTTTTTTTTTGTTTCTTCTGAATAAAGAACTGGAAAGATAATGCTGGATCCATTTTATTGATTAATTGATTGATTTATTGATTTTGCTGCTATAAATAGCAACAAAACATATTTTAATGTGCACAACCATAAATCATATCAGAATTGGTCTAATTAGCTGCCTGATAATTATTCTTGTTATTTTTTAGTTGTATTATAACACATTGAGTACAAAATTAGTTAGTTATACATTTTTTTTCTGAAATATAGGCAACATAACCATTAGAAATGTTTTGGGTACTGTAAATAACATAGAGAGTGTGATGGAGTCATTATTATGTAATTTATGGAATAGTATTGAAAATAAGAATAGTCATAATATCTAAACTCTAAAAACTTTACAAGATTACCCATTCTGGCCCCTGTTAAATGGTGTCATCTATCACCATTCTTTACCTTAAAATAGACTTTCTAGCCATGATAAATTACTTGCAATGAATAGAGCCTAGAATTTGCTTCTCCAAACAAAGCCTCCATATTTTTTCCCTTAATATTCCATTTTCTTGCAATAATGCTACAGTAATTCTTTACATGGCTGACTCTTATTTATCCTTTAAAACTTAAGTCATTCATCCAGGAAGGCTTCTCTAATTTCAAAGGCTCATAAGTATTTCTATTTTTTTTTTCTCATATTTAGGAGCTTCCTTTGTGTTTATCCCTACTGTAGAATTTTGATCTCTATTTTAATTATATGATCACCTACCAGTGACCTCAACAGACCTCACCAGACCACTGATTATTTGAGAATTAAGACCATTCTTAACTACCTTTTCAATCTCCAGTTTCTACCACAATTCATGTCCTAAAAACAAATTAATGTGATAAATATAATTGCGGTCTCTGGCAGAACACAACAAGTCTCTCAAGCAGGTCCAAAATGGTTTGAAAGAGCAAGCAAAGGACAGTGGCCTAGATTTTTCTGAGGATAGGGCCAGGATAAAGGCTCTTACAGAAAGGGGCTTGTACAATTTGAATACATGACTTATGCTAGAGAAATAGCACCCAGGCTTTTTTATCAGCTTGATCAGATGTGGGACACAAGAAGAAGAGAGAGGGGTGAGGCTTAAAGCTTTCAGGAGTCAGACATCACAAAATGGAGTGAGACTCCTCCATGAATGTTTGTAAAATCATGGGAATACAGACAGGATAATCGAATTTTCTACTTGCCACCAGATACAGAAGGCATTAAGATGAAAGCTACTTGTCCTTTATATTTCTACAGTAACTGTTTTTCTTTTCGGAGTTTGACTTTTAAGGGTAACACATAATATAGATTATTAATTTTAGTCTTTTGGGTTAATATGATTTAAAATAACTCAATAAAATATATCTTTGCAAGACTTAAATAACTTAAATAAGCACTATATTCAGTATGTCAGTCAGTTGCAGTACAGCTTTACTAGTCTATGGAGAAATCTGCATTTATAAAGAACAATGAAGATAATTGAGAAGCAATTATTACTTTGTGTAAAGATGAGTTATTTTTGCTGCCTATTATTCTGATTTAACCCTACTAAAATAACAGTGATAAAAATTTATTCCTTAAGCCACAAACTATCAATTTTTGTTTTCATTTTGGTTAAAGGTATTAATGATTTTCTAAGATGAGTACCTATTTATGTCAGCATCTACACTTTTTTTTTTTTTTTGCGGTACGCGGGCCTCTCACCGTTGTGGCCTCTCCCTTTGCGGAGCACAGGCTCCAGACGCGCAGGCCCAGCGGCCACGGCTCACGGGCGCAGCCCCTCCGCGGCATGTGGGATCCTCCCGGACCGGGGCACGAACCCGTGTCCCCTGCATTGGCAGGCGGACTCCCAACCACTGCGCCACCAGGGAAGCACTATACTTTATTTTTAAAGTCATTAATATTTTAAAAATCACCTTCATAAAAAATAACTATAGGCATTTCTAGGTGTGCATTTGTGAACATAAATAATTTGTACATTCTTTTTGTTATGTTGTATGAAAATATCTGCGTTTAAAACTTGCACAAAACTTTATGATTAAGAGTTCTTCAAGGAACTGGAAGTTTATTCAAGGAAAATAAAAGAATGATGTCACAAAAATAAATATTTTTGGAGAAAGTGACAAAATCTTTCCTCATTCTTTCTATCATTACTAATAAATTGGGATTTCAATGGTCTTAAAGTCTTGAGAAATTTTAAAGTTTCAGTGTCTTTAATAAAATGAATCAATAAGTAATAATTTAGTAATCAGTGAAAGGATTAAATAAATGAGAGATTTTATATGTTTAGAGATTAAGACAGCTTCTCTCTCCATGACAAACTTCATCTCAGGTATATGGCTAATTTCCTTGATACAGTTGTAATAAAGTTGCTATCTTCTGAATAATTTGCTGTAATACAATTTCACAATAAAAGAACAACTGCAACAAAACAAGATGATGAAAAGATGAGCAAATTCTATAGATGCTTGTTAGAAATGACATAATCTGTGATGAAAATTATTATAATGATAATATCCCGATCATTCCATAATTTAATAGTTTTTAATAAAAAGTGGCATATTCCTTCTCTACTTGGCGATACTTTTCCTTTTCATAGGAACATCTCCATGCGTATGAAACCAACACCCCTTTCCTGTGAAAAGCTAGCTATATATACATATAGCTCCACAATTTCCCTGCGGTTCACCCATAAGGTGATGCTTTCTACCGCTTCTTCTTCCTTGAAGCTACATTCTGCTTCTCCTATTCCTCTCCATTAATGAAGGGCCTCTCACAGACAGGCATTGCTCACCAACTCATTCCTGTCTCAAGACTTATCTCTCATCACCAATGCTTTGTTGCATCTGTTGCATTTCTGCCCCCAAACCCAATACTCCAGTGTCACTTATTTTTAGAACACTTCCTGTATTAGATACAAATCTTGTCAACTACTCCTTGCGGGTCTGGGACTAGCAGCTTTTTGAGAGTTTCTAGTTTCTACACCTCCCTCCAACTTATTCCTCTGTTACTTTAAGTCTTTGTCTTGATTTTGAGACAAATGTAGAAATCTTTGCTAATGCAGAAATCTTCACAACTGTTGTGCCTCAGATTTCTACAACATTTATATCTCTACTCTTCTAGTTATAGAATAATCTGCATGTTCAACTTATAATTGTCTGATTAAATTCTCTGCAATTTTTGTAGGTTTTAAAAGATGCTTGCTATTTCAAATAAATGTTAGTTTAATAAAATGAGTAATATGACACATTTTAACAGAAAGATCACCCAGTAAAGTATAATTTTCCACTTCTCTGTCAACTTTATTTAATTTTATATTGTCATGCCTTCAGTATTAGTCTAATTTGTATTGAATACTAATATAATTTACAAGCCACTCACATTGTTTTTCTAACTTGATCCTCAGGGCATCCTTGTGAGGTAGCTAGGTTGCATATTTTGTCCTTAATTTAAATGAAATTGAGGCTAGAGCTTTGACATATTTCCGAGTAGTGCACACCCATCAAGTGAAAGAGGTGTTACTAAATCTCATGTTTTTGCTTAGTCCTTGGTTGGATTGTGATTTCATCTCACATTTGACTTTAGAAGTTAAGTAAATAAATGAATTATCTTCTGAGGGAAAGCAGGATTTGACAACTCAGTAGGGAGACCAAATCTTGCCAACTGCATTCCAAATGTGAACACTGTGTTATGGCACTTTCTCATTTAAAACATTACTAATGAGACACCAGTTTGCCCACCAAGTAATTGAGCCTCAGAGTGTATGTAGCTTCCCCACGGTCACACAGCAACAAAATAGCAAACCTAATCAGGTCAACTAGCTACGAATAGCATGCTCTTTCTACTATACCATTATTCTTTCATATTTAGATCATTTTTAAAAATGCACTGAAGCATAACTCGTGTAAAACAAAAACTAATATATCTCTTTTCACAAAGACATTTCTAGATATATTGTGCATATTTACTTTTAGCTAACCTTCTCTCATGTGATTCCTTTTTTACTTCTCTGACAGATTATACCAGCAATTTGGCTATCTTTTAGGCTACACAGAAATATTTAAATATAATTTATATATAGAAAGTTTACATTAGTCATAAATTGTTTCCAACAAATACTATACAATCCAGAGGAATCACATTAATACATTATTTTTCCATTTATTCAAAAGACCTTCAAGAGGTCTTCAAGAGGTATTTGGCAAATATTGTAATTGGCTCTAAAGTTGCAATCATTGAGTTATATAGGACCTTGATGCTCTGTGCAAGAAGAGTGCTGACATTGAAGTGTAATAAAGAATAGACTAGAATGACAAAATCACAATCAAGTAAGTCTACCCAAGTTGGGTTTGGCTGGGTTGGGAGTGATTGGGGTGGCAGAACTGCAGTCACATGAAGATGGAGTGATGAACAGATATCAAAGAAAGGATGTATAGTGCATGGAAATAGAAAGGGTACATTATCCCTAAAGAAAAGTACTTAAGCATTTTTCTTGATCAACTTAGTTTATTTTCTCCCTGTGTCTTATTAAATAGAAGAGGTGAATTATATTGCTGGATTAGATCAGGGCATTTATTTAGTGGTGGTGGTGGTAGCAGGATAATCAGAACCTATTTCTCAGAAGTGTTAAACTTGATGTTTACATGACATTGACCCATTTACTAACATCTATTAAGAAAAAATTTTTTTTATCTCCCAATGTTATAGGAAAATCAATGTATTTTCATGAAATTATATTTTTAAGTCAACATTTCACATTCTCCCCATTCTGGAAAACAACTGTGAAGAAAGATGGAGAAGATTGCTCTTTGTTGTTCACAGTTAAAGACTAAATCTTTTGTTCATTTTCTTTAGAGCTATTGTTTCTTTAGGAAAAATTGTTTAGGGACTTATTGTAATTTATCAATTTTTTTTCAACAAAATGCCTGGTTTTTACAAAGTCATCATTGTGATCTTAAGAACACAGTTAAGGTGTTCAGTCCCTTGAAGTCTGTATTTTTTAGCGTTATTTTATAAGACAATAAACAACTGAATTTAAATAATTCTAATACTAGTAGACTTGTATACTCTAGAACAGTATTTTAACTAAAATAACTATAATTAGATATTTCTATAATTGAGACACTGTGTGTGTGTGTGTGTGTGTGTGCACATGCGTGTGCTTATGGTTAAAGAGTATAAATGTTGGGTAGGGATGCAGGGATTTGGATTTTGCTAGACTAAAATGAATCTTTCTGTATCAGTGGGAGAGTCTCCCTGGCTTACCATTTATTTAGTTTGATTTAACTAAAATCAAATAATTTTATTTCTGTTATAATTTTATTGACTCTTGCAAAGTCCCCATTGGCAAGATATAATTAGTCCTTGTTACTCTTTATTAGCCAAGAGAGACTAACTGTTTTCCGTGAATTTTCTTTTGGCAATATTCATTTATTTTTTTCTTGCCTGATTATTTAGAGCATTCTATAATTCAGTCAACTTTATTTAATAAAACTGCCACAAATTCCTCACTACCATACATTGTGTGAATATTTAACTATTATGCATATGCACACAGAGACACACACACAATATCCAAGTAGATGTGTCATAGCAGGTAAATAAGTACATTTAAAAAAATAATATATATTCATGTACAGATCACTTAAGTTAGAAGTGAGCACCTCAGTCGAAAAAAAATTCCTTGGAAGTGTTTACATGTTGAAATTCTTAAAGTGTGACATAAAGAATAGTCGCTAAAGGTGAAAAATCTGATCAACAGCAATATCTAATTTTCCAGCCTTTTTTACATTGCAGAATAATACATATTAGGGTAAGTGTTCGGAATGAAATGAACCAAGTATGTGGCTGAGAGTTTCTTGGCTTTTCTCATCCATTTCTATCACAATGCTAGCCAAGCAGCTTAAGAATACAGAGGATCATTCACAAATTGTGGAAGGTATTCAACCTGCAAATTTCAGAGCTGTCAAGGTTGAGTGTTTCAATCAATCTTGACATTTCCTGCCATTTCCTCTCATATTCTAGCTTCTATAAATAATATCCTTTCCTAGGTATCATTTTAAGTTCGAAGGCATGTTTCTCCTCCTAACATGAAAAGGTTGTATCTTTTAGCATGTCTTTTCTTTTCTACCCTTAGTCTGAAAAAAAAAAAGTGGTATGTTAAATGAGTTATCTGATTCCAAAATGCTGTATAGAGAAGAAATGTACTGGTAGGTGATACATTAATAACAACATATTATTTAGCACGTGTAAAAAAGGATTCCTTATGAAGATTTTTAAATGTTTTAAGAACTTACAATAAACTCTACAATAAAGTAGCATGCCTGTTATTTGAAAGAAACGCTTTCTAAAGATTACCGATGATTTCCCCATGTATATAAATACCTAAGAATAACTATTGAAACACCTATGTTGTAATTTTTTTATACCAAATAACTTCATTTTGAACAAAGTTGTTTCATCTAGGCTCCACTTCTAGCTCGACTTAATTTTCGCAATATACGAAGGATCTCTTTATAAAGTGCTTTCACTATTAAAAAAAAGTCACATAAAGAAAGATCAGAAGGAAAGCTTGAAGAATAATTTTTAGTATTTGCCCCAATAAACTTATTCTTATAATCACCACTTTCATTTGGCATAGTGTCTTAAATAGAAATTAAGTAAGACAACATAAAATATATCATATCATGCAAAATGAGTATGTTTGAGATAGAAAAACTCTGGGATCATTTTACTGAGAATTCCTTAAGCTAAAAAAAATGTGATCCAGAAAAATTAAATGATTCTTTTTTCCAGAATCACAAAAAGACTTAGTGGCAGAGCCAGAAATATGAACACAAAGTACCTGACTCATAATACAATATATTTGTCCTCTATATGGCTCCATTTTTATGCCAAAGAGCCATAAGCTTCAAGTGCGCTTCAAGGACTCATATCCTGAGGAATTCCACTGCTGTGTAATTGGCACTTTCATAATCTGATAGAGATACTTTTAGGTGAATATGTGCATTTCTGTCAATGATTTGTTCAGTCATGAACTCTCCAATCTTTCACACATTTGATTACAGACATGCTCCCTCTCCATGTGTACTTGTCAAGGTAGATGTGATGAATGTATTTCTGTGGTAGACATTACTAATCACCAATATCTCATTCCCCTCTCCTTCCTAGGGAAGCTTACCAGCTCCTTTGAAGCCATAGTCAATCATGTTACTTTTTGTAACTAGGTCTGGCCAATGGATTGTGAGTAGAAGTGGAATGTGTTTCCTCAGGATCATGGAGAATACAAGCCCTGCCTGGCTTTTCACCTCTCTTTGCTGTCACCACTTCCAGTAACCCATTTGTTGAAATGATGGGACCACATCATAGAAGCCAACTGGATCACTAAACTGTCCTGATGATCCACCAGGATCAGAGCAGGTTTTGAGTGAGCGAAATAGAAAATGTCAGTGTTAATCATGGTAGCATAATCTAATCAATCCTGATCAATATATTTACTATTGGAATATACTCTGTGTGTGTATATAAATAAACTTCTTTCAGGCTATGTATAAAAGTTTATTTCTGTCCTTAATATATAAAAGCCACACATGTTTAACACTTGTGTTATGTTTTCCTTTTTTAAATTTGAATTTTATTTATTTATTTATTTACATACAGCAGGTTCTTATTACTTATCTATTGTATACATATTAGTGTATATATGTCAATCCCAATCTCCCAATTCATCCCACCACCACCATCCCCCCCGCCCCCACTTTCCCCCCTTGGTGCCCTTGGCATTCTCTACAACTGTGTCTCTATTTCTGCCTTGCAAACCAGTTCATCTGTACCATTTTTCTAGATTCCACATATACACGCTAATATATGATATATGTTTTTCTCTTTCTGGCTTACTTCACTCTCTATGACAGTCTCTAGGTCCATCCACGTCTCTACAAATGACCGAATTTCGTTCCTTTTTATGGCTGAGTAATATTCCACTGTATATATGTACCACTTCTTTATCCATTTGTCTGTCAATGGGCATGTAGGTTGCTTCTATGACCTGGTTATTGTAAATAGTGCTGCAAAGAACATTGGGGTGCATGTGTCTTTTTGAATTATGGTTTTCTCTAGGTATGTGCCCAGTAGTGGGATTGCTGGGTCATACAGTAATTCTATTTTTAGTTTCTTAAGGAACCTCCATACTGTTCTCCATAGTGGCTGTATCAATTTACATTCACCAACAGTGCAAGAGGGTTCCCTTTTCTCCACTCTCTCTCCAGCATTCGTAGTTTCTAAATTTTCTGATGATGCCCATTCTAACCAGTGTGAGGTAACACCTCATTGTAGTTTTGATTTGCATTCTTCTAATAATTAGTCATGTTGAGCAGCTTTTCATGTGCCTCTTGGCCATCTGTATGTCTTCTTTGCAGAAATGTCTATTTAGGTCTTCTGCCCATATTGGGATTGGGTCTTTTTTTTTAATATTGAGCTTCATGTTTTTGTTTTTATTTCCATTTCTCTAGGAGGTGGCTCAAAAAGGATCTTGCTGTGACTTATGTCAAAGAGTGTTCCTCCTATGTTTTCCTCTAAGAGTTTAAAGTGTCCAGTCTTAACATTTAGGTCTTTAATCAATTTTGAGTTTTATTTTTGTGTATGGTGTTAGGGAGTGTTCTAATTTCATATAGCTGTTTTACAAATAGCTGTTCAGTTTTCCCAACACCACTTATTGAAGAGACTTTCTTTCTCCATTGTATATCCTTGCCTCCTTTTCCATAGATTAGTTGACCATAGGTGGGTGGGTTTATCTCTGGGATTTCTATCCTCTTCCATTGATCTGTATTTCTGTTTTTGTGCCAGTACCATATTGTCTTGATTACTGTAGCTTTGTAGTATAGTCTGAAGTCAGGGAGGCTGATTCCTCCACCTCCTTTTTTTCCCCCTCAAGATTGCTTTGGCTATTCGGGGTCTTTTGCATCTCCATACAAACTTTAAGATTTTTTGTTCTATTTCTGTAAAAAATGTCATTGGTAATTTGTTAGGGATTGCATTGAATCTGTAGATTGCTTTGGGTAGTATAGTCATTTTCACAGTATTAATTCTTCCAATCCGAGAACATGGTATATCTCTTCACCTGTTTGTGTCATCTTTGATTTCTTTCATCAGTGTCTTAGAGTTTTCTGAGCAGAGGTCTTTTGTCTCCTTAGGTAGGTTTATTCCCAGGTATTTCATTCTATTTTTGCAGTGGTGAATGGGATTGTTTCCTTAATTTCTCTTTCTGATCTTTCATTGTTAGTGTATAGGAATGCAAGAGATTTCTGTGCATTAATTTTGTATCCTGCACCTTTACTAAGTTCATTGATTAGCTCTAGTAGTTTTCTGGTGGCATCTTTAGG
>NC_041220.1:136845468-136848091 GCF_002837175.3 Physeter macrocephalus | reverse complement strand
TGGCTAGGACTTCCAAAACTATGTTGAATAATAGTGGTGAGAGTGGACATCCTTGTCTTGCTCCTGATCTTAGAGGAAATGCTCTCAGTTTTTCACCTTTGAGAATGATGTTTGCTGTGGGTCTGTCATATATGGCCTTTATTATGTTGAGGCAGGTTCCCTCTATGCCCACTTTCTGGAAAGTTTTTATCATAAATGGGTGTTGAATTTGGTCAAAAGTTTTTTCTGCATCTATTGAGATGATCATATGGTATTTATTCTTCAATTTGTTAGTACGGTGTATCACATTGATTGATCTGCATAAATTGAAGAATCCTTGCATTCCTGGAATAAACCTCACTTGATCATGGTGTATGATCCTTTTAATGTGTTGTTGGATTCTGTTGGCTAGTATTTTGTTGAGGATTTTTGCATCTATATTCATCAGTGATATTGGTCTGTAATTTTCTTTCTTTGTAGTATCTTTGTCTGGTTCTGGTATCAGGGTGATGGTGGCCTCATAGAATCAGTTTGGGAGTGTTCCTTCCACTGCAATTTTTTGGAAGAGTTTGAGAAGGATGGGTGTTAGCTCTTCTCTAAATGTTTGATAGAATTCACCTGTGAAGCCATCTGGTCCTGGGCTTTCGTTTGCTGGAAGATTTTTAATCACAGTTTCAATTTCATTACTTGTAATTGGTCTGTTTATATTTGCTATTTCTTCCTGGTTCAGGCTTGGAAGGTTATACCTTTATAAGAATTTGTCTATTTCTTCCAAGTTGTCCATTTTACTGGCATATAGTTGCTTGTAGTAGTCTCTTATGATGCTTTGTATTTCTGTGGTGTCTCTTGTAACTTCTTTTTCATTTCTAATTTTATTGATTTGAGGAGTCCTCTCCCTCTTTTTCTTGATGAGTCTGGCTAAAAGTTTATCAATTTTGTTCATCTTCTCAAAGAGCCAGCTTTTAGTTTTATTAGCTTTGTTATTGTTTTCCTTGTTTCTATTTCATTTATTTCTGCTCTGATCTTTATGATTTCTTTCCTTCTGCTAACTTTGGATTTTCTTTGTTCTTCTTTCTCTAGTTCCTGTAGGTGTAAGATTAGACTGTTTATTTGAGATTTTTCTTGTTTCTTGAGGTAGGTTTTTATTGCTATAAACTTCCCTTTTAGAACTGCTTTTACTGTATCCCATAGGTTTTGGATCATCATTTTTTCATTTTCATTTGTCTCTAGGTATTTTTAAATTTCCTCTTTGATTTCTTCAGTGATCTGTTGGTTATTTAGTAACATATTGTTTAGCCTCCATGTGTTTGTGTTTTTATGTTTTTTTTCCCTGTAATTGATATCTAGTCTCACAGCGTTGTGGTTAGAAAATATGCTTGATATGATTTCAATTTTTTTAAAATACCAAGGTTTGATTTGTGACTCAAGATGTGATCTATCCTGGAGAATGTTCCATGTGCACTTGAGAAGAAAGTGTAATCTGCTGTTTTAGGATGGAATGTCCTATAAATATCAATTAAATCTATTGGTCTATTTTGTCATTTAAAGCTTGTGTTTCCTTATTAATTTTCTCTCTAGATGATCTGTCCATTGGTGTAAGTGAGGTGTTAAAGTCCCCCACTATTGCTGAGTTACTGTCGATTTTTTCTTTTATAGCTGTTGGCATTTGTTTTATTATTGTGGTGCTCCTATGTTGGATGCATATATAGTTATAATTGTTATATCTTTTTGGATTGATCCCTTGATCATTATGTAGTGTCCTTCCTTGTCTCTTGTAACATTCTTTATTTTAAAGTCTATTTTATGTGAGTATTGTTACTCCAGCTTTCTTTTGATTTCCATTTGCGTAGAATATCTTTTTCCATCCCCTCACTTTCAGTCTTTATGTGTTCCTAGGTCTGAAGTGGGTCTCTTGTAGACAGCATACGTATGGGACTTGTTTTTGTATACATTCAACGAACCTGTGTCTTTTGAGTGGAGCATTTAATCCATTTACATTTAAGGTAATTATTAAAATGTATGTTCCTATTACCATTTTCTTAATTATTTTGAGTTTGTTTTTGTAGGTCCTTTTCTTCTCTTGTGTTTCCCACTTAGAGAAGTTCCTTTAGCATTTGTTGTAGAGCTGGTTTGGTGCTGTTGAATTCTCTTAGTTTTTGCTTGTCTGTAAAGCTTTTGATTTCTCCATCGAATCTGAATGAGATCCTTGCTGGGTAGAGTAATCTTGGTTGTACGTTCTTCCCTTTCATCACTTTAACTACATCATGCCACTCCCTTCTGGCCTGTAGAGTTTCTGCTGAGAAATCAGCTGTTAACCTTATGGGAGTTCCCTTGTATGTTATTTGTCATTTTTCCCTTGTTGCTTTTAATAACTTTTCTTTGTCTTTAATTTTTGTCAGTTTGATTACTATGTGTCTTGGCATGTTTCTCCTTTCGTTTATCCTGCCTGGGACTCTCTGTGCTTCCTGGACTTGGGTAGCTATTTCTTTCCCATGTTAGGGAAGTTTTCCACTATAACCTCTTCAAATATTTTCTTGGCTACTTTTTCTCTCTCTTCTCCTTCTGGGACACCTATAAGGCTAATATTTGTGCATTTAATGTCCCAGCAGTCTCCTAGGCTGTCTTCATTTCTTTTCATTCTTTT
>NC_041220.1:136768889-136837545 GCF_002837175.3 Physeter macrocephalus | reverse complement strand
TGGGACTCTCTGTGCTTCCTGGACTTGGGTAGCTATTTCCTTTCCCATGTTAGGGAAGTTTTGGACTATTATCTCTTCAAATATTTTCTCAGGTCCTTTCTCTCTCTCTTCTCCTTCTGGGACCCCTAGAATGCAAATGTTGGTGTATTTAATGTTGTCCCAGAGGTCTCTTAGGCTGTCCTCATTTCTTTTCATTCTTTTATCTTTATTCTGTTCTGTGGCAGTGATTTTCACCATTCTGTCTTCCAGGTAACTTATCCATTCTCCCTCAGCTATTCTGCTATTGATTCCTTCTAGTGTATTTTTCATTTCAGTTATTGTATTGTTTATCTTTGTTTGTTTGTTCTTTAGTTCTTCTAGGTCTTTGTTAAACATTTCTTGCATCTTCTTGATCTTTGCCTCCATTTTTTTTCCTAGGTCCTGGATCATCTTCACTATAATTATCCTGAATTCTCTTTTAGAAGGTTGCCTATCTCCACTTCATTTAGTTGTTTTTCTGGGGTTTTATCTTGTTCCTTTATCTGGTACAAAGGCTTCTACCTTTTCATTTTGTCTGTCTTTCTGTGAATGTGATTTTCCTTCCACAGGCTGCAGGATTGTAGTTCTTCTTGCTTCTGCTGTCTGCCCTCTGATGGATGACGCTATCTAAGAGGCTTGTGCAAGTTTCCTGATGGGAGAGACTGGCGGTGGGTAGATCTGGCTGTTACTCTGGTGGGCAGAGCTCAGTAAAACTTTAATCTGCTTGTCTGCTGATGGGTGGGGCTGAGTTCCCTCCCTGTTGGTTGTTTGGCCTGAGGTCACCCAGCACTGGAGCCCACAGCCTCTTTGGTGGGGCTAATGGCAAACTCTGGGAGGGCTCACGCCAAGGAGTACCTCCCAGAACTTCTGCTGCCAGTGTCCTTGTTCCTGCAGTGAGCCACAGCCACCCCCACCTCTGCAGGAGACCCTCCAACACTAGCAGGTAGGTCTGGCTCAGTCTCCCCTGGGGTCACTGCTCCTTCCCCCTGGGTCCTGATGCACACACTACTTTGTGTGTGCCCTCCAAGAGTGGAGTCTCTGTTTCACCCAGTCCTGTCGAAGTCCTGTAATTAAATCCTGCTAGCCTTCCAAGTCTGATTATCTGGTAATTCCTCCTCTCGTTGCCAGACCCCAGGGTTGGGAAGCCTGATGTGGGGCTCAGAACCTTCACTCCAGTGGGTGGACTTCTGTGGTACAATTGTTCTCCAGTTTGTGAGTCACCCACCCAGTGTTTATGGGATTTGATTTTATTGTGTTGCTCCCCTCCAACCATCTCTTTGTGGCTTCTCCTTTGTCTTTGGTTGTGGGGTGTCTTTTTTGGCGAGTTCCAGTGACTTCCTGTGGATGATTGTTCAGTAGTTAGTTGTGATTTTGGTGCTTTTGCAGGAGGGAGTGAGCACACTTCCTTCTACTCCACCGTCTTGAACCAATCCCCACATGCTCTTCTTAAAATGTAATGTTCATACTCTTCCATTAAGAGGCTACGTCTGTATCTGTGTTATGTTTTGTTAAAGTGTTTTCTTTTTTTTCTTTTTTTAACTTTCACCTCAAGTGCTGCTTTTTCTCTAAACATTTCCTACCTTCTCTGCCGCCTGCTTATTTTTGTATATGCCATTATTTGCACATTGCAAGGGTTTGCCTTGTATTATATCCATTTATGTATCTCTCTCTTCCCCTATTGCACTGTAAACTCCTTATGGGAAGAATTATACAGGATACCAGTCAAAATTTGCTTTGATTGGTTGAATATCTGTTCTAATTACTCAGCGCCCATGATAGACTACACACATTTGGTATAGACCATATTTGTCTTGGAATTTCTGTAGGACTTGAAATGTGCTGTACTTACATTCAGTGCTAAAAAATGTTTAAGAATTAAATGAATGAACAGAATTTCTATTTGGAGATATGGCAAAGAGGAGAGTTCATATATATGATGTTAAATTGTTCTTTCCATTGAAAGCTAAGATTCAATACAGCTGGAGAATTATAAGGTTACCACTTTGTCAGACCTTTCTCGTAGCCAAAAATAGAGTAGAAACCAGCATGAGTAACAAGGAGATAATCCTATTCTTCGGGCTTTAAAAGTGACAAAACTAAGCAAAGGAAGAAAAATATATTTTCTCTGTTTCTGGAACTAATACACAATGGCCTCACTTATCTTGACAATCTCTCTTGTCAACTAATCTAATAATTTTAACAATGGCCTTTGATTACATGGTAATCTGTGGACAAGAAATAGAACAAGATTAATAGGTCTAAAAATTAGATAAATTATGTGTCTAGTAAGACACTGATCTTCTTTATATTGAAAGAATGTTTGTAACATAATACCACACTATTATAATGTTACAAAGGCAGACAACCAAGAACGTTTATGAGATTGGTTGGTAGGTGGCTATTGACCATCTGGTGTGTTAAAAATTTAAAAATACATGTTCTTTGCAGTAGATTTGGAGGAATTAATGTTCTTTATATACAAATAAATAATAATGATTTCTCATTGCCCAATATGAACATTAAACATGCACCTTGACATAGAGGTTTTTTTCAAAGTAGACTGTATTTTTAAGCAGTTTTAGGTTCAGAGCAAAACTGAGTGAAAATTCAGAGAGTTACCATAAACCCCTTGTTCCCAAGCATGCACAACCTCCCCAACTACTCACATCCTGGACTAGACTGGTATAACTATTTTTAAAAAATGGACCTACATTGACATATTATCACCCAGAGTCCATAGTCTACATTAGGGTTCACTACATTAGGGTTCACTACATTAGCGTTCATTATATATTCTCAGTGCTTTGACAAATGTATAATAACTTGTATCTACCATCATAGTATTTTACAGCTGAGTTTCACTGCCTTAAAAATCCTTGCTCTCCCTCTTGCCTACCTCTCTTCCTTAACCTCTCTCTCCCCTACCCTTTGGTAACCACTGAACTTTTTATTCTCACTGTTGTTTTAATTTTTACAAAATGTCTTATAGTTGGAATCTTACAATATGTAACCTGTTCAGATTGGCTTCTTTCACTTAGTAATATGCATTTAACATTTCTCCATGTTTTCTCACAGCTTGATAACTCATTTATTTTTAGTACTGAGCCATATTTCATTGTTTAGATGTAACATAGTTTATTTACCTGTTCACCTACTGAGGGACATACTACTTGCTTCCAAGTTTTGGGAATTATGAATAAAGCTGTTGTAAACATCCACATGCAGGTTTTGGTGTGGGCATAAGCTTCCAGTTCCTTTGGATTAGTACCAAGGAGCACAATTACTGGATTGTACGGTGGAAGTATACAAAGAAATTCCCAAACTATCTTCCAAAGTGACATACAATTTTGGTCATTCTAATAGATGTGTAGTGGTATGTCACATACCACTCATATTGTTTGGATTTGCAATTCTCTAATGATCTATGATGCTGAAAATGTTTTCATATGCTTATTTGTTTATTTGCTATGTGTATATCTTCTTTGGTGAGGTGTTTAGTCAGGTCTTTTGCCCATTTTTTAATCAGTTTATTTTCTTGTTGAGTTTTAAGAGTTATTTTTATATTTTGGTATGTGTTGTTTATCAGATATATCTTTTGTAAATATTTTCTCCCAGTCTGTGGTTCCATTGATACGATCATGTGATTTTCTACTTTAGCCTGTTGGTGTGATTACATTAAATGATTTTCACATGTTGAATCAGCATTGAATACCTCTGTGATGAATCCCACTTGATCATGTTGTATAATTCTTTTTATACTTTTTTGACTTTTATATACTAATATTTTGTTGAGAATTTTTCCATTCATGTTAATGAGAGATATTGATCTATAGTTTTCTTTTCTTGTAATGTCTTTGTCTGATTTTGGCATTAGGATAATGCAGGCCTCATAGGGTGATTTAGGAAGTATCTCTTCATCTCTTATTTTCTGGAAAAAAATTATAGAGAAGTGGTATAATTTCTTTCTTAAACATTTATTGGGATTCACCAGTGAACCTATCTGGGCCCGGTGCTTTCTGCTTTGGAAGGTTATTTATTATTGATACAATTTCTTTAGCAGATATAGGCCCATTTAGACTGTCTATTTCTTCTTATGTAAGTTTCGGCAGATAGTATCTTTTAAGGAATTGGTCCATTTCATCTAGGTTATTGAATTTATGGGCATAGAGCTGTTCAGAGTATTCTTTTATTAGCCCTTTGAAGTCCTTGAGATCTTCCCTCTTTTTTTCTTAGTTAGCCTGGCTAGACACTTACCAATTTTTATTTATCTTTTCAAACAGCTTTTGATTTTGTTCATTTTCTCTATGGAGAAAATACTGTTTTCAACTCATTGATCTCTACTTTTTTATTATTTCCTTTCTTCTGCTTGCTTTGGATTTAATTTGCTCTTCCATGTTGTTTATTTCTATTATTAGGTTGGGTGTTACCTCTCTCAGTCTTGGAGAAGTGGGCATTTGTAGGATATGTCCTATGGGACCCAGCATCATGCTCCCCTCTAGCCACCAGAATTAGATGCTCCAAAGGTGTCCTCTGTGTGGGGTGTGTGCACACTTCTGTTGTGCTGGGGCTGACTACTGCAGGTCCACTTGTATGTGGGCCTGGACTCTGGTCTGGCTTTCTGCAAAACCTTGCCTCATAAGGTTGCTTTAGGTGCACTGGTGGGTAAGGCAGGCCCCCAGTGTGGCTGGTTATAAGGTTTGTGTCTTGTGACTGCTGCAGGCATATCAGTGGCCAAAGCCAACCCCTGGTGCTATTAGGCTGGAGGGAGGATTTCAAAATGGTACCTGCCAGCACCAGTGTCAGCACAGTAAAATGAGGGTCACAAAAATGGCTGTTGCCAGCATCTCAGTCCCCAGGGGGAGTCCCAGCTGCCTCTTTTTTCTCCAGGTGATTTTTGAGATCACCAGTCAGTCTGACCAGATGTCTTTCAATCAGCTGCCTCTGTGTTGGGACTTGGTGCATGTGAGATTTTGTGTGAACATTTTAAGAGTGGAGTCTCAGTTTCCTATAGCCCTCTGACTCTCTGGAATGTAAGTCTGCTGGTTTTCAAAGCCAGATGTTTTGGTGGCCCAACTTCAGGTGCAGGACAGCCAGGCTGGGGAGCCCAATATGGTGCTTGGACCCCTCGCTCTTCAAAAAGACCTCTGAGGTTGATAATCCTCCTACTTGTGGGTCGCTGACTGGGTTGTGGGTTCTGACTAGATTGCATCTCTGCCTCTCCTACTCATCTTGTTGTGGCTCCCTCTTTATATCTTTAGTTGTAGAAAATCTTTACTGCTAGCCTTCAGGTCATTCTCAGAGACAGTTGCTCTGCAAGTAGTTATAATTTTGGTGTGCCTGCAGGAAGAGGTGAGCTCAGGATTTTCCTCTTCCACCATCCTGATCCCAAACTTTAATTTTTCTTTCCTAATATACGCATTTAATGCTATAAATTTCTCTCTAAGCACTGCTTTCAAAATTTTAATAAGTTGTGTTTTTATTTTCATTTTGTTCAAAGTATTTTTAAATTTCTCTTGAGATTTCTTCTTTGACTGTTGTTATTTAAAAGTGTGTTCTTTCATTTCTATGTGTTTTGGGATGTTCCAGTTATCTTTCTGTTATTGATTTCTAGTTAAATTCTAGTTTAAATTTTTTTTTTAATTTTAAAGTGTACTTTACAGCCCAGAATGTGATCTATCTTGATGAATTTTCCATGTGAGCTTGAGAATAAAGTGTATTATGCATAATAATATACATTATGCTTGAGAATAATGTGTATTATGCTGCTGTTGGATGGAGAAGTCTCTAGATGTCAATTATATCCAATTGATGATACTGCTGTTGAGCTCAACCATGTCCGTATTGATTTTTTGCCCGTTGGATCTGCCCATTTCTGACAAAGAACTGCCGAAGTCTCCAACTATAATAGTGGATTCATCTATTTCTCCTTCCAGTTCCATCAGTTTATGTCTCATACGCTTTGACACTCTGTTGTTAGATGCAGCCATTAAGGATTGTTATGTCTTCTTGGAGAATTGACCTTTTTATTATTTTGCGATGTCCTTCTTTATCCCTGAGAAGTTTCCTTGCTCTGAAGCCTGCTCTGTCTGAAATTAACATAGCTACACCTGCTTTCTTTTGATTAGTGCTAGCATTGCTCCATCCCTTTACTTTTAATCTATGTATGTCTTTATATTCAGAGTGAGGGTTTTTGTAGAGAACATATAGTAGTCTTGTTTTATGACAGTCTTTACAATCTATGACTTTACATTATTTATATAGTTGAATTACTATCTACCATATTTATTACTGATTCTTGATTGTTGCCTATATTTTTTGTTCTTACTTTTTTATTTTTTGTCTTTTTTGGTTTTAACTGAGCATTTTATTTGATTCTACTTTATCTCCCTTCTTAGTATTCCAATTATTATTATTATTATTTTGCTTTTTTTAGTGGTTTCCCTAGAGTTTGCAATATACATTTACAACCAATCTGGGTGCACTTTCAAACACTATACTACTTCACGGATAGTGCAAGTACCTTATAATAATATAATATTCCTAATTCCTCCCTAACATCTCATCTATCATTGCTACATTCATTTCACTTACATATAAACTATAATCATTGAATATATTATTTTGAACAAAATGTTATCTATTACATCAATTATGAATAAGAAATTTTATTCCTTTCATCGTGTTTTTTCTTTATGTATATCTGAGTTTCTGACCTATATCATTTTTCTTCTCTCTGAAAAATCTATTTTAACATTTCTTGCAAGATAGGTTTACTAGCAACACATTTTCTCAACTTTTGTTTGTCTGAGGATGCTTTCATTTCTTCTTCACTTTTGAGAAATAATTTGCACAATACAGAATTCCAGGTTGGTGGTTTCTTCTCTCAATACTTTAAATATTTCACTCCACTCTCTTCTCATTTGCTTGGTTTCTGAGGAGAAGTTAGATGTAGTTCTTATCTTGGCTCCTCTATAGGTAAGGTGTTTTTTCCTCTGGCTTTTGTCAATTTTTTTTTTTTTTTCCTGAAGTTGGACTATGACGTGCCTATGTGTTGTTGGGTTTTTTAATATTTTTTCTTTCTTCTTGTTTTTTTTTGGTTTTTCATTTTGGCATTTATCCCACTTGGTGTTCTCTGAGCTTCCTAAATCTGTGGATTTATGTCTGACGTTAATTTAGGAAAATTCTCAGTCATTATTGTTTCAAATATTTTTTGTTTCTTCCCATTCTGGTATTACCATTATGCATATGTTACACCTTTTGTAGTTTTCTAACTACAAAATGTATAGTTATTATACATTCTATTCTATTTTTTCCAAACTTTTTTCTCTTTGCTTTTAGTTTGAAATTTTCTAACAGCATATTCTCAAGCTCAGAGAATCTTTCCTCAGCCATATCCAGTTTACTAATGAATTCGTCAAGACATTCTTCATTTCTGTTAGTGTTTTTTACCTATAGCACTTCTTTTATATTCTTTCCTAACATTAATTAATCCATCTCTCTGCTTACATGTTTCCACATGTTCTTTCATGTTGTTTACTTTAATTAGAGCTCTGTGATGTTTAATTTTCAAATTGACTAGGCTGGGAATCCTTAGTTAGCTGGTAAAACATTATTTACAGGTGTTGTCTATGAGATGTGGTGGAGTAGGTATCATCCAATCAGTTGAGGGCTTGAATGGAAAAAAAAGGAGGTGAAAGCTTTATGCTTGAGCTGGGACATCCATCTTCTTCTGCCCTCAGATATCCTGGTTCTTGGGCCTTTGGATTCAGACCAAGAAACATTATTGGACTCCCAATTCTCAGGCCTTTGGACTCAAACTGGGACTTAACACCATTGAATCCTCTGATTCTCAGGCCTTCAGACTTGAACTGAATTACACCACTGGGTCTCCTAGTTCTCCATCTTCCCAAAGGCAGATCTTGGGACTTCCTGGCCTCCATAACTGTGCAAGCCAATTCCTATAATAAATCAACCTCTGTCCAGATAGATAGATAGACAGATAGATAGATAGGTCATGGGCATGTCTGCAGGGAAACAAAAACTTCAGTATGAGGGCACCTGCATCAAGGATTCCAATGTGCTGGCTTATAACAACATTGCCAGTGGTGCCATCATTCCCCTGCCCTCAAGGACAGAGTGAGGAGGAAGAAGTAGAAAAGAGAAAGCTGTCAGGTCCTGGCCACTGCCATTTTGCCTCTC
This sequence comes from Physeter macrocephalus, assembly GCF_002837175.3. Lineage (NCBI taxonomy): Eukaryota > Metazoa > Chordata > Mammalia > Artiodactyla > Physeteridae > Physeter > Physeter macrocephalus. Next base: position 136,829,328 of record NC_041220.1, on the reverse strand, counting down.
TTATTCCCCACACCCTGCTCCAGATGCAAGAGACTCTGCCTTGCACATTTGTTTCCCTCTTATTTAGTGTGGAAGCTCAGATTGTCCTGTAGAGTTTCCTTGCCCACACACCATACACACACACACATTGATGAGAGAGGGCTTTCTAAGCCACGCTCCTCCACAGTGGTTTCTGGAATCCTTTCTGTTTGGGTCTTGATTTGGTGGGATTAATTTCTTCAGGAAGCCCATTAGAAAATGTGAACCCAGAGATGTCCTCAGGATAGTATCATAGTGCCAAGTGGCACTTAGCTGATAGAATATGGTTGTTATCTTCATTAATCATTTTGTATCTTGACATGGGCCAATAAACCTCTTCGATCCTTCTTGTGAAAAAACATGTATCCTATTAGTTTTGTTTCTCTGGAGTACCCTGATGAATACAAGTTCTTAGCACACTGATCATAGTTGTTTTAAATTCATGGTCTGACAAATTTCAACATCACTGCCATATCTGGATCTGGTTCTGATGATTGCTCTCTCTCTTCAAACTATGTTTTTTTTTGCCTTTTACAATACCTGATAATTTTTTATTGAAAGGTGGACCTGATGTTCGGGGTAAAAGGAACTGCTGTAAATAGTCCTTTAGTAATGTAGCAGTGAGGTGTGGGGTAGGAGAAGAGGAGGAGCTCTATGGTCCTAAGTTTAGGTCTCAGTCTTTTAGTGAGTCTGCTCCTGGGCTATGAACTTCACAAGTACTCCTAAGTATTTCCTCTTTTCGTCTTCATGTATGGTATATGATGGTTAAAGGGGGCTAGAACTGAGTATTTCCTTTGTCCCCCATGGAAAGTTAAAGTGGACTGAAATTGGGTACTTCTTTTCCATCAGGTCAGTTAGGATCGGATAAAACCTCAGTAGGTTAGAGTCTGTTAAAATAGTATCTCTTGAAAGCAGACTTTGTTAAGAAGAACATAATATTCTGGCGAATTTCAAAATGATTATTTTTTCCCCTCCCTCTGCTGGAAGACCAAAGAGATTTTTCTCTGATGTTCACTATGAGAACTTGGAAAAGCTCCTGGAGGAAAAATTCATGTAAGTGAATCTCCCTGGAGTGTGTATCTCTCAGAATCGTTCACACTGAGCCTCCAGCTATTTATCAAGTGCAGTTCAGATTTTCTTACCAGGGTATTGGTTCCAGTCAAGGTGGGTTTCTGCTCTGGTAAGTTGGATTCTCTGTATTTACCTGTTTTATCTTTCCATACTTCATAGCAGTTTGCTCTGGCACCTCATTTCTCTGGCGGATGTAAGAAGAGTTGCTGAGTTTTCAGTTTGTTTGGCTTTTTACTTGCTGTTAGGAGGGAGTTATGACTCCTCAGCTCCTGACATGCTGAACTGGAAACCAAAGTCCTTGAGATCAATTTGCTCCAAATCTTGCCTCGTTCCTACGCAGTGCTACTCACCACATCTATTCAGTCCCTATCAAAGTTCTAACTAACTCTTCCTTTCTGGAACACAATACGATTTTCCACGCTCCCCTGTCTTAGCACTTGCTGTCCTCCCTGCTGGACTTTTATTGCCTCATGGCAGTGGTCCCCAACCTTTCTGGCACTAGGGACCCGTTTTGTGGAAAACAATTTTTCCACAGACTGGGGGTGGAGGCATGGTTCAGGCGGTACTGCGAGCGATGAGGAGCGATGGGGAGCGGCAGATGAAGCTTCGCTCACTCATCCACCACTCACCTCCTGCTGTGCGGTCTGGTTCCTAACAGCACACGGACTGGTACTGGTCCCCAGTAAACTTAGCATAGATGTTTATATTTATTTGAAATTTATTTAGTTGCTTATGTAAATGTATTTCCACTTCCTTAGAATAATACTTTAAGGATGAGTCAGTGGATTTCTTGTTAGCTGTTGTTTGCTTTTTTTAAAAAAAGTATATGTTTTTTTACAGTGCCTGTTAGAAGCACTCAGTTAAGTCTTCATAAAGATATCAAAATTATGTTGTCTTGTGTGTACTTCCTTCAAATAAATAAAAAGGAGAGTAAAGCATTTAGGAAAATGAATCAATAACTATCTTGTAGGAGTGTTCCTGTTGTTTCCTAAAAGGTTTTGCATTTAAGATATGCCTCTTTGGAGACAAAAATAATTCACATTAAGTTTTCTGAGTGTGACTATTCAGCTAAAACGACCCTGTCCTTAACTGTGTGCATACCAGAGTACAGTTAATTGGCTTTGATCTGTGAAGTATTTTTATTTTTTCACTTTAATGGTTTAAGAAAGAAAAAAGGCTAACAGCCATGAAAGCTTCATGAAATTGATTGGTAGATGTCTACCAACACAACTGATGTGTTAAAAACTTTAAAATACATGTTCCTTCTTTGAAACAGATCGGAAGAATCCATGGTTTTTATGTTGCAAACTTTAAACTGATGCATTATTAAAGATGAGTACTGCTTTTATCTAGAGGTTCTTAGGGTTAAAAACAATCTTTGTGATCACTAATTTCTTTTTTTTTTATTGGGGTATAGTTGTTTTACAATGTTGTTTTAGTTTCTACTGTACAGCAAAGTGAAGTAGAGTTCCCTGTGCTATACAGCAGGCTCTTATTAGCTATCTATTTTATACATATTAGTATATATATGTCAATCCCAATGTCCCAATTTATCCCACCCCCTGCTTTCCCCACCTTGGTGTCCATACATTTGTTCTCTACATGTGATCACTAATTTCTTACTCGATGCTCCTCCCAAAAGTAATGACATTTGATGGATTATTTAATTTAATTACCGTATTAATCCTTTGAAATAGGCATTACTATTATTGTCTCCATTTTACAGATGTTATATCTGAGCACCAAGAGAGGTTAAGAACTTGCCTAAGACAATACCCCTGGTATATTATAAAGCAGAGATTAAAAAGAAACAGTCTGATTAATAAGTATTTATTCTTTACCAGGCTTCCATATTACCCCAACCACAGAATTTCAAAAGGCAATAAAAGTTAAAGAAATAAGGTTATTGTTTTACTTATGTTGTTATTTAAAATATGTTTGGCTTGTATAACATGTGAAGTAAAATTCCCAAACTGTATTTTTACTTTGAAATTCTGAACATTTAGTTGTAATAAGATAAGGTTTCTACTTCCACTTTTCTTTCCTTTAAGACTTCTCTATCTCTCCTCCATCCCATATTCATTTTTGTATATTCTAATGTGAGCCAAATATTTCTATTAAGAAATTGGAATTCTATTATTTGTTTGAACAAATATTGAAAACTTGGCAAAATTTTTCAGACATTAATGTGAGGATATGTGTTTTCTGCGTTTCTAAGCAGATGCTATTTTTATATTTACAGAGTAATTTTTGGTGTTGTGGTAAGTATAATAATGATCCCCCCAATAATGTCCATATCCTAATCCTCAGAATCTGTGAATACGTTAGGGTCCATGGCAAAAGAGGATTAAGATTGATAGTTAGTTTATCTTAGAATAGGAAGATTATTCCGGATTATCTGGGTAGAAATAATGTCTTAAAAATGGTAGGAGGAGGTGGAAGGAAGAGATGGAAGTTATGATGACTATGGGAGAAAGGTATGGACTGATGCACCTTTGCTGGATTTGCAGATGGAGGAAGGAGGCTCTGATCCAAGGAATGTGGGCATCCTCCAGGAGCTGGATATGGCAAAACAAAACAAAACAAACAGATTCTCCCCCAGATCTACCAAAAAAGAGTACAGCCTTGTCAACACTTTGATTTTAGCCCAGTGTGACCCTTGTCAGACATCTGACCTACGGATCTGTAAGATAATAAATTTGAAGTGTTTGAAGCCTTTGAGTTTTCAGCAACTTGTTATAGTATCAACAGAAAACTAATACAGTTATAAATTAATCTACTTGACTTTTTAAACATTAAACATAGGGAAATACTTAGTTTTGTCATTTTACTTGCTATTTTAAAAGATGAGATGAATATCAACAGAGTGCCTTGAGCTAAGTTCTTGAGATGCTATTGCAGTTTGTAAATGTGTGTACTGTGTTAGTACACATCACATAGGCAAGCATAGATCTAAAATACAGTAGCAGATATTTAAAATCAATCCTTCTTACAGTAATAGGAATGGGTCACCAGAATGCGTCAGTAGGGGGTGCTCATGTATAGGGCAACACTGCTACTGCCGCATACATCATCTGATTGGGAAAAGGGCACACCAGAAGTACCAATTCTGTGAAATACACGTTTGAAGAAAAAACTCAGAACCTATGACTGAAATGTGCCAATCAGAAGAATCATTATTCGGCATTTATTCTTGGATATTTATTCCACATATGAATAAATAATTCTTAAAGAAAGACAACTTTAATTTTAATTTATTAAATTCATTTTTGCCATATTTTTCTTGACAGTATTTAATGGAATGCCTACATTGTGATCATACCAAGTTTGGAGGTACAAGACAAAACTGTAGCTTGTTTGCTACAAATTTGGGGTAGAATTCTGGATATTTATGGTGCAATTACACAGCATAGAAGTGTTTTATCATAGTTACCAGAATTTGTTTTCAAGCAAATTTGCCATTTTGGTGACTCAAATTTGCCTCTATATTTTATGATCATGTAGTCATTGATTAAACATATTTGAACTTTTGTTTTGGAATTTCCCTAAGCAATAATTCATGAATATTCCCAGAATATTAAGCTTACCTTTTTTCATTTATTTCGCTTTCTCTGTCACATCACCTATCTCTTTCTTTAATATTCTTGTTTTATATTTTCTCACAATGAAAGTTACTTGGTTTTATTATTCACATTGTTGATGGAATCTGTTTGTTTCAAAAATTGAATTTATTTACATGAAATAAAGTTTTGTCCTAATCTAGGATATTCAAACAATCAGTGAACTGAATTTTGCACACACATACAAAGGTGAAGAGGTCTACCATAAATGAAGTAAATACAGTCCTTCTGTGCTAGAAGCTTACCTTGTTGCCTGACACAATCTCTATACATTACATGAGTGAGGCTGCATAAACCACATCAAAGGTCCAAACCTAAGCTAGCCCCAGGGACCAAGTGAATCAATGGATTTGTTTGTCTGCTGTTCTTACCACTGATTTAAAGTTGTTCCATAAGTCCCATACAATAAGAAATATATTTTGTCCTTGTAACCAACTCTCTGAGATACACCCGTGGTTTAATAACTTGTTTTTTACTTCTTCCCACATTTCAGTTTGTCCATCTTGCCCCCTATCTGATCACTCTGTCTAGGACAAAGCTGTCTTTTTAAAACTTGGTCCTACTGCTTAATGAAGTCATGCCCTTTAACTGTCACCCATTCATACAGGTGTAAGTAACCCACAGCTACATGCTGTTTTTAATACTTTTCATCATCCCAGAGAAAAAATGGTAACCTACAGATAGAAGACTATTGTTAATAGCTTGCTATTCTAGACTATCTTGTATTTGCTGCTGCTGAAACCTTTTTTGCCAAAGAGAACAAATCTACTGAACAGGTCCATCCAAGGTCATACTTGCTTCTCTGTAAACTGAATCCCACGGTAACTATTATTAGAGAATCCTGCATTTATATGGTTGTGTTTACGTTTCTTAAACAAAGGAGTATGCACAAGTATTATCTGTAGCCATTTAAAATGGATTCTTTGGAGACTTTAAGAAAAAGTGGGATATTTATAGATAAAAACAGCTATTTGCAGAAAAGTGTATCAGCTCATTCAGACTCACCTTGGCACTGGCTAATATTTAGATAAGCATAAAAACAAATTCATGCTCAACCAAATCTAGTTTTGTTATTGTCAAGGAGTGGGAACTTGTTTCTAATGAGTTAATAATTCTTAGAATGTCTCCCAAGTACATACTAATAGGCTACATTTTTTCATTTGTTTTGCTTATCACAAGTGTGGTTAACTTTATATTTGCTTCAAAGATGGGATTCTTTCAGAGTGTTTTGACCTTTTAGTCAATTTGGAATGCTTTTTACTGCTTTGCCACAGTTAGGAAAGACTGAGCGGTTACTATATAAACCTTCCATGCTCTGGAAGGCTCCTTTATACATCTGGGTCAAGATAGTTCACAAACAGCTGAACACAGATTTTTATTGGTTTAATATTGCAGGTAGTTATATCACTCTCATAAAAGAGCTTTTACTTTCTTTAATTTCAAGGTAGAATCTGGGAAGTGAACTGATAATCAATCACATTTGTTCTGTTGCTTTTTAAAAGCTTAAATGCTTCACAGTGAAAAGACGCTACAGAGCAGAGTGGGATTTCATAACGGTTTTTATTAGACAGACCCTATGCTAGCTTAAAAATGATTTAATTTGCAGTGTGCATATACCACAGATATTACCATTGCAGAAGAACCTATGGGGTATGAAATATCAATTTACATTTTTTCAAGACCCAATCATTTTAAATAGGTGTTGTGTCTGTGGGCCAATTCACAAGGGAGATAGGAAATGGAATGATGAAGCAACAAGCAGGTGCAGCAAGTGAATTCATCTTTACTGGATATTTGAAATCATGAAACTCAAGCAGCATTTACTGTTCTCTTTTATTCTTACACCTGCGAAATGCAATGGAAAGTGCACCTCACTGGGACCTGGGAGTCTTGGATTCTGTACATGGTTCTATGCCTAAAGAGTTAGAAAGTAAATTAGGTTCTCGGATACTAAGTGAGTATAAATGAGGTGACCACAAAGAAAATGACTCTGCTAGCCAAAAGCATTCAGCAGGAGTTTTGGGTTACCCCAAGGATGTCCTGGCCTCTCTATAATTGGCAAGATCTGACAATAGTCTCTCTTTCTGAGGGGTGTCATTAGTTTTTTGGTGGACATGATATACAGTAGGCATTCGATAAATATTCACACACTTTTTTTAATCTTTATGTATTTTGTTGTTCATTTTAAGGGGTGGGCTGTCAATCTAGATTGCCATCTTTGAATCTCTTCTCAAACATTTGCTGCTTCTTTAATTCTCTGTACAGTGCAGGATGAGAAGGATGGAGTGTAGGAGGTGTTCCTTAGCTGAAGTGAGCTCATTATTATGATACTGACACATAATTAAAATTGATAATATTTACTTATTGCCTACTTTCTTCTGAGAACTGTCATTGAAACATTATTATTTTAAGCTTCAAAGTAGCTCAGAGATATAAATACTATTATAGCTCTAAAGGAGGAACTGAGCTTAGAGGGTCTAAGTTGATTCAGTAGGTTCACACAAGCAGTGATCAGTGGAACCTGGATTCAGATGATTCGTTGTCCATTTACAAGGTACTTGAATGTAAGTACTTCAGTAATCAATTCTAAGTGGCACCTGGCAAGATTTGTTTTCATTCTTAATATTTTTAGGAACCCAATAGCATTAGTTCTCAATAAAAATGTGTTAAAATTTCAAAGAAGCTAAATTTTGATTAAAAAGTCAAAATATTAGCAAATTTAATGTATAGCAGATATTTACTGTAGCTCTACTAAATGGATAAGCTATTTTATGCAACTTCTAATTAAATCTGATTGTGTTTGTATCTTTAATTAAAATCTGGGTAAGATTTCTGTCTCTCCCAGGCATATAAAGAAAGTAGCTGCTTGTAGGAACACTGAATGATTTAATGACAACTTCTCACATTAGCAATGTAAGATCCTAAAGCACCTGAAAAGGTTGGGAAAGATGATCGCTGAGGATTCACATATACGGTCAGTGACTCATATGTCAGAAAGGAGTTAAATATTTATATCTTGAGGCCCTTCTCATTGAGATATATGCAGACACAGAAAAGGGATTGTTTAAAAAAGAAGCAAACAGGCAAACAAACAAAAAACCAATACATTGAATCAATGATCCATTAACTGCATTCTACTTCGAGCAGAAACATCATTTTCAGAACACTTTGGGACTAAGTGTTCCTAAAGAATAAGACTTTCAGACTCAAGAATAGAAAGCAGTCGAGCTATATGGATAAGGCTAAACTATGAAGGTTGTTTTTTTTTTTCACCGTTACAGGAGAAATGAGTTAGAAGCAGAACTACAGAACAAGCAAAGCTAACTCCATGGTTCTCAACATTGATGGTGTTCTAGAATCACCAATGAGGCTGGGGTCCACTCCTAGAAATGATCATTTTCCTGCTGTGGCCCCCGGTCACCTCAAACTTTTATAACAATCCAACTGATCCACATGTTCAGCCAGAGTAGAGAACTATTTCTCTAGTATATTACTCTTTAAAGGAAAAAAAAAAAAAAACCCTCCAAATTTTATTAACTTAAAACAGCAATGATTTATTGCTTCTCACCAATTCCTTGTGAAGTCAAGGAAGTCCTTCCAGGCTGTTCTGCTCCACATGTCATTGGCTGAGGTCCCCCAGTCAGCTGAATTCAGCAGACAGAAGAGACTGGTCCAAGAAGGTTTCATTCAATAGCCAGGCCTTCGGGAATCTCTACACGGCCTCTCCACTTCCACACTATGCCTAAACATTTATAAGTGTGGCCCAAGCTACTTTATGGTATGAAGGTTGCCTTCCCTGGAGAGGAAAGAAATAAAAACTGCCAGTTTGTTTGAACATCTGGCCTTGAAAATTCCAAAACATCATTTCTGTCACATTGCATTGACCAAAGTAAGTATCAAAGGCAGCCCATATTCAAAGGAAGGGAAATTTGACCATGCTTCCCACTTCACGTGGGAAGTGGCCAGCCCTTTATGATTATCTCTAATCCACTGCAAGGACCACTACTGCAATCCTCCTAACTCTCCCTTAGCTACCTGTTCTGTGGCCTTCAGAGGAAATTGTGTCTGTTTAGTAGAGCAAGGTTTCAGATAAGGACAAGAGGGAAGGTGAGAAAGAAAGAAGAGAAGGAAACTTTTAATGACAACGCTGATAAGCTGAGGCTGTAGAAGAGTATATTCGTCATATAAACAGGGTGTCAGAGAGGAATCTCGGGGAGAACTGTAGAGATAAGGTAAGAGGGAGTATAAACCCAGGGCAGAGAAAGCACAGTATTGATCAAAGAACAGATAAACTGAGTTTAGCCAGCTTCAGTTTCCAACGTCTCTTCACACTGAGGGTCTCCGTGGCAGTCATTAGCGCTATTTATCAAATACTTTCAGTCCCTTGCCTTCTGGGTACTTGGCAGATTTGCAGTTGCCCACCCCTTGGACGTTGTGCATGCCCACGTGATTTGCTTTAGGCAATGAAATGTGGGCACAAAGCGCTGTGCCCACAACTGAGCAGAAATGGCAAGACAGTACAAACCTTACACACCTTCCCTTTCCCTGTAGAACAGATGTGGAACCACGCATCACTATAGATCTTCTAATCCGGATATTTGAATAACTAGGATTACCAAAGTCCTCTCTGTCAATAGCTTTGCACATGGACATGAAATGTGGGTAAAAATAATCTCTTTTGGTTTGGAGTCACTGATATTTTGGGTGTTTCCTTGGTTTGCTCTGTAGTTTAACCTACCAACCAGGTCCTGATGGTACAGTGGTGCAATGTTGTCATGGATAGGGAGTGCTCCTTTTCCTCATTTTTAAAATAATTTCCTGCTGGCAGTAGAGATTTGCTATTTCTCTTGGTCTGTAGCTTTGGACAGTGCCGAGTGGAAGTAAGTTTATAGTGAGACTCATGGCCTAGCACACAAATCAGCTTTGAAATGCCCTGTCACTTGAATCCTTATGTTCATATTTTAGAGTTTTATATCTTCTCTGACCATTTGTTGATGAGTGCAATGAAGGGTTAAGGCTCCCAGTGAATTATTTATTCAACTTCCCAGACCTAAAGTCACCAGCAAGGAAGGCTTTACTGCTGAAAGTGCCATGTTTACAAAGGTGGCACAAGGAGATGTCCTACAGAAGGAAAACATCCAGAATCCATATCAGATAAAATTTAAGACTTTCTTTTCCTGTTTTAAGAAAAGTTTGTTGTACATTACCATTTACTTTGGGCTTAGAGGCCAGAAGTCCACATCTTCAACTGAATATTAGAGTAAATGGACTAGGGTAGAGGGCTTAATATTTTTTATATAGGTAAAGTATCCATATCAATTAAGTTGTATCTGTATCAATTTATTGTGTTAAGATGCCTTTTCTGCTTTTATTTGCTGATGCTCCAGATAGGGTTTCCAATTAGCTTTCTTCTCAGTAGTCATGGCAGTGCTGTGATGGCTTATTAGAGCAAATTCTACCCTGCACTTATTTTTCTTCTATTAAATAGATTTTGTTTTTTACAGTGGTAAAACAAAATTGAGAATAAAGTACACAGAACTCCCATATACCCTCTGTTTGTGTGTGAGCATGCATGCATGTACATGCATGCCCACGTGAACACACACACATATACACATACACACATATAGCCTCTCTATCAACATCCCCAGAGTGGTGCATTTGTTATAATTGATGAACCTACATCGACACATCATAAACACCCGAAGTCCATAGTTTACACTAGGGTTCACTCTTGCTGTTACACATTCTGTGTTTTTTGGACAAATGTATAATGACATGTTTCTACCTTTATAGTATCACACATAGTAGAGTCACTATCCTAAAAATCCTCTGTGCCCTGTCTATTCATCCTTCCTTCTTCCCTAACACCTGTAAACCACTGATCTTTTTCCCATCTCCAGTTTTGCCTTTTCCAGAATGTTATAGAGTTGGCATCATACAGTATGTAGCCATTTCTGATTGGTTACTTTCATTTAGTAATATATTTTTAATGTGCTCCATGTCTTTCATGGCTTGATACATTTCTTTTTTTTAACTTATTATTTTTTTGTTGTTAATTTCTTTTTAGTGCTGAATAATATTCCATTGTCTGGATTTACCACAGTTATTTAGCCATTCCTCTACTGAAGAACATCTTTGCTGCTTCCAAGTTTTGGCAATTATGAATAAAGCTGCTGTAAGTATCTGTGTGCAGGCTGTTTTGGTAGACCTAAGTTTTCCACTCATTTGGGTAGATACCAAGGAGCATGACTGCTGAATAATATGGTAATGACAGTTTCTGTTGCTTCATCTCCTCATCACCATTTGGTGTTGTCATTTTGGCCACTCTAATAGGTGTGTAGTGGTATCTCATTATCGTTTGAATCTGCATTTCCCTTATGACATATGATGTGGACCATCCTTTCATGTGTTTCTTTGCTATCTACATAGTTCCTTTGGTGAGGTGTCTGTTCAAGTCTTTTGTCCATTTTTGACCAAGTTGTTCACTGTCTTGCTGAGAGTTTTTGTGGGTTTTCTTTTTGTTTCATATATCTGTGTTGTGTTCTTTGCATATTTTGGATAAGAGCTGTTTATGTCTTTTGCAACATTTTCTCCCAGTCTGTGGCTTGATTTTTCATTCTCTGAGCAGTGTCTTTTGTAGAGCGGAAGTTTTTAATTTTAATGAAGTCCAGCTGATTAACTATCTCTTTCACAAATCATGTGTTTGGTGTTGTATCTAAAAAGTCATCTCCATACCCAAGGTCATCTAGATTTTCTCCTGTGTTATTTCTAGGAGTTTATCAGGTTCTTCACTCTTCATTAGTCTGATGAATTAACAGAGCTATTTTTTTACTATGTTAAATTATTAATTAATGAAGCAAAATACAGAAAATTTGGGGGTAAGACAAAACAGTCTGTTGTTTCAATTACTTTCATTAAACAACTGTTTGTTTAATGAGAAAAAAAATTATCCTTGTCAGGTAATAGTCATCTTACTCCACCTTTTGTTTTTCAGAGGAACTAAAAAGAAAATTTTATGAGCCTGAAATGACAAGTAAAAATGTATTGTCTAAAGTAAAATAATAAATGGGAATAAAATCAAAAACATACATATCCTGAATATATTATCTCCGTATATGTGTACATGTAAGTGTGTGTGAATGGAAATAATTGACAGAAATACAGGATTTTATTTATTTAATAGGATACCCTGAGTTTGACCCTCATTCTCTCTCCCCATGGGAAGTACTTATTGTTTGCTTCCTTTCTTTTGACTGCTTGCTATGTAATTTAAGACTGATGCCTCCCTGTGGGAAACAAAACCTGATCAGAGAACAGGTTGCATTGCTTCCTAAAGAAATCATGCCATAGTGACTGCTGTTTTCAGCTTTGTCATAATGGAACTGTATAATTAATGCCGTTGCTTCAACAGTTTTAGAAACAGAACCATCTGAAACTGATTCAAAAAGAAGGATTTGATATTGAGCCCTCTCTCCATCTAACCGTTAATGCTTGGATTGTAGGGGTCACAGCATTATAAAATGGCATGATTAGATTTTTGATACCTGGATTGGTTTTTGTGGCTATAGTTGAAATACTAAGTAATGGAAACCTGCCTAAGCTGGGACGAAATGAGAGAGTGGCACGGACATATGTACACTACCAAATGTAAAAGAGATAGCTAGTGGGAGACATATACACACAACCAAATGTAAAATAGATAGCTAGTGGGAAGCAGCCGCATAGCACAGGGAGGTCAGCTCGGTGCTTTGTGACCACCTAGAGGGGTGGGATAGGGAGGGTGGGAGGGAGACGCAAGAGGAAGGAGATATGGGGATATATGTATATGTATAGCTGATTCACTTTGTTATAAAGCAGAAACTAACACACCATTGTAAAGCAATTATACTCCAATAAAGATGCTAAAAAAATAAAATCAAAGAGAATAAAAAGTCAATTTCATAGGTGAAATTCTTCTGTAAGTTGAGAAAATCAAGCTATTTCTATTTTTTTCGTACAGTGTTTTAGGTTTAATACGTTTTTAAATTTCAGAGCTGCATTTGCTTATGAGATAAAATTCTGAGTTGTATTTTTACAATGTATGATGACCTCAATTTTTCCAATTAACAATTTTTGTTTTTGTTTTTGAATTCACAGTAGAGGCTGAACATCTGGTAATATGATCCAAATGTCCTCCATCTTCTCACCCCTGAGATTTAGTTTGACTATCTGCTATTTATATTTTGAATCAAATTTTCAAATGTCTGCTATATTCTGCTACAATATGTACTAAGGGATTTGAAATGGATGAATCTAATACGTCCTTCAAGATAGATAGTTCTCCCAACTCTTAAATACTAGTGCTAATTAGAGCAGTACTTTCAAAGGAAAAGAAAATGTGTAACTGAATGACTTTGCTAATCAAACATTGCTATAATTTATGGACAAATGCAATCCAATAAAATATTAATAATTAAAATAAGAATACTACTTTAGTAAGTGTAGTAATCAGGGATGACAACTGGCTGCAAAGGATAAGTATGTTCAAGGGAAATATCCACAGTAAATAATTAAATACGTATTTTGTAAATTGCTACAATTTGAGAATGGTACTCAAAATCATCACCAGAATCTGGACCAATCAAGCATGGACAGTTTGCCTGACTTTGTAGCCTTGACCTATCACTTTTAGCTAGGTAAGCCTAGGTTATTTAAGTGTACCTTTTTTTATAGCAGAGTGCTGGCACTGGCTAATATCAGACTGTGTGAGTTGATTGTAAAACATTTGGAATTTTGGGAGCCAGTTGATGTCACATTTGTAGCTCGAAAGCAGCTGTGGTAGGAATTTTGTACCATAAAAATTGGCAGATACTACAAATAGGGCCTTTCTGTTCAACATACTTGTTGTTAAACATTTAGCAGCATACAACTCTCTCTATACCTTGGTTTTTGTAATTCTAAAATGTGAATAACTGTATCTACTTCCAACATTTAAAAATTTTAATTACACAAATTGATTTTTTATTGAGGTATAGTTGATTTACAATATTATATTAGTTTCAGGTGTATAACACAGTGATTCAATATTTTTATAGATTATACTTTATTTAAAGTTATAAAATATTGGCTATGATGGAAATCACCCAATCAGAACTGCAAGGAGAAAAACAAATTTTAAAAATGAGAATAGTTTAGGGGACCTTTGAGACAACAGAAAGTGTACCAACATTCACCTTATAGGATTCCCAGAAGAATAGAGAGAGGAAGGAGTCCAAAATGTATCTGATGAAATTATGGCTGAAAAGTTCCCAAACCTGAGGAAGGAAACAGATATCCAGGTACAGGAAGCACAGAGTGTCCCAAACAAAATGAACCCAAACAGATATACAAGATATATCATAATTTAAATGTCAAAAGTTAAAGGCTATATTGTACCTCATACATTGACATTTTGAAAGGTGTAGCATAGTGACATGTACAGTAAGCTCTATATAAGCACTCTTATCTAGAAAAACTAACAAGCAAACTTGGATGCATTCTACAAGTATTTATTGAGTACCTCATAATAAGTGCAAGGCCCTCTTTTAGGCCCTTGGCTTAAATCAGTGACAGAACAAAGATCAATGTCCTCTCAGAGCTTGCTCAAGCTGAGAAATGAAGACACATAATAATTTATAACATAATCTAATTTAGAAGTTTTGATGGTGGTACTTATTACAAAGAAAAGAAAGATAGGATAAGAAAATGGTAAGAAACCTTAAATAGTATAGTGTGATCAGAGTAGACATCATTTGAGAATTATACAAATGGCTTGTGAAAAATATACAAATACGGTCACAAATTCCTTACTAAAGTTTTTCTAAAAGCATTGAAAGAATTATTAAACAGAATAATTCTGACTCTGTGTCTAATGCCTTAAACTAATTCCATCTCTGCCAGTCTGATCTCTATTTGGCCAATGGATATTAATCAAATTTTTGGACAAGTATCTTTAGAACATCCTAAAACAGGTAGGATTGGAATACAATATTAAATGTTCTAAAGAATATAAAGGCATTAATTACCAGTGAATAACGGAGCTACATACTATTCGTGGCTTGCCAGTAGAGAGTGCCCACTGGCACTGAAATAAGTTTCTAGTAGCTAAATTAAATGCCTAGGGAATACAGCATAAAGATGCCGTGGGACTTGTTGCTATCTCCCTTCTCATTAATATTCTTATTTCACAGTTAGCTGCTATGCAGCCGATGAAACCGCAGTAGTAGAAACTGTTATAGCTAAAAATTCACAGGAAGAGATGTGCTTTCCTCCTTTCCTTCTAAGCCAACAAAGGATATTCATTTCACATGTCTTGGACTCAAGTAATAGCTTCATTTTTTAATGTAGTGCAGGGCTGGGGAGCATGGAGTTGCAAGAAGAAAAGAAAGATTGAGCTAGAAGGAAGGAATCTGAGAGGAAAATATTGTCCATAAAATTATTTTTAGAATTTCTATCATTTCTCTGGAAAAGTAAAGGGTACCTATCTTTTAATGGGGTTACTAAGTGACACAATGGACAGAATTCAGTAATTCTGTTGTAAGATCTGAACAGATCTTACAAAAAGAGTTAACAGTATGAAACTTTAAACATTTATAAGTTTATATACATATCCTTTCCTTCAATAGCGGAGCCTTTCTGGCTACACACCGTGGACAAATTCTTTGATCCTCCTTCTCTACTTCAAAATAACAGAAATAAAAAATTTAGGCTTTAAAAACATTTCTTTCTTGTTAACATGTTTGGTAGGTATTGTTTTCCTGCAATAGATTCTTATCTATGCAAGTTCTATTTAACATAAAATGTTTCAAAAGAGAGATACAGCATTTTATATAGTAAAATGTGCACATAAATAAAGCTATGAATAAAATAAAACTGTGTGGCCTATGGTAGTAAAAATGGTCTCAGGGAATATGAGAAGTAGATATAACTTTGCCTCACATACCTTATCAGACATGATTCACTGATCATAACTGTAACGTCTTATTATGACTTATATGATAAGATTTTAGATCAAGACCCTAGGAGTAGAGGATTCAGTTCTATTTTCTTTATTGTGCACTTGTTTGTGTTTGCAGTATTTTGTTATATTTGATGTGCATTTTACTTTCCAGAGCCCTATTAAGACCTTTGGAGAAATTATAACAGTTAATTCAGGTAATACTAAATAACATAATTCTAATATATACAGACTGAGTAAAGATCACACAGCTAATATGTGTATTTTCTGGATTGAAAATAATAATATAAGACTAGACGTTCCCATAGTTTCTTCCCAAGGAGTGGTATCCTTAAGGATACAGGTATCATATTTTGAATACTGAGTTAAAAGGAGTTTTACAGGTTACATCCATACCAGTGAAGTTCTGCAACTGTGTAAGTGTAGGTCAAATAGTAGAACAAGCGTGGATTGTCTACTGTCATCATTAGCAATCACTGTTTTTATGGGCTATACATTAAGTAAACCACAAAAACATTCAGGATGAATGGTAAAAAATCAACTAAGTTTTTTGAGCTCTTTGCTAACCGTAAATACACCTGAGTGCCTGTGTTTGATGAACCTCTTTTTATAACAATTTTTGTTTGCTAATCTAAACGAAAGAGAATGAAAATGAGTCCTTCAAACACATCACCTCGGGCACACCGCAAGCAAGAATTCCTTTGAGGTTCTCTTAGTGCAGTAAACAGATTTCCCTATATTCGCTTGCCTCACAAACAGCTATTTTTAATCACCTCCTTAGTTTTAAGTCACCGGGGGAATAATTTAATTTTAATTGTTTTTTCTTCTGGTCTGATGAGTGCAGATTTAAAGCCAGAACTCTTCATTCCTGCGTACATGAAGCCGTTCTGAAACGATGCACTGCTCAGTGAAATGTAACGAAAAATAATTCCGGCCTCTTCACTTAACATGTTGATGTGCTGAACAAATTTAAAATCATAGTTCGATAAGTCATAAAATATGAAAGTACTATAGCAGACGTCTTGTCAGCGATGTTAAGATACGGGTCCCATAACCAAATATATATATATATATATATATATATATATATATATATATATATATATATATATACATATATCTCAAAGCCATGGGACGCCGAAAACACAAGAAGGAAGCATTATGGTACATTTATCATTTATACTGCATGTGAGGTTAGGACCTCTAGCTTTCTTATGATGGTTCCACTTGAGTGGTGTAGAAATAAATGTATCTCAGTGCTCCTTTGCCTTCACAGTTATGCATTACACAGTAACAGATTTTCCAGGGAGAGACGCTTTTCATACAGGCACAAATGAAATATATGGTACACAAAAACACTGTGCCTCTTATACAATGTTTCCTTACACTATGCACAGTGTGCAGGTGATCCTTTATATAATATATAAACAATCATTTCATATGCTTTCAGAGGTCCCGCTGGTCTCATTAATATTTGCAGAAACTCTCAAGCTCAGTTTACCAAATACATCAAGCTACAGTCAGGGAGCATTCAGTATGATTGCTGGATTTGGGAATTATTATGAGCCATTAGCAATGATTCAGAGGCCTTAAATGTAGCCAAGGAAGCCATAGAAAACAAGTAAGCGTTTTTCCTTGAGAACTGCTGCTAGAAAACAATTTCAACTGTTTTTCCATCTGTGGTATATGCTGCTGATTCCTTCTGGTCTTCCCTAGCCAGAGCTTCCCACAGAAGCCCCAGGGGTCAAGGGGAATCCTTGCACAGAATGCCGACATCAGGTTGCTAAGGGCACTTTCCACCCCACTCTTCCCCTAAGAAGGGGAGTCCCCATACTGTGGTTTATTAGGGAGGTTCTACATACAAGGTGCATCCTGATTACATTTACCATCTGTTGGTATTTGTGTTATAATTTCCATTTGATTCATGGGAAACAGGTGTGTAAATAGTCCTATTGTTTCTGTGGGAGTTACAGGACTGATTCTTCCTTAATTAGTTGAAATGTGCACCTTATTTAAAGGAGTTAATGAGAATATAAAAACGATATAAGCTGGGGAAAATGACCTTTCATCAGCACAGTCTTCTAAAAAGTACCAAAGAGATTTTTATTCAGTTATAACTATGGGGGTCTGGGAGAAGGGAATCTCAGGGTTTTAAATACACCATAAAGACATTATTAGGACACTATCAGGAAAGCATAGAAATCCAGTTCACCTTACTGATCTTACAGATACAGCAGCCGAAAAAGTTCCTTTATTTGACAAGTACAAATTACCTACTTTTTTTTTTTTTTTTGGTTTCACAATTGTAGGTAAATGTCTGTATCACAGAGCATTGGCAGTATCTTTTGATATCTTTAAGCTGTACTACGCACATGACCTTTTGTGCAAATATTTTAAAATAAAATTTACTTTGGTTATTTTAAAGAATTTTAACTCATTAGCTCTTTAGCTTTCGCTCCTCTATTTTTTATGTGTGATGAGATCAATAAGGATTATATCAAGGAATAGCATCTGAATGCCATATACCATCCATAATGTCAGTGTGTTCAACATGAGTCTTCTGATATTTACAAGTTTCCTGTTGTTTGTTGATAACAGACTTTTCTGGAGCCATCCGAAACTGAGAGTAATTTCCAATAAATATTTACAGTCATTTGAAATTTTTATATACTCAAAATGTTAAATCACAGTGTATTAAATATGTAATCTTTGACAAAAATGCTACATAATGAAGTTTATTCCCTTAAAAGGAATCCACTTCAGAGAGTTGTTTCAGTGAAAACTGTGTGAAATTAATTGACAGAAATGTATTCATTTAACTGACTTAAATCTTTTATAATGTCAATCCATCATTCTATTTTATCTTTTGGTACATTGGATATAAGCTTGCAGTTTAACAGGTACTTAAGAATCATCCATGTTCCTGAAAGTGAACTAGAATATATTAAATATTATGGGCAACATTGTAAAAAACATGTAAGTACACCTCAGTGGTGGCTAACAGGTTTTGCTCTTAATGATTTATCGGACCGTATGTTCATGTTTTGTGCACTTTTGTACATGTGTGCTTTAGTTCACAGTAATAATTTCAAAATCTGATATAAGGATACTAAAGCTGTATTCTTCTTCAAATTTGTCCAGGTCATCCTCATATTAACCCCCTAAAGTAACTGTATGCCATCCTGAGTCCTGGCACACACTCCTCCTTTTAACTGATTTTCATCAATTAACTTCAAAAAATATTTATTGAATATTTTCTGTACACCACTACTGGAACCACGTGCAGAAAGTGATGATTAACATTGATGGCCCTGTCCTGATGAACTTACATTCTGGTATCTTTGTGACATTTCTAAGTCTTATGAAAGTAACTTTTAAAATTCTTTATTGACAATAGACTCAGACCCTTTAATTTTTGGGAAACTGGCTAATAAAGGATTATTTTCTACATCATTTTCAGATGATTTTGAAATCTTTCCAGAAGTTTCACATGACAAAAATTTGAATGTAAAATCCTAAACATAATTTCTTGGCACTATTATTCTGTTATTTTTAAAATTTCTAAACCATCTAAGCCTTTCCCAAATGCTATAGTTTTTCCTCATTAATCCAAACACTAATGTGATTTCCACTCTGCAGTTTTTATTTAGGCTGGTTGGCCCATTGCCCTAGAGATGCCCCACTGGGTTTCTGACACAGTGCATTTTTTCATTCTGTTTCTAAACTCACTAAGAAGGTCCTCGAGATGTGTCAAGGAATATTTGCACCAGGCAAGTGAAACAGGTAAGGAAGATTTTATTTAGAACAATGGCAATGAGGGTCAAAATAACTCAATTCCTCTAAAACAGAAGACAGGAGAGTTTTTAAGCCTGGGGTTAGCTACTAGAAAAGTATTCAAGGATATTATCTGGGAAGTTCATCAGTGAAATTTGGCCATTTATGTTTGCTAATTGGCGCTCACCCAAGTTAGGCTCCTAGCCTTTCAAAGAGACTGGGTAATATAGACACTATCTTTCTTTTTTTCTTTTCTTTTCCTTTTTTTTTTATTTATTGAAGTATAGGTGACGTACAATATTATATTAGTTTCAAGTGTAAAAAATAGTGAGTCAATATTTTTATAGACTACACACCATACAAAGTTATTTTAAAATATTGACTATATTCCCTGTACTGTACATTACATCACTATGACTTATTTATAACTGGTAGTTTGTACCTCTTAATCCCCTTCACCAATTTTTCTTCTCCCCCCACTCCCTTGCCTCTGGTAACCGCAAGTTTGTTCTCTGTATCTGTGAGTCTGTTTCTGTTTTGTTGTATTTGTTTGTTTGTTTTGTTTTTAGATTCCACACATAAGTGAACATATAGTATTTGTTTTTCTCTGTCTGACTTATTTCACTAAGCATAATACCCTCCAGGCCCATCCATGTTGTTGCAAATGGGAAGATTTCATTCTTTTTTATGACTGAGTAATATTCCTGTGTGTGTGTGTGTGTGTGTGTGTGTGTGTGTGTGTGTGTGTATTTACGTATAAAATGCTGCTGTGAATACTGGGGTGCATGTATCTTCAAATTAGTGTCTTCATTTCTCAGATGAATACCTAGAGTGGAATTGCTGGGTTGCATGAGAGTTCTACTTTTAATTTCTTTAGACATTATTTTTTTTAAACATCTTTATTGGAGTATAATTGCTTTACAATGGTGTGTTAGTTTCTGCTTTATAACAAAGTGAATCAGCTATACATATACCTATATCCCCATATCTCCTCTCTCTTGCCTCTCCTTCCCAACTATCTTTCTTAATGATTACATTTCAAAAGGATGGCTTCTAGATCCTTGAGAAAGATATTGCTGGGTTGTAAAACTGGCCAGAGGCTGGGAGAAGATTTGCATCTCAAAGCAGCATAGAAAATATTGAAAGCTGCAAGTTTTCTAAAGTAAATGTGCTGAAGAGCAGGGGCCTATAGTCAGGAAAATACCCCTCTAAAGTGTAGTCAAGCTGAGGGGAATCTTAAGGCAGTCTTGGTCAGATCCCATAATGGATTATATCATGATAGTAGAAGGATGTTTAACAATGGTTAAACATTCCTTTCTATCCTGAAGCCCAGCAACTCTGCCTGATTTTAAGAGTTAGAGAAAGGTCAAATTAGGATTAAATTTTTTTTTTTTTTTTTTGCAGTACGCGGGCCTCTCACTGTTGTGGCCTCTCCCGTTGCGGAGCACAGGCTCCGGACGCGCAGGCTCAGTGGCCATGGCTCACGGGCCCTGCCGCTCCGCGGCATGTGGGATCCTCCCGGACCGGGGCACGAACCCGTGACTCCTGCATCGGCAGGCGGACTCTCAACCACTGCGCCACCAGGGAAGCCCAGGATTAAAATTTTTAAATAAAGAAAAAAATCATCTGTATGTCTTCTCCAAAGAAGACATACAGATGGCTAAAAAGCACATGGAAAGATGCTCAGCATCACTAATTATTAGAGAAATGCAAATCAAAACTACAATGAGGTATCACCTCACACCAGTCAGAATGGCCATGATCAAAAAATCTATAAACAATAATTGCTGAAGAGGGTGTGGAGAAAAGGGAAGCCTCCTACGCTTTTGGTGGGAACGTAAACTGGTAGAGCCACTATGGAGAACAGTATGGAGGTTCCTTAAAAAACTAAAAATAGAGCTACCATATGATCCAGCAATCATACTCCTAGGCATATACCCCAAGAAAACCATAATTCGAAATGATACATGCACCCCAATGTTCATTGCAACACTAGTTACAAGAGCCAGGACACAGAAGCAACCTAAATTTCATTAAAGGGAGGATGGATAAAGAAGATGTGGGGCATCTATACAATGGAATATTACTCAGCCATAAAAAAGAGTGAAATAATGCCATTAGCAGCAACATGGATGGACCTAGAAATTCTCATACTGAGTGAAGTAAGTCAGTCAGAGAAAGACAAATATCATATGATATCACTTATATGTGGAATCTAAAAAAAGGGTGCA
This sequence comes from Physeter macrocephalus, assembly GCF_002837175.3. Taxonomy (NCBI): domain Eukaryota; kingdom Metazoa; phylum Chordata; class Mammalia; order Artiodactyla; family Physeteridae; genus Physeter; species Physeter macrocephalus. The sequence goes on along the minus strand of NC_041220.1, from coordinate 136,807,636 downwards.
AATGAGGTTATCTACAAATCAGAAATAGAGTTACAGATGTAGAAAACAAACTTAAGGTTACCGGGGGTAAGGGGGGGAGGGATAAATTGGAAGACTGGGATTGACACACTACTATATATAAAATAGATAACTAATAAGGACCTACGGTATAGCACAGGGAACTCTAGTCAATACTCTGTAATGGCCTGTATGGGAAAAAAAATCTAAAAAAGAGTGGATATATGTATTAATATATGTATAACAAATTCACTTTGCTGTACACCTGAAACTAACACAACATTGTAAATCAACTATACTCCAATAAAAATTTTAAAAAAAGAAAAAAATCAATGCTTCAGAAGTGACACCATTTGATGTATATATGTGAATAACTGACTCACTTTCCTGTACAGCTGAAATTAACAAATTATAAATCAACTATACTTCAATAAAATAAAACTTTTAAAAAAGTGATGCCATTTGATTATTCCTATTTGGAATAATCTTCTCACAGATAATAATAATCATAAAGGAACTATTAACCATTCAATAATTCTACCTCTTGAGTAAAAACTAAGTGTGATGTTCCTTTTACACTGTAGCATGACATTTAATAATAAAAAACATACTATGAACCAATTGTTTTTCTTCTTTTGGGAAAAAGTCATTATTCTCTAAAGGTATAGGAATTGGTAAACCATTCTTAAAAGCTTCATCTTTATGTCTGAGGCTTTAAGAGAAGGAAGTTTCAATCCAGTTATAGAGTTCATCAGAATTAGAATGTCAGTCAGAGGGTACGTCAAACATAAAAGATTCAAAATCCAGTGAAGGTGGAGCAAGATATCTAATAAAAGAAACATAGGTTACTAGAAGAAAAATATTTTGACATAACAGCCCATTCTCTTCGGGGAACTGAATTTGGAAAGCAAGAAATTAGTACTCATTATACTGGGAAACTCAGAGGCTTATTCTATATCTCCACAGCAACTAGGCCATAACTGAATAAATGATATGTATTGAACACGGGTCGATTTTTATCCTCACTAGACTAATGCAAGGCTAACTGAGTTGGTAAAAACAAATGTTCATATGGAAGTGATTTGAGAAAAAAAAAAGTTCCTATTATTGAGATATGGCACACAAAAAAAGGTAATTATTGTAAATGGAAAAGAACCTTAATGATGCTCACACACTTGTATAAGGTAAACATATATTGTTATAACTTTGTAGGGTCAAGAAAATAATAATTTTTATGTTTTTGATACTGTGCCAGGTAAATCATTCCCTTAAATCGTAGAACAAAATGTCATATTACAAATTCATCGATGAAGTAATTGAGGTATGGGAGACAACTAATTTACTAGGAGTCACAACATTCGTATATCTGTATTAGTTTTCAAAAGCTGAAAGGAGGGCTTCCCTGGTGGCGCAGTGGTTGCGCGTCCGCCAACAGAGGGAGGCCCGCATACCACCCCCCAAAAAAAAAAAAAAAAAAAAAAAGCTGAAAGGAACTTTGGCTATGACACTGAATACGTTGCTTCTTTGAATTCCTGCTTGTATGACATTTATCTTAAGGACAAGTAAATCTGGATAGTGATAAACTTTGACACTGAAGCCTCTCTCCTTTCTCTGTAACACTACAAACACTTTAACAGAGGCTTCTCTTCACTCTATAATCAAAATATATTCAAAATCCAAATTACTTTGCACTACCTTTTCTGCTACCATACTGTTCAGACTACCATCGTCTCATACCTAGATTAGCATCCTTGCTTCTCCACTGCTTCTAGGGTTGGCTATGTAATCTCTGGGACCCGGTGCAAAATGAAAATATTTTTAAAAAGAAGGGAGAAAGCTACCTCAGTTTCCCCCGGTCAGTCAGCTCCCAGTCAATGATGCAGTCACATGAATGAACTCAGGCAATACCAGAAGAATGGCACACAAATTTGTGAGAAATAATACATTCTTATTGTTATAAGCTATTAAATTTTGGGGGTGCGTTTTTATGCACCAATAGACAAGACAGGGTTTTTCCAGTTACAGCAGCTTTTTTCCATGAGAGATTTTTTAAATCCCTCTCATAAAAGGAATTTTCTTATAATATCTTTTGAATTTTTTTTTCCTACATTACGTATTTTCTAACAAATTACAATCATTAACAAAAAAACTGGTGAGAAGAATTATAGAGTAGTTGAGTGTGTGAAATTCCACATATTTTCTGTTTTGTTTTATTTCTACAAGTCTGAAAAAAGTTTCGCAGCAACTTTTGTAGCTTAACCCAAGCTTCTCTCCTTCCTTTTGATCTCCCCTGCTGAGCTGAGTCCACTGAGTCTATTGAGAACTGAAATTTGAATTTGTTTCATTATCAATGTGGATTGTCTCTGTATATTTCAGGAAAAGGCTTGAGATACAAAATTCTGAGCCTATTTGAGAAACTGTTTTCTCAAAGGGCCTGCATCTCTTCTAAAGCAAACAATTTGATCAACATTTAAAAAGAAAACTTAACAAGGTTTTTAAACAGAGTAAAAGTGATTTTACTGCAAACATATTTTTTCCCCAATTTGAAAGAGAATCAATTGGTGACTGTTATGATCAGCTGTAGACAGCACTCCTTTTTGTTCTTTAATTTCCATGATAATTGACAGGTATTATAGAAAGCTGGATGAATCTTCCTTTAAAACATCACTTCATATGCTAAAAGAAGGAGTTATTTTGGGAGGACGGGTTATGACATTTCCTTTAAACTGACTGGAAAACATCAGTTAGCTTTTCCTGGAGCATTTAATACTATTTATTTTATTTTCACTTAAAAAATAGTTCCTTAATGTATTGTAAATATTTTTGCATTCATTATTAATGTTAATATTTATTATACATAGTGTGCTTACATTTGGCAGTAAAGTTTTCAATCTATAGTTCATAAAGTAGTGTGAATATAAACATGAAACTGATAAATCTGTCAAAAAATACCTTCAGTAAGATGTATGTACTTTACCTGAGGTAAAAGAAATTATATTAATTTAAAAACATAAGTAACAGACACTTAAAGATTGTTTACATATATGAAGCAGACATTCTCTTACTTGCAAGATGAATGTTGTACTAAAAAGAGAGTAGGGCTTGATGTCAGGAAAATTGAGTTTCAGAGATGGCTTGGCTACTAACAAATTGTATAAGATGAACAAAGCTGCTTTATCTCTGGGTAACAGTTTCCTAATCTTTAAATGAAAGTGTATATAATGAGTTTCCTGGTGATCAGATTAATTGAAAGTTTGTTAGAAAGCTTTTAAAAATAAACTGAGGGCAAGAGAGTTTTCCTCACATAGCTCCTATTTAAACAGGGAGTAATTATAAGCGTTCCCCTCCTAAACGCAGTTGAGTACAGGTGGCCGAAGCTATGGACACAAATGCCTCAGCCAGGAAGTAGTCCTTCTGTACTAAAAGAGCATGAAATTGTACATATTATCATGCCCAAGGTGGCTACTGAATCCTAAAGGAGTTCACAGTCCTTGCAGATGCAGGCAGATGAATTATAAAAAGCTCAAGCCATTAAGGGCAGTCATGCTTCTGTACTCTATCATTTCATTTTATGATTTGCCCTATGTACAACTAAGAACGAGTTGTGAGTCAGTTGGAGCCTGGAGGATTCTGCAGAAAGATAATGACATTTTCTGGTTTTGCCGCCTCTTCATCACAGCCCTTGTCTTACTTAAATCATGTATGACAGGTAGTTAATGTAATTTGGGTTAAATCTAAGGTACCTGTGCCATTCCAGGAACTGTTGGCTTGAGAGGAGAGATGGAGGCAGGGATAATTTTTGGTGTGTCAATGGAACTTGGTCAAGTTTCTATGACTAATGGGAGAGGCAGGAATCACTGCTTCAAGTGGACAGACGCAGGTGCTTGCCTTGACAATTGGACTTGTGTAGGTGTTTACATGCATCACTCCCGCTAATCATACACTGGCACCTTCAGACTAATCCTGGGCAGTAAGATACGTCATAATGTGTTTTCTAATTTTCCACAGACTGCGGATTTTACACTTGGGTAACACAAACCACCTGAGTGGGGGCATCGGCCAATACAGTGAACTCCAAATACGATGGTTGAAACAAGTGGTATATAAGCCTTGATCTTTTGAAATTAGTGGGATAAACTATGGTCCAGAGCCTCCCTGTAAGACCGACAAACACTGAAAACTGGAAAAGTCTTTATTTTTTTCTTAGAGTAGTTTAAAAATGGATATTTTTCATGCCCCAGTTCACACATAATGAATGAGGTCTTAGTGAAACTACAGTGACGGTTTATAACACTTTTTTTTAGTACAAAAGAAGAAAGTTACAAAACATCAATTGTTTTTATATTATCAAATAAATGTGATGTATACCAATGCATATGCATAAAATTTAAATATTGAGCAATGTTAGAATTATCTTAATCTGCTCTTGAACACTAATGTTAATCATGGAAGCATCAGTAACTTTGTCAAAGGGCTAATTAGCACTCTTCTGTGGAGTCCTACTAGGACCCGTATTGTCATCGCTCTTCAGAGAGCTAGCAGGCTTTTTAAGTGAGAAAGGCATTTGATATTCAGATATTAGTTCCTCAGATTACATGTCCTTCAGTACAGAGGAAACAAGAGTGTGGAATTGTAGATAGCTACACTATGTAATGCATTGTATGTGAGTTTAAATAATGGATGGCTTGAATCTAAATCTAAGCAAAATATAAATGTCCTGAATTTAGTCAAAAATGCATGGAAATAAAATTTCAGCACCTCATTTTCAAAAATATGTAATAATACACTCTATATTCATGTATATAACATTTTATATGTGATATTTATATGTTTATGACTAAGGGTTAGAGAGGACCAAGAAAAAGTGTAAACAGATATTTTCTTTGGGTAATTGGGATTACTAGTAAATTTTTTTCTTTTTACAGTACAGATTCTTTAAAATAACTAATTATTCTTTAAAGCACCATGAAGGAGAACATAGAACAATATGTACTGAAGTATACTTGAAAGTCATAAAACCTATTACCACAAATTTTGAAATTACAATACAATATTACAATGTAAAATGCTCTGTTAATAATAAGAGGTCTCATAAGATGGGTATGAAATGGGGCAGAGAAAGATTTATTCTCTTAGACAGAATTTGACGAGCATCTTTTAACGTTTAAAATTTGTAGGATTTATTTTTTCCTGGTTGTTTTTTTTTTTTTGGTCTGTAGATGTTTCTCTCTTGCTTACTCCCTTAAGTGAAATGAAAGAGATGCATCTTAAAGTTCTCAGGCCATTATACTCCTAGACCCAACCATTCTTTTTCAAAAGCTTTTAACAGGACAGTCTCAGTCAGGTGAGGGCAGCAAAGAGCAGAAAAAAGAAAGATGCCTCTGTCCCTTGGGCAGAGTACCTAGGGAGCTTTGTGAGGCAGGACAGTTTGACATGGGTGAAGAGCTCAGAGCAGGGACAGGCGGGGCAACGGACAGTGCCCAGGTTTTCGTCTCCTGGGAATCTTACACCGTTAGCAAAGTTTTAGGAAGAATGAAGCGAGCAGCAACGCGCAGATGGGGGGAAGCACGAAAGTTACTACACACCGGGTTTTCAAGCATCAGAACCAAGGCCAGAGAAGCAAAACAAGCTCAACAAGGCATTCATTCAGACACTCAACTTACTTCCAGGAGCTAGCTTATCTTACTGATGGTCCTTCAGAGTCAAGTCCGCTCTCACAGATTATTAGTAACTTTGAGTATTTTTTCATATACCTGTTGGCCACTTGTGTATCTTCTCTGGAGAAGTGTCTGTTCAAATCTTTAGCCCACTTTTAAGTTGGGTTATTAGTTTTCTTGCTATTGAGTTTTAGGAAGTCCTCATATACTTTGTTATTAATCCCTTATCAGATATATGTTTTGCAAATATTTTTCCTCCCATTTTGCAGTTTGTCTTTTCACTTTGTTGATTGTTTCTTTTGCTGTGCAGAAGCTTTTTAATTTGATGTAGTTCTACTTGTTTATTCTGGTTTTTATTGCCTGTGCTTTTGGTGTCAAATCCATGAAATCTGTGCCAGAACCAACGTCATGGAGCTTTTCCCCTATGTTTTCTTCTAGGAGTTTTACAGTTCCACACTATTTTGTTTACCAACTTATTCCCCTTCACTTTTAATGTGATTTCACATCACATATGTATATAACAAATAATCACATGTGTGTATGAACAATGTTCACATGTACAAAGAAAGAGAAATAATAACAGTTTCTGCATATTGATTCCCTTGTTATACATCAAGTAACTATGTAAAGCTTTTTACTATACATCCTCTATTCTTCTATTCAGAGCATGAGTTCTATATTTGTATTTGCATTTACAGGTTAGTAAACTGAGACAAGTAAGATGTTAGAAGCTTGATCCACGACACATGGAAGTTAGTGATGTAATCGAGGTTTGTATCTAAATTCCTGGCATCAACCAAGGATAATGAACCAATATAAGCAATAGTTTTTCATCAGTATACTAGTGATTCATTCAGAATACTCTGAAATCAGAAAGCATGAAATGCTGAGACTCTACCATTGGCACAGTTAACACTTCAGACAAGTTTGCCTTGACTTTACATACTTTGTTCTTGGTGCTTCAGTCAGGAATGGATATAACTATAAGTATTAGAGACATAGCTAGTTAGTGGCTTAAAAAAAGAAACAAAATTTTGTTCATTAATGATCAGACATAGACAATCCTTTTTTTTTACAAAATTCTCAGGGACCCAGATACCTTCTCTAGATTTTTTGTTGTTTTGATTTATTTTGTTTTTATGTTCATTTTTCATGGCCTCTATTCTCAAGGTCACCTCCCTTGTTAAAGCTAGCTGCTCTAGATCCAGTCACGTGGAGCAAATTAGACATTAGTTGTCATATTCTTGGAAGGTACAGTGTCACTCCTTTACAACGTTCACGATCGAATGTCAAGGGGAGATCTTATATTTGAGAAAACTTGCAGTGGGCTTTGCCTTACATGGTCTTATGTGTTTTTTCCTCCAAGTTTTTCCCCATAATTAATAATATTAATGGCCACAAAGTGGCCTTTGGAGACATTTTAGTTAACTCACATAATCTTTTTAAGCATCAGCCCTTTGAGAAATACTATAGTGTGTGGTGTTACAATGAAGATGAGTAAAACATGCTCCCTTTTCTCAAAGAATTTCTAATCTTGTAAAAAAGAAAAGGTTGAAAATCTGTACATAAATCAAGCCATACATCGAATAAGTGATAGGGAAGAGTGGAAAACAAGTGCTAAGCGGCATAGCTCTGGAAAAATGGATAGGTTGTTTAACTTTTCACCCAGTGGTGTTAGATGGTCCCTCATAATGAACAAATTGTTCTTTTCTCTATTCTCTCTTAGCCAATGCCTTCCTTTGTAAATGTTCTTCAAACACAATAACCACACACTGGTACACTATATACCTCGTTGAACGTGGTTTTACTTGTTGATTCCCATTATTAAGGGCAGATGTTACCAACATACACTTAGTTTCAGCATACTGATATTTCTGCATTACTTAGTGTTCATCCATTAGCACATATCCCATTAGCTTTGCCTCACAGGACTGATCACAGAACTCTATGAGGTTGTTTTCACTTCACATTCTCTTCCTTGATAGCCTCATCCACATCAATACAGACTCAATCTAAATTACAGCACTTTAGATCTAGAAAGGATTATAAAATATCATTTTCTTTTCTCAGCTCCTTATTTACCAATTAGGAAACAGATACCCAGGTATTTATCCAGAAACTAAATTAACTTTCATACTCTGGGCACAATGTATTTTCATGTGCTCCAAAAGACTGTATCTTCTGCCTATTCTGTCTGGTCTATGAACTCAAAACCTGAATCTCCAAGTATATTTAGAAGAGTTACAACTGAAGAAAGTATAATGCATGTTAGACTTACACCTTTCTCCCATATTTAAAGGATAATTGAAATAATAATTTCAGTACTAATAAAATTTTGTTAAATGATACATCTTTTTTTTTAATTGATGTATAGGTGATTTACAATGTTGTGTTAGTTTCAGGTGTATAGCAAAGTGATTCAGGAATATATATATATATTCTTTTTTAGATTCTTGTCTGTTATAGGTTATTACAAGATATTGAATATAGTTCTATACAGTAAGTTGATATATTTTTTTAAATAGAGCTCATTCCTGATAAAAGAAGTGCTATTTTAGGGGCTTCCCTGGTGGCGCAGCGGTTGCGCGTCCGCCTGCCGATGCAGGGGAACCGGGTTCGCGCCCCGGTCTGGGAGGATCCCACATGCCGCGGAGCGGCTGGGCCCGTGAGCCATGGCCGCTGAGCCTGCGCGTCCGGAGCCTGTCCTCCGCAACGGGAAAGGCCGCAGCAGAGGGAGGCCCGCATACCACAAAAAAAAAAAAAAAAAAAAAAAGAAGTGCTATTTTAGAATTTTGCTCAAAAGCTTGCTGGATATTCATTTATTAGTGTGGACATACTAAATTGGGCAACTTTTTCAGCAGATTTCTGGGTACATAAATAAAAGCTAGACAAAATTCTTTTGCATGTTTAAGTTATTATTATTTTATTTAATCTTTCAGTCATGGGGTCAGTTATGATAATATCACCCCCCAATGTCTGAGTCACTTATAGTTAGATCTCAGAGAGATAAATAAATTTGGTTTCATTTAGCATAAAACTAAATGTTCTATCAATTTCATGATATAATTTCTATATTTGTCCATTCAGCTATATTATTACTCACTATGCAAAAGTTGGAAAATGAATACTAGCAAAGGTTAGAAAATGAGTATTAGCAAATGATACATGTGTATGTATGTATATATATTTTTTCTTTTTCTGGAGAATTTAGTTTGATAAAAGGAGATAAAGTACTAGAATGGGATTTAAGTAACCCTGGATCTAGTACTTTCTATAACTAACTAAATTACCTTGGCCCACTAATATCAGCTCTATGGATATCATTTTCCTTATTTGACAACTACCTGGCTTGAACAGCTTTTCAGAGGTACTTTGACCATGTACAACCATGATCTGTAAACTTCCACCTCTGTAAAAAGTTAGATTCTAGAAGAGGAATGAATGCTGCCCCTGTCACTTAAGGTCCATTACTGCTGCAAAGGGATGAGGAAGAACTATCACACATGGAGGCACACTGAACTCCCAGACATTGTTTCACAAGCCGGCAGCCATATTTCAGGATCTGGAAATAAGCATTGGATATCCAGAAGTCCAATTTCATCAGCATACCTTCAGATAACAAGTCTCTTCAGAGTCTGATCTATTAATAAAACTCACACAGTACTGATGTGTATGAATCAGAGGGATGAGTTATTCATCTAGAGCAAACATATAACCAATAAATTAACCATAACAATTTAATTGGCCCATCCAATTTTTCTCTATTGAAGACTTTACATGGAAAACTGAATTATTATCCAAAGGCTGCTTGTTGAGCATGCAAGCAAAGCAATAGAATGTGGCACGTTTTAAAAGGTATACAGTTACATAGTGGATTGAAATAGCTTCATGAGTTTACACTTCTCAAAATAGCTGGTCCACAAACTCTTTGTTCCCAGCTATGGGAGATAAGAAACCTGTGCCAGAATGCAAATTGAAATTTCAGCTGACCTAAGTAGTATACTGTTGGTCTAGTTAATTTAAATTATAACACAAGCTCCTTTTTCTATGGTGACCCAGTGACATACTTTGCAGACCACACTTTAAATGGCCCTGGAATAGAGGACCATCTCACATGAAGCAACAGAGATACGATGATCATAATTTCGAATTTTATACCTGATTTTCCAGCCTCCCCACTTAAAATCCTTCATCTGGTAATGAGGTCTTTCATCAAACGGAGTACTTGGAAGTTATTAGTAACGCGGATTTTATCATTATAGTCACATTCCAACCAAACTTTTCCAACACCAAATTAATGTAACCTACTATCTATATTTCCTAATTTCTTCACCCTCAATGGTAGTTGCCCTTAGCACCTTACCTCCTTGGCACTTACAATTTCCACAACAGCTGCCCCAAATGCCAACTGCCAGCCTCACAGCGTTTTACCTCAAGGCCGTGTATGTCCATACCAGCTTTCTCTGCTCTTGCACGCTGGAAGAGAGGTGCAGGCTGGAAGGACCGGAAATTAATACCCTTTGGGAACTGCATTCAACTCATGACAGACATGAGTCGGGGGAAAACCCTGACCCCACACCTCCTTTAGATAAGTCTTGGGCCTGTGTTTTAAATCGTTTCCCAGAATTCTTTAGCAGCACCCAAATCATCCACTTGCCCATAGCGGTATCTTGCTTGCAACTTTTGTTAGCTCCTCCCCTTCCTGTTTCGTTTCCATTTGTTCCCACCAGTGTTCACGAATCACTTCCCAAATAATCCATTTGTACTTTATTATTAGTTTCAGGTCTTCTTCTGAGAGAACCAGTATTAGAAACATGAAACCCACTTATTCACAAATAACCCATCGAGTTATTTCTATCAGTGAATAATTTAAAGTGTTTCATTTCTTTTTTTTCCCCATAACTTAAAAAGTTAATTTTTGGAAGTCCACAGAGTTCTATGTGTCGGCTTTAAAATCTAGTTCAGGTAAAGCATATAAACATCAAGTACCAAATGATAGTTCCACATAGGATTTAGATAATCATATTTTAGATAATCAAAAGGGTAAGATCACTAGAAACAGATGATGTTAAAAAGGAGACTTTATAGACAAATTGGGATTTGAGTGAGGTTTGAGGTTGTATATGAATCTATACATACACAGTCATTTGGAATCTAATCAACAATTTTGACTACAGTAAGAAAAATATACTGAGGAGTTTGTAGATTTGAAAAGTGAAGAAAGTACATTGCAAGAGCTATAGACAACAGACCTAAGAATAAAGCAACCTGTATGCAACACAGTACTGCGGATAGATGTTACAATAAAGAAATAACACATTTTAAATGATTTTGCAGTCTAGGCACAGAAATCTAGTAGCAGCACATAGCACTGACATGACTGTAAGAAGAAAGCTGGGTAAAAGTTTATTTATTGTTAAATCTGTAGAGTGGAAACATTTTTCCAAGTTATTCAGGACCTAGGCATGTCACATCCAGAGCTCAGGCAACTTTTAGGAGGCATTGATCATACTGGAAAAAAAAGAGATTAGACAGACTGGAAGGTTAGGCAAAGATGATGTTCAAGCAACAAGTCATTAAGTAGGTACTAAACAGCACTAAAATCCAAGCCTGTGGGCATTACACATCATCACGTAATGAACAGAATCCCCAGAAGTCCTGAGAGTCGTTCTTATCCAGGCTAAAGGCGAGAAATAAGGATTCAGTCATGAAGATGGTTTTGGTGTGTCAGGATTAAATTAGTAAAACAGACCATAATTCCAGAAGACCAGATATATGAGAAAGATAACCACCCAGCAAGTCAGGCACAGGAAAGCAGACATGCAATAGAAGCAGAGAGATAAACTCGTAGTGAGGGATTAAATGCAAAACAAGATGTACATATTCAATTTAACCAAAAGAAAAGTTCAGAGCAATAGCAGAAACTTAGAAATGAAGTCCAGGATAGATGTCAGGAATGAAAATATAATTTAATTTTATATACATCTGATTATAAGTAAAATACAAATGTTACCGGGTTGGTGTGTGTTGCGTCAAATAGCTTCCACCGAGGAGGTCAACGGAAGACCCAGACCAGCAATCTCGGCCCTTGTGATAGCAAGCGAAGAATTACAGGCTACCACTTCGGGCTTAGGCGCAAAGCAAAGTTTATTGAAGCATAGTTACACTCTCAGAGGGAGAGCGGGCTGTTTCTGCGAAGTGAAACCAGCCCTCCTGTACAGGCTTAAGGGTGTTTATAAGGAGTGTTCTGTGAAGAGGCGGGGTGCGATCGTGGCTGAGTGACAGGGGATCATTATTTGATTGGCAGTCCCCGAGTTAGGTAACAAGTTCATTATTGTGCATGCCCTTACCCTTGATTCGCTAAGAAAAGCCCACCTGGTGGGGGGGGGGCAAACCCACATGCAGATTTTACTAGAGTGATGGTACAATGAATTTGGGTTTACTATAGGTTATATGCCCGTCTAGTCTGGGCATGGGCAGCCCAGGGAGGTTCCCTTGGGTTACTGTGCCCCCTCTTTATCAGGATAAGTTGCCCACCACCCGACCATAGTTTTGCCTTTTCTGGGTGGGGTCGGGGAGGGTCCCCAGATGGTTGGGGTGTAACTTGACTACTCCCCTCTTGTCTTTTCGCCACTGTCACCTCCTTGCTGCTAATGTCTGTCTATCTAACACATATATGTTGTTAACTGCAATATTTTATTCATTTAACAGGAAGACTTATAAAGCAGTCTGTCCCCTCCAGAGGGAGTATTAGAGTTTAAAGATGAGATAGATACAAAAAATATATCATTACACCATTATGGTAGTACTTAGCCAAGAGTTAGTAGAAGAAATATATGATGTGTTGAGTGATTTAAAGCTCATGAAAGAGGCAAACTGTCTGGGTTTAATTCTTAGCTTTGCCAGTAGGGAAAGTTATTACAATTCTCTAAGCCTCCAATACTTATTTGATAACTACAACTATTAATAGTACATGTCTAATGGGGTTTTGGGGATTTAAATAAAATAATATATGCAAAGTTCCAAGTACAAAGCCTAAAATCTATCCCCACCAGCCAAAGACCACAAGGAATCACACACAGTAAAAGAGTTAGGTGTGCTAGCTTAGTACAGCAGGGGAGAAGGCTTACCATGTGTAGCCATGAAGCATCTCAGCAAGAAGAATTTAGAACAGGCTTGTTACAGAGTTTGGGTTTAGAGGGGGTTTAAAGAAATGAGGAGCTGTTCTAGATTGTTTTCTCCCAGGGGTGAGTTCAATTTCATGGTTAAATGTCTTAACAATTTTTATCTAGGGTGAAAGAGGAACTAAGCACAGCTAGGTTTAGCATAGGTAAGCCTAGGCATAGGTAAAGCATAGGTCAAGAAGCAGTTGTGATACATGTTAGTCAAGAGAGGGGCATGCATTTTCTGATTGTATTGTATCTTTCGCTTTGTGTTCAGACATGATTACTAAGTAGTTCTGATTTTGTCTTGATGCATCAGAGCCACAGCGTGGCTTTGCCAATTGTTCTGGATTTCTTGTAAAAATTCGTTATGTTCAGTATTGTGGTAGGCAGGCTTCTAAAATGGTTGTCAATGAGCCATGCCTCCTGGTATTCATGCCCTTGGGTAATTCCCTTCCCTTGATGTGAGCTGGACCTTTAACTTGCTCCAAATGAACATAAATATGGCAAAAGTGATGCGTTATCACTTCCAAGACTAGATTATACAGACTATGACTTCCATCTTGCTGGCACCCTTTCTCCTGCCAGCACTCTTTTGCTCTTTCTTTTGATTTCCTGGCTTGTTCTCTTTGAGGAAGCAAGCTGTCACGTTGGAGAGGTTCACATGACAAGGAACTGAGGACTGTTCCTGGCCAATAGCTAGTGAGGAATTGAAGCTCTCTGTCCAAGAGCCCATGAGGAACTGAATCTTTCCTACAACCGGGTGAGTGAACTTGGAAGTGTACCCTGAGATGATTATGTCTCTGGCCAACATTTTGCCACCTGTGAGAGACACTGAAGGAGAGGACCCAGATAATCTGCAGCTGGATTCCCAACCCACAGCAGCTGCAAGGCAATAAATGTTGTTGTTTCAAGACACTAAGTTTGGGGGTAATTGATTACTATACAGGAAGGAATTAATTCAGCAGTCCTGGGCAGCTCAAACCTGGCACATACCCAAGAAAGTCCTGTCTTTATGACTAGCCCTTGGCCAGCCCCAGAGACATGAACTCTGAGCCTTTGGAATATTCTACCCAATAAGAGTGTTTTTGCATGCCTGAGGCAGTAAGCCACACAGTACCAATTTGATCATATAGTTTACGCTAACAATGTGATTTAGGTTGGACATCTGATTTTGCTCTTGTGGGTCTGGAGTCTAGGTAAGTTGAGGTCGTTTATGCAGATGCTACATGCCTTGGCTGATTTTAATCTGTATATTTTTTTCACCATATTTGTGAGAATAACAGCTTTTGCGAGTCCTGGGAGACCTTCTAGCAAATCATTGAGCCTGAAGGTGATCTTGGGACCCCCAACACAGTTGCAGAGCAAAGCCTAGCTGGCTCCTACCAGGTTTCCTCATTTCAAAAAAACCCAAGGGTATATAATAAATGCACAGTAAATGTTAGCATATTAATTTTTTGCAGTCCCTGGAGAATAAATTACCTTAAGATCCTGAAGCAGAACCTCCCTCTCCTGGTTAAGACAGTCTCAGCTGACTTTCTTCTACTCCTGACTTCACCTTTTCCCTTTTATCAGCAAAATATAAATACAGATTTTCAAGCATGTCCGATGCTCTTTTAGTTACTATTAATATTTTTAATAATTATAAAGTATTTCAATATCTCTTCTATCATTTTCACCCTGTGAATAAAATTTCTGACTACAAAATAGATCACTAGAGCTGTCTCTTTATTAATCCAACTATTATGGTGATCTCTTTAATCTCAAACTTATTCACTGCTTGCTCATTTTAAATTTAATTTTTTTATTGAGGAACATTATAATTCTAATTTTTGTATCGATGGATATTATAATGCCATAGATTTGTTACAAAATCACAACTGTTTTCTTGATCCTTTATTTACAAAACAAAATAAACCAAAAATTGAAGTTTTAAGCTTGCCTTTATGAAATTAGATTTGATTATTGTTCTATGTATTCATTTGAATTGATAAACAGTTCGTTTTAAAGGTGTGTTCAGAAAAATTTCACTATCCTTACTCTATTATTGATTAAGATTACTTTAGGATTGGGTTTTTCTAGTACTGTCCTGGCATATGGACTTAAAGACTTTAAAATATTGTACACTAAAAATAACAGATGTTGCAACTGTTTTCTTTAGGGGGTTTTTAATTTTTTAAAACCTCTTTAACACGCTCTCTTTTACTGACTTCCTTGAAAGACCTATTTAATTTTCATGTGAAAACTATTACAGTGAATTCAGCATTATCAGCATAAGTGAACCACATTACCTAGTATGTAAATAGAATCATCTCATTTGAAAATAATATTAAAGTTAAAAGAACTATGCATTTTTCACAGAAAGAGACATAGGGAAATAAGTTACTGTTAAAATATTTTTGAAATTTATGGTAAGAAAGGAACTAAACTGAGATTATTTTCTTTACGTGATGTTAGGGTATTCTTTTGCTTGTTAGGGTTTTTTGTTTAAATAGTGTAAAAATTTTAATTTCATTTAATATTTTCTCTCTTTCTCTTTCGGTGTCTCTGTCTCTCTCACACTTTCTCTCTGATTTTTGAAAATTTCTGTGCAATCTATAAAACTCTATGTCAATTTTATTTTCTGAAAAATTCCAACCTAATTGAAGCAAATCGCAATTAACATGGACATTTTTACATATGATACGTAAAATAATAATTAAATAATTAATAAAATTTATTGATATTATAGAAAATGATAAATGTGAGAATATAAACAAGGAAAATACAGCTCTAATTTTGAAATTTATAATATTAGTAATATATTCCTATTTTAACTAGAGTAGAAAAACGTGTTATAGCATAGTGTATCTAAATAAAAATGGAGAGTGAAAAGTTACCAACAAGGGTACAATTTATCCTCATGGTTAAAAAAAAAAAAAAAATTTCAAAAGGAGAACACACACATGTATATACACATATATGTACACACGTATATGTGTAAGTAAATATATAGGCAATAAGTTAGATCTAAACATATCAATATTTTTAAAGATTAGAGGTATATCAAAAGTCAATATCAAAATCATTAGGTCTCCCATGTGGATTTAGAGGTCACACAATACATTTATTAGAACAGCTGCCTCTCCACTTAAGTCCCTAGCTCCCCCAGTAGTAAATCTAGTTCTAGGTGGAAAGCACTAAATTCACTTTACATTTTGCAGCTCTGGTGGTCAATAAGCTCCTTTGTTTCTCTCACTATGTGCTACATCACTACCAAAGACAGAGCAAACAATCTACTAATTTCATAAATGTAATTATACCAGATTAGCTAAAAAACTAATGTGACAGCAAGATTCACTGCTACATGGATTATTTATGACTCTTGTTCAAGATTATATGGTCATGGATAGAACCTTATAATACTGGAAGTTACCATAGTGACTAAAGTGCTCAGGTGTGGGCAACAAGATATAAAAAATACAGGTAATCTGGTATCTTAGAGATGCAGGGGAGTATGGAACTTAAAATATATTGGGTATAAATGAAATAGATATCCCTCCTGACAGCTCCAATAATTGAAGTTTGGAATCTTCAATATATAATATAGATTTTTTTTTGTAATTTAAGTATACGTAGAGTTTTTTAAATATATGAAATGTATTTGTTAATAAGCGACACACATGTGAAACAGCCTTTAATAATTCTTTTCTGTGTTTGAGAGACATGAACTCTAATATCTTTAAAGAGAAGTTGAACTTTAAATAATTTATTTTATCACATATTTATTTTTTAGCTGCCATGGAAACTGCCTAAAGATTTTCTAAGTAAACTATATATCATACAGCCTGGTTATCTGACCTTCAGCCCATCTCCATTTGTCCGTTTACAACATTAAAAAACAAAACAACAAGAAATCTTATTAAATAAAACAATTAATACCAAAAGATCCTTACAAAAATTAATATTATAAAAAATGAAATGTCTACAGAAGTCAGATCTATTTCAGCTATTTTCACACAGACACAAATGTTGTACTTGCTAAGTAAATGTTCTCAACCCAAGGACATTTGCATATCTGGTCTTATAAAATGTCAGAAATAATCAAAGAGGCATGCTCTCGAGTTCATTTGTCAAAGTATCCGTCTTGATGTGAGGAAGGGAAAAAAAAGAACGTTCGGCAACATTTTTAAAGGTCTTAATCTAACTGTCTTTTTTCATGTTCTTAACTGAAAATAAATTTAGGCACATGTATATTATCTTCCTGATGAGAACTTCTGTTTATAATTTTAAGACACACATAACCATTTGATAATAAGTTTGAAATGTTTTCCAAAATTATATTTATTTATTTATCATTAATAAACTGTACAATTTAATGAGTACAGGAAAGTATTGATTGCTATGATTATATTACCTAAACTGAATAATTCATAAATCATTTTCTTCAATATCGTATGGGTGATAACATAGCATATATATATGCTATGTTATATATACGTGTATATATATATATATATACTTATGTATATAATTTCCTTTTAGATATTGTATTGCTAATATCTTGGTGTCTAAAATATTATTTGAGTAACATAATTGTCTTTTACAAATATAACCCATCCTCCCTAAGCAATGCCTTTTTGAAATATCATTTGATATCACCATCTGAATAGAATATGATTTTTTTCTTTTAAATCTGATACTTTTTGCACTAGACCTCAAAAAAAACCCAATTATACTTTTGCAAATCAAAGTTTCCTGTAATGCAAATGATGATTTTTTTAAATTCATAAATCTCTTATTCCAGTACAATTATTATTTCTTAATACTATTTTATGCAATATCATAACTATTTTAACTATGTAAATTCTGATTGATAAGTATGGTAATTAAACACAGTTCACCAGTGATATTTTATTAAACTTTGATAACAGAAAGCCTAGAACAATTCTGCTTACGCTGGGCACTGTGTTTGCTGCTCTAAGTTAGAGAAATTAACCAGGCAAGGTCTCTGCCCTCAGAGAACTCATCGTGGTTATTATTAGAGGAAGTCTTAATATTAAAAAATAAAAATGTTAATAATATTATTAATAGATGTCCTCTTAATTAATTAATGTCTATTCTGGAGGACCCAGTGTGCTAAGTGTTTGAGGCAAAAATCTCCTCTAATACAACAAGCTCATGAGGCAGTCATTATAGGCACAGGTATAAAATATAGAACATGAGGGTAAAGCTAGGCATCGAAACAGTATATTATTCATTGTGGGGAAAAGTGTGTAGGTTCTACAGCCAAACTTGTTAATTTCAAGTTTTTACTCTTCCATTCATAGCCTGTATGTTCTTGGGTGAGTTACTTAACCTCTCTGTGCCTCAGTTTCCTCATCTATTAAATAAAATAATAACAGCAGTTACTACATAGGTTACTTGTAAGCAGAAAATGGGTAAAAAATTTAAGCTACCTAGAACTTTTTTAGACTTAGTAAGTCGTCAATAAATATTTATAATTATCATATTATTTGAATAACAGGTGATAGATTTTATTTTCTGTTATTGTTAAAAGTATGACTTAGCTTATAGCTTACCTAGTTGGTTTAAAATATTTGATATTTTTGTCTTGTTTTATGATATTACTAGTGTATTAGTCTATTTTACTTAGGAAAACAGAAGCTACTCTATGTAATCCAAGAATGGAATTGTTATTATAGGAATTAAGAATTTACACAATTGTTGAAAGATTGTGCAAGGAAAACTCAGAGAAGTACTTCACTAAAGCTCAGGAAAAAAAGGGATGATCTCATACTGAAGCTCCAAGGAGCTCATAAGGATGCATCTGTGAGCATCTGTGGATCTCATGTCCACTCATGCATCTGGTAGCAACTGCCTGCTGAGAAGTCTAACTTTTCTGCCCCATTGAAATCCCAGGGGAGGCTGCCATTTGGCAAACTGAGAATTAAATGGAAAAATGGATTGGGGCAAAAACAAGTTTTGGCACCCCTGAAGGAATTCAGAGGAGGTTTTTTGGAAGTGGTGGCAATGAGGTCAAGTTAACAACAATTAGGGCACCTAAACCATCTATGCTCTTCCATGGAATCGGTATTCCCCTCTTACAGAAGTTGAACCAGAGACACAAAGACATTACATACTCGCCTACATCCACCAGATATTAAGTAACACAGTAGGATTTGAGCCCAGCTCTGCCTGACTGTCATACCCAGGTCTTGTTTTAGCCACTGGGTATACATTTTCATGGAGGTGACATGCCTGAACTGTAGCATGGAGAAAGGAATATCAAAAAAAAGATCTTAAAAACTTTTTTCACTTACATTTCAATAGTATAGAAATTTTTATGAGTTGATGTTCAACTCATAAAATAACTTAATCACAGTATATTTAAAATTGGGTGTTCTCTAATGGTCGGCAATTGAAAATGAAGGGTCCTTCAAACTCCAGGTAGTTGAAGTTTGTACAGAACAAAGGAGTACTGTTGCTACCAAAGAAGAATTCAACCCTGTATAATTTAAAGCTTCATATGTCCAGCCAGTGCACGTTAACATCCAAAGGCAGAACTTAAAGAGCCATACAATGTGATATTTACAATTAAAATAGTAATGAAATGCAACTGACCTTTAATAATTATAACGTACTCTAGCTCATTAACTGAAATAATGTACTGCAGATGAATGTAAAAACTGGGTGTAAAATTCTTAGACCCCTGAAACTGTCTTTAAACCTTTAAATCACAAACTGAAAAGGCATCTGGCTGAATCACTTGTTTTATTCTGTCTTCAAGATGTATATCCTCTTTGCATGCAGAGAACCTTTTCAGAAGGAAGTTGTTCAAGAGGTAGTCCATATGTAAATTCACTAATTAGATTACTGAAAACACTAATAACACATCCTGTTGTTGCTTCTTTAAAAAGACAGAATATTCTCCACAATACATTCGCAATAATGTAAACTAAATATTTGCCTGACTGCAGAATAGAATTACTTTTACAGGAATCAGTAATAATATGACTCCTGATAGTATAAGCCTTTTGCATAGCCTCTTGTCTTTAAAATGAGTCATGAACTCAGGGATGCCCAAAACTTTTCCATATGATTGAGATGTGGAGATTGTGTGGAAAAACTGGAGATTTCAACTGAATAAATATATATATTTAAAGTGCCAATTTTGGCTGAAATATCTTCAACAAAATTTTTAAGGAGCAATTTGTAATTGCTTTTTGCAGGCAGAACCACCATAGGAGACATTCACAAACCTAAGCTCTGAATCATATGCATATATTTTTAATTACTGCACAGTCCATTTATTAATTGACAAAATATTTAACTAAAAGTGCTTTTAGAACAAATTTCTCATTTAGTTAGCATTTTTAAATGAAATACATCTGAAAAATATTATTACTGAGATTAAAAAAACATTATGTTAGGAAGAAGGGAGGACCATAATTTTGGGTATTATTTTGGGGTATTTATGGGTAACTCACATAAACTTTCTGAACCTCAGACTTCTCATTTCTGTAATAAGAAGGATGAGATGCTTTCTAAGGACCATAAAATTCTATTTTCCTCTGATAAATATAGTTTTCGCAATTCTTGCCATACTATGCAGCCAACGTTGCCGTTGCATATGAATATCATATGCACAGTAAACTCATAGTTTTACCTCTTTTCAGAACAGGATTTCGTTTCAGGCATACTCTCCTAATTGGTTGACAATTGCATTTATCTTGGCATTTCTGCTGAAATCATCACACACCAATTTTTCCTTTCTTTTTAACAGCACCGCAGAACTTCAGGCTCTTAGAATGCTAGTTGTTTGTGTTCACGGTTTAAGGGATCATTCAGCCCGGTGTTTCTTTTTAGAAGCGCTGTTGCCATTTGATGGGGCTAATTCTTTAAATGCGCTTGCAGCCTCCTCTCTGTGGTGCATTTAGTGTCCCTGGAGACCTGGTCCTAGACTCGGGCAGTAGCCACAGCCCTCTCTCTCTACAGGTCATTGTGATAAAATCTTGCTCCATATTTCCACTTCCACTGTGCCATAGTTGGGCAACAAAATATATCTATATTAATTGTTACATGAGAATTTGATGTTACAGGAGTTTATTTCTACCCAAATCAAAGACAGGTATGAGTAGATTCTAGAAACTGAAGCAAGGCCATCTTTTTTTTTTTTTAATCACAATTCAGAATCCGTTCCAAAAATAAGAATGTTTTTTCGTTGTTATAGCTTAATCATTCATTTTTATCTTCCTAAAATTGATTGGAATAAAATATTTTGTCCACTTGGATTTTTCAAAAGCAGGAGCTGCTTTGCTTTCTTCTTCCTAATCTTATTTCTCTTCTATTGAGTCTCCTGGATTGGAAATTTATATTTTCTTTAACTAGCACTTTGTTGAAAAGTCCTCTGATATTCCATGTAAACTTGAGTTTATTCTGTTTTCTGCAGTGTCCTTAATCTCCAGTTTTGAGGTTATATATTCTTGCTTTTGTCCTCTTTGCCAACTTCTTCAATACATTCTATTGGAAGGCTTTTTAAACTATTCTTTTCTTGTGTTAGCCTTCTTAATTACTTCTATTCTCCACCAAACCACACCTTGAGTTTCTACATAGAGTATAAAGTTTGACTCTACTTGTTTTTGTGTTATACTAATTCTTGAAATACAGACACCTTAAGCTATAAAATAATACTCCATCCACCCAAACTTGTCTAACTGGAGTGATAGGCCAATATATAACAAAAAATATTTCTTCGGAATCACTCCTTGTTTCCTTTGGCCAAACAGGTGTTTATTAATTTGCATATGACTATGGTTTGGAGTAATAGTTGTTGTAGAAATTACTGTCTTTTAAATTATTAAAAGACAATAAATTATTGTCCTAAATTATTATGCTTTTATCTTACTTTTTGGGTTTTCTTTTTCCCCATCAAAATGACACCATAAGAATTACTTCCCCAATCAGAGAATGTTGGGAGTGTTGGAAGTCGTCCCAAAGGCTGTGCGGGAGGACGACCCCTGGCAAATCGGAAGTGCTCGGCTCTCCTGCCTCTGTCATTTAGCAGTTGTACACTTTAAATGAATCCCAGCAAAAAAATAAATAAATAAAAGTTTGTGGAAACAGGTAACTAGGTGTAAGACAAACAAGTGGTAATTTGTATTAAAATGTCTCAAAGGAGAATTCAGTGGGAATTATTTGAAGCCCCCTGAACTCTCTAGTGTCAAGTCTTACAAGTGAGTTATATCAACTGTTTGATCTTGCCTATAACTTGATTTCTATACCTGAATCACCCACATTTACTTTCCTATTTTCCTAATTTTTCTCAGAGAATTGATTTGGCTAAGGTTTAGAAATAAGAAGGATTAACATTTGAGACTGTGTGAAGGTGAATTTCTCAGAATTTGGGTTTTAGGGGCTGAAGACACATCTTTTTAAAAGGTGGCAACAAACCATCCTGGTCTGAGGTACTGACAGCAGAATGGAGCGATGTGTTTCCTGTTATGTGCACTTACCTCTCATCTCCCCTTTTAAGTATGTGCGTGTGTGTGTATGTGTATATATATAAAATACTTATGAAATATATATTTACATATGAATATATATATTTATACTATACTGTATATACTATACTATATATACTAATATATATGTATTTACTGTATATGACATGTCAGATAGCTTTAACTTCTTTACTCATGTCATATTGATGAAAAATATTTCGAAGGGATCTGGTTCCTTTGTTTTGTTTTGTAAGTTTCAAATATTGCAAAATATGACTAAAAGGCATAGAACTTTTTAAAGTAGAGGAAAATTTCATTACAGTATAGCAGGTTTCTGGGACTAGACACTGTCGCAAATGGAGGGGTGTGTAAGATAGTATTTGCCTTCACACATCATCTATTGGGATAAAAGGGATAAAAAAAATAGTATCAAGAAAACGTACTATTAGTGCTTTGGGCATTCCAAGGACAGAGAATTCACACAAAATGGAAAATCAGAAAATATTCTTGTAGAATGCTGAATTTTAGAGTTCTTGGTAATGATTAAGATTAATAATTAATAATTATTAAACAAATATGTATTAATGTCTACAGTATGTTAGGCCATATAGTATGGTCATGGACAAACAAAATATGCTTTCTACTGTGATTCAAAATAGAATCCATCTTATTTCAAGATAAATGAATTTTATGGTTTTTGTTTAATTGTGGTTACAGAATGCCAGCATCTGGTATTTTTCTCTATTTCACATTGATTTGGATTAGTATATCATTGGGGAATCATGCAAGAAAATACAAATATAGCTCAAATAGTTAGAATTGATGATCTCAGACCAATCAACCTTGTCAGCAGGCTGTGTTTCTTTGAAAAAATTATGTGGCCTCTCCAAGCATCACTTTTCCCATGTACGAATCCACATAGTATGTAGTACAGATTTGATGAAATAATTTACATAAAACATTTAGTACTGCCTTACACATTATAAGTGGTCAATGTTTATTGATTTTTTGCTGCTAAAAAACAACATATCAGGAGGGAGGGAGACACAAGAGGGAAGAGATATGGGAACATATGTATATGTATAACTGATTCACTTTGTTGTAAAGGAGAAACCAACACACTATTGTAAAACAGTTATACTCCAATAAAGATGTTAAAAAAAAAAAAAAAAACATATCACACAGAGAGTTATGTCTGTTCAACTGAGATGATCTACTTTTTCATTCGTCTGGAATATTTATTTATGATGTTTTCTGAGGACAGATGTTTGTATGGAATGATCATTAAAGACATTTTCTAAATTTTATTAGAAATATTACACAGATTTATTATATGTAATAGTACCATTATGAACTTGTTAAGCTTTGTCAATTTATGTAAACTGAATAAGGATACATACATACAAATTAATGCACTCTGTATATTTTGGGGCAGAATGACATACATTGACTCAAACTTGCCTATATTTATGTTCTACATTTAGGAACATTTGAGTTGACTCAATCTGTGCATGGAAAGGCTGGATCCTCAATTCTATGGAACTTCATTAATATAGTCTCAAAATGTTTTCAAGTGACTTCTCTTTTTAACTAGAGGATGAATTATTCTGTACATTCCTATAATAAAGCCTATCTCTGACTCACATTTTCAAAGTTGCGTACATTGACACACTGAATTTATATTTTAATCTCCCATTTGTTTCATTAATAGCTTTCAAGAACCATTGAAAATACATAAAACTGCAAGAGATAAATAAATACACTTGGATTTATTTCTTTTCCTTTTGTGGAATGTTGTGTCACTCACTCATTGCATTAATTATGTGACCCTAAAAACAAACAGAAAGGATCAGGATACACAAAAAAGCATGGTTGAACATAAAAATATTAACACACAAGTAAAATTTGTTAATACAAATCAACTATAGCTGTTGTTTTATCAAGTATAAGCCAGTCTGTTTTGGAGGCCTGTTATTTCCAGTTACTTTAAATGATTCTGAAACAAAATATAAAAACTAGGTTTTCAAAATACATGGCCTTAGATGATATTTACCAGGACTTTAGCAGTGAGATATCAGCCTAATGAGGTAGGAGCAAATGTTTGGCATATGTGGAACCAATCTGTTTTCAAACATTGTTAGCCTTGCCTGTTTCAGTAAATGCACTGTGTGAACCAAAATATTTTACTTCCATTCTGGGTAGCAATCAGATATGTGGGTGATGTTTCCTCAACAGGAGCATTTTTCAGTATGAGTGAAAATCACTTGTTTCCCAAATAACAGAATCAAGAAGAACATGACATTACAGATGAAACCCTGACCTCCCAATATCTTAACCTATCATGTTTCCAGGTTCTCCTTGTCCTCCTCCAGGCTGAAACAGGAAGCCACAGCATACTCACCTCCATAAATATCCACTTACCACATACTGAGAACTTACACACATTATGTATCTATTATACTTCTGGTGCAAAACAAAGTTCCCATATTATAGTGTTATCAATTTTCTGCATAATCCCTGAAACTAAGAACAGGTCACAGTAAATCTAGTATAGCTGTTCAATCCGTAAGCTAGATTAAGAGCAACTCCAATATTCTTATACTGGTCATTAATAATAGTCATATTAATTATAAAACAAGATATTCTACTTTCTACTAATTTATATGAGTTCATTTTTCTAGATTCTCTCTTTATATTTAATATGTTAATATTTTTAGTTTTTTTATACTTATTTTATGTTAGGTTATAATAGAAGCTGATATAATGCCTATAAATTCATGAAGATTCAAAATGAACTGCTACCACAGCTAAAAACAGACATATCTGCTCCCACAAGAGTATACTTTTGGCATATATTAAATTTATTGTAAAGTTTTCAAACCATTTCCCCCCTGTACATAATAAATTTTAAAAAGCAATTTAGAAATTACTCATAGAAAAGTGAATTGCCTAGCAATCCCATGAGTTAAAATTATGTCCTTGAGAAATCGTTTAAAATAAAACAGACTTCATTAAATGAGAAAAATAAATCCCTCTATTAACATAGCACCCAAACGCTAACAATACAAAGTAACAAATCGCTAGAGGCCTCAAATCATAGCATTCTAACCAAGGTTAATTTCTTTAATATTTTGAACACTGAGAAATTGTAGTCTAGAGGAAAGAATATATTAAGTCACTAAATTATCAAAATATCATGGGAAAATAACAGATTTAAGTTTTTACTATCCCTCCAATAAAGCCCTCTTGAGTTGGCAATAAATGACTAAGTTGAAGAAGAATACTTGGTATATATGTTTGAAATCTTTGGGGGTATAATAATTAAATCGCTGCAGTCTTTTTCTTGAAGAAAGAAAGTAGCCATTCATCCAAAGCTTTTAGGGATATTTTTTTTTTTCTCATAGAGAAGTAATTCCCTTTATTGCTCTTTGAAGAGTGTATAATGGATGCTAAACAATTTATTTCCAAATGGAAATGCATCTTCAGAAAAATTCATATTAATCTAACTTTAATTTACTTCAAGTCAACAAATATTTATGACACATTTATAATATGCAAAATTCTATGCTGTAAATTCCTAAGGGATATATAAAGATGAGTTAGACATATTCTTGTTTGGGGGAGTAAATACAGGAAGGAACGCCTAATTACAAGGGAGTTAAACACATCTGAGCTGGATCTTGAAGACACAGGATGATGTGAACAAGCAAAAATAAGTGGGAGATATTCAGATCGAAAGCAGTACAAGAAACAAGAAAAGACAGGAGCTGAACAAACTGATATAAAATTAAATCCTGTTAACTTACTCTTCATAGATGATGAGTGCTTCCTCATGTATAGACACGTCATCCTCAGAATAACCCAGTTATATAAATAGAGCTGGTGTCATGCGCGTGCGTGTGTGTGTGAGTGTGTGTGTGTGTGTGTGTGTGTGTGTATGTGCGTGTTGTAGATAAGAAAACAGTGGCCTTTTAGTTCCACTATACTGATTAGTAACAAAATTAGAAATGAATCCTGTTCTTTGGCTATTAGAGCATTTCTTTTCCCACTACATTATGCCACCTTTCATATCAGTTCAGATTGTATTGAAGGAGCACTATTCCCTAAGTACAATAGAAGCTGAGAAGTCGTAGGAGAAACGCCATGCCTCAAGTAATTTTCATGAAACTAACTATCCAAGTAACAAATAACTAGAACATTGCCCTCAGTTTAGATTTCAGCTACATGCAGTTATACTGAATAAGCATGAGATAAAGGAGAAGTCAAATAGGAGTCAAACTTCAAGGTTCCTGAGAAAACTTTCAATAATGATGAGGAAGACTTTGGAATATGGGGTCAAAGTCAGTCATGGGACCTAAATGTGGTGAGGGAGCTGTGATTTGGTTTTTCGAAGAAATAATCTTTCAAGTAATTTCTATGTCCTGGTAAGGAGACCCTCAGTTAAAAAAAATTAGAAGAAACTATGAAAATTGCATAAAATAACAATTGAATTTCTTTTATAAATGGTTTCAGTAGTTTGATTCAGCAAATACTCAAAGAACATTTATTGATGACATACTGGAAACTAGAAATATAGCAAACAACAAACTCTTAACAAACCAAAATATTTATCACAAAAAGTTGAATTCTTAAAAGTAAACTCTAAATACTTTTTCACTGTCAGTTTATATGTCAAGATTTACTCCACTTTTCTATGTATATTTTAATGCAGCTATCCATTCTTTAAGTAATCCCTTCTAAACACTTTTTTTCTTTTTTTAAAAAACTTTTTCAGTATTAACTTATTTTACTCTTTAATAATAAATGTGTCACGATTTTCTCCTTTTGATTTTTGGGCTTCTGGTATTATTATTATTATTATTTGTTTTTTTTTGTTTTTTTTTTTCGGTATGCGGGCCTCTCACTGTTGTGGCCTCTCCCGTTGTGGAGCACAGGCTCCGGACGCGCAGGCTCAGCGGCCACGGCTCACGGGCCCAGCCGCTCCGCGGCATGTGGGATCCTCCCGGACCGAGGCACGAACCCGTGTCCCCTGCATCGGCAGGTGGACTCTCAACCACTGCGCCACCAGGGAAGCCCTAGTATTATTTCTTAAGTATTTCCATTTCTATTGTTTGTTTTTTGTTTCCTATCCATAACATCTGAATTGATTTTTATCCACTGTTCTTTTTTTTAATTAATTAATTAATTTTATTTATTTTTGGCTGCATAGGTCTTCGTTGCTGCGTGCTGGCTTTCTCTAGTTGCAGCGAGCAGGGGCTACTCTTCACTGAGGTGCGCAGGCTTCTCATTGTGGTGGCTTCTCTTGTTGTGGAGCATGGGCTCTAGGCGCGTGGGCTTCAGTAATTGTGGCCCATGGGCTCAGTAGTTGTGGCTCGCGGGCTCTAGAGTGCAGGCTCAGTAGTTGTGGCGCAGGGGCTTAGTTGCTCCACGGCACGTGGGATCTTCCCAGACCAGGGCTCGAACCTGTGTCCCCTGCATTGGCAGGCGGATGCTTAACCACTGAGCCACCAGGGAAGCCCCACTTTTTCTTAAAAGGGGTGTGTGTGTGTGTGTGTGTGTGTGTGTGTGTGTGTGTGTGTGTTTTAGGTTTCAGTAATTTAAAAATTCAGCAAAGAGTCAAACTTAAGCCATTCTTTCATATTATTAATGAGAAGATGAGTTCAGTAAGGAGAACCAACGTTTTGGAGAGTCCATATACTTTCTTGACTATATAGGTACGGTTTGGGGGTAACCAATCACCCTCAGGTCAGTGATTTGCTAGAAGGACTCACAAAACTCAGAAAAACTGTTATATCATGGTCATGGTTTGCTACAGTGACAGGATATAGAATAAAATATCAAAGGGATGAGGTACATAGGGCAAAGTCCAGGAGACACCAGATGTAAGCTTCCTGGAGCCCTCTCCCAGTGCAATTGTGCAGACAGGGTTTATTTCTCCCAGCCATGATGTGTGGCAACAATATACAGAGCACTGCCACCCAGTGAAGCTCACCTGAGCCTAGATGTCTAGGGTTTTTATTGGGGTCCAGTGACATAGGCATGGTTCCCTGCTGACCTTTATTCTGCAGCCCTTCCAGAGATCAAGCTGATAACACATGGCCCAAGCCTACCACCGTCAATCACACTGTTACCAAGAACTCTCTTTGTTGCCCAAATTCTCCAGGTAACAAAGATACTCTGAACAGACAGGATACTCTAAGGACTTAGATGTTACCTCCCAGGAATCAGGCAAGAGACAAGCCTTTAATGTGCAGTGTGTGCACAGCCTGGACTTGCTGAGTTGATCATTTTCTGCACAATAGGATTAACTTTTTATTAAAAATACAAAAACATTTCTCCTTTAGGTATCGGAAACACTATAGGTCAAGGGGAGATAAAAACATACACTTGAAACAGAAAAGGGACTGAGGATAGCAAGCAGCAAATTTAATTTTTTTTAAAGAGTAATCTACACTGATGACATTACTTTATCTCCCATTCATTTCTCAGATAGCTGGCTTTTCTTTTCATCACACTAAAGAAACTCCCCTCTGTAATCCAGAAGGACACATAAAACACTGGAGATAATAAGTCCAAAGAATTTTTCAAACCTTTGCTTTAGACACTGCAGGTCACAAAACATGCTATATTTTATTTGCACTTTTGACTACTTAAAAAGGTGTGCAAAAATCCAAACTGTCTACAAGTTTATAAAATGAGAGGTGTTACTCTTAAGACCATTTCTAACCTAAGAGATAATCATTGTTCACAGCTTTTTGAATGTCCTTCCAGAAAATTTCTACACACACACACACACACACACACACACACACACACCCCTTTGTTTGACTCCATTATTTACACCAAGTAATGTATAAAATATATAAAATAAGCTGATCCTTTTATTTAACATCTAACTGAGATATTTTCATGTAAAATATAATGATAAAACTTCTGGATTTTTATAACTGCAGAGAATATTGATATATGACTGTGGTATAATTTAGGATATAAGGTGATATTTCTCAAGCTACTAAGGTAAACAATATCTTACTGTTATTATTTCAATCTTCAGTTATATTCAATAAATTTGAGCATCTTTACATACATATGTAACAGCCATTCATAGTTCTTGATTTTATATTTTCTTCTTGTAGTAACATCATTAGAACTTACGCTGTCATATTTGTTGCGAATGCACATTTCCTTTTTTTTGGTTTTTGTTTTCAATCTATTTTTGGCATATTTTCTCTGCCAAAAAAATTCTGTAGTGAAGTTTTTCTGTGTTTTCCTTTATAGTTTCTGGGGTTTGTGTCTGGTTTAGAAAGAATTTCCAAACAAGATTATAAATGGTACCTTTTTCCATTTTTCATGCAGATTTTCGTCTGCACCACTTCTATGTTTTGAAATCTATTGACAGTCTCTTTGTGGCTTAATATTTAATCATTTATTATAAATTTTGCATATACTCTTGAAAATATGTTTTAGTGTCTGTTTTCAAGGACCACAGTTTAATATGTATCTAATAAATTGCCTCCATATTATTTGGGTCCTTAGTCTGTGCCCATATTTCTTGTTGTTTACTTGCTTTGCATAGGTTTAGTGACAAGTTAAAATTGTAACATCATTATGAGTTTCTGTTATTTTCTCCAATATAATTTCTATAGGTAGTATTTGATCAATTTTGATTCTGTTTTTTACTACACAAAATTTTGTTCTTCTTTTAAAAATAATTTGTTTCATTATTTAATTCTCTTTTTCATTCTGTTTAAAAATTTTCCCTTGCTTTCAAACTTCTCTATTTTTATTTGTATTTTCTGGTATGCCATTTTCTTTAAGATCATGTCTATCATTTTTATGTTTATTATTACGATGTTTCGAGTTAGTTCTACCTTATAATATGCTTTTTGCTTTGGATGTGCCTTTGCTTTCTCTCTCTTACTGTAGCCTCCACTACTACTAAACATGCATGCATTGTGTTTGTATGGTTTTTTTCCTGCTGAAAATTAAAAATTTAGACTTTGTCTTTAGATTATTATGACTAATGTTAACATCTACATCTTTAATACTCTTAAGCTTCTATTGTTAGATTTATCAGACTTAAATGGTTGCATGATGTTGATTTTCTTCATCATTGATCATCAGCCATGAAAGAATAGTGAATTTATCACCTAATTTATTACTTTGCCTTCCACTATCCTATTTTTGGTTTGTTCTTTTCTGTAATATCATTATTTATTACATTTAAAAATTTTAAACCACAATTACCATAACTGTTTTGAAAAGGACTCAAGGGTGCTGTGTTTACTGATTTATCTCACGTCTAAAGATAAATCTTCATACTTGAGAATCAGTTTGTTTGAATATTCTTAATTGCCACTTACATTTTTTGCATATTCTTTAGACACATCTTCACAATCTACTCACCCCATATGGACATCTAAGGTCAGGCTGATTCCCCCAGAACAATAAAGGGTTAATTTGGAAAGTCAAGGTAGTCCATACCCTGTGTGATCCAAACAAAATTTGGCCCTTGTCTGGCTCCTAGGGGATAACCTCTAAGCCCTTGGAATATCTCGTCTGATAAGAGTATCTGTATCTGAGGGCCTTGGACCATGCCACATTGACTATGTTAATAATGTGATTTATGGTGGGGGCCTGGGACTGTAGGTAGCCGCTTGACTTCTGGAGGGGTGGGAGTCTAAATGTCAACCATGCCAGTTAACATACTCATGTAAATGACCTCTAATAAAAGTCCTGGACGCCCAGGCTTAGGTAAATGAGCTTTGCTGGTTGGCAATATTCCATATGTGGTATCACACATGTTGCTACACATATAGTATATTACTGGGAGAAGTGAGTGCTATCTGCAAAAATCCAGCAGGAGAGGGAAACTGGAAGCATTCCCTGGTGTCTCCTGAATTCTGCCCTAGAAGCTTCTTTCCTCTGCTGATTTTAGCCAGTGTTCTTTCACAGTAATAAACTATAACCATGAATACCACAGCTTTTCTTAGTTCTCTGGGTCCTTCCAGTGAGTCCTTAAACTTAACTGTGGTCTTGGGACCCGTCCCCTCCAAACAGTACTCCCTTTATAGTTCCTTTGAAATTTTTGTCTTTGGGGGCATGTAAAGCAGGGGCAGGTATTTTTCCATTTTAGGAAATTGTTAATTTCATTATTTTGCTTTCAAATGTGTTTCTGTTTCAACTCTTCTGTTTCTTCTTGAAGGATACCAATTACAGTCGTGTTAGCTTTGAATTTTCTGTCATCATACTTATTTTCTCTAGTCGTTTCTAGCTCTGTTGATTTCCATTTTTTATTCCTGTGTTTTTTCAGACCTACCTTCCACGTTCTTGACGGTTTAGAGTTGTGCTTGTTTTTCTTTGTTGCTTCGTCTAAATGAACATCATTTCTATGGTTATTTTATTTTCTCTTCCCTTATTTTCTGAACTCTTCTACCAGCATTTTTATATTTACCTTTGTATATTTTCTTTGAATTTTTATTTCAGACAAACCATATTTTCTTTAATTTCATTGATTTCTTACAACATTTACCCACAAATTTGTAAAATAGCTTTTCCTGATATGTAATTTTGGGCAGTGTGCATCTTTTATCCCCTTTCCTCCTTCCCCTTTTTATATTCCTTTCCTCTCTTTTCTTTCAATATCTTTTCACAAATTCTGTGCTGGTTCCTTGTAAATTTTTTTCACCTTTGAAATGCAGGGTTACTTTTTTGGGGCTGGCTATTTGTTGAAGGATGGTTTGAGTGAGGTTAAAGACTAGGGTCAATAGGCCACATGGACTTCAGCCCATTTTCTCTGAAATCTTTCTCAAGAATACTCTCCCTGAGGATAATTCTCTGCTCTGGCATAGAAGGAACTAGGTAGAGAGAACCCTAAAGCCGTGTATGTTCCTGTCCCCTGCAGTGATTTAACAGTTACTTCTGCTGATCCGACCAAGACTGTCCTGAGCAGTGATTGCCACATGCTTTTTCTTTTCTGACTTGCCCTATTGAAGACTTGGCTACATTTTAACAAAGAAACAGATCTCTGTGTTTCTTTTTTAGCCTCCTCTCCCATCTACACTGCCTTTTAAATTGTCTGAAACTAATTGTTTAAATCAGTTGAAACTTACAAATGGACTGAAGAGGTTGTGATTTGCTTGTTTTTAACTTTAGCTTAGGAGTTATTTTTCTATGTATCTCGTTTCCTTTCCGTCCACCATGCCGTAGATTCAAATATTATTCTGGAATGTTCTCTAAGCTCTCATATGTACCCAGATCAACAACAAAGTTTTGTTTTGTCCCTCAAGATATATGTTGCTAACTGACCAAGGCCCACTTAATAGAGCTCATCTCCTACATTATTTTTGGTAGTTTCCAAAGATGTTTGATATAAATAGGAGTTAACTACCTCACACATTTACTACCATGTTAAAATAAAAGCAAATCTCAGAGCAAGCATTGTCCCACATATAAAAGACAACAAACACTTATTACAGAGGAAACAGAAATCATGTCATAAAATCTGTTTTAGGAGTTTGACAAAAATCCCAGTTCTCTGTCCTTTTAAGTACTTGAATCACGCCACATGAAAAGTCTGTAAAAGCAGAGAATAATATTCTAGAGGCAAGGTTATCCTTAAGATTATCATCAGGAAAATAGAAATACTTCAGAACAAATTTCTGGATATAAGTCTGTTCACTGATCAAGTTTCTGGCTTGCCCAGATTCCTAATACTATTAATGAGTAATAAAAAGTTTAGCTTTTCCAAACCTACTGAATTTAAAATTGAGAACGCATTTCTAATATTCATCATGTTATTTGACAAACCAATGTTTTCACTAATAAAAACACATTTTTACTTCAAATTTGCTAATGAACAAATATTCAACTATTGATCTAGTTATGGATTA
Source organism: Physeter macrocephalus (assembly GCF_002837175.3). Lineage (NCBI taxonomy): Eukaryota > Metazoa > Chordata > Mammalia > Artiodactyla > Physeteridae > Physeter > Physeter macrocephalus. The sequence continues at coordinate 136,774,445 of NC_041220.1, read as the reverse complement.
CCTTTGGATTAGGGTCTTTTTGATATAATAACAGCTAATCACCCCTGTCATATGTTTTTCTGATCAAAGTAACCGATTGCGCCTAGAGTTGAAGCTTAAACTAACTAGTACATACTTACTAACATACTGTCTATATCACTCTGCTGCAATGTTGAAATCTTTAAAAACAGATTACAGATGATAAAAAAAATGCCCAATTTACTTTTGGAGAAACTGGCTCAATTCCCAAGATCAGCTTTTCAGCACGCAAAGTACCATATGTCATCGCTCTTGGTAGCACTTTTTCTTTATACATTATGTATCTAGATATACACTAACTGTATCAAGGACAAAAGTTTGGAGCTTTGAATTCTTAATTTCATCATATTTAAGAAGAAGATCCAGGAAGAACTCTCTTCATGCCCTCATTCTTCAAACCAAATATCTACATGTTCTTTCTTGGAAATTTTCTTTCCTTTATTTCTTTCTGTGTTTTTCTTCCACTGCCCAATATTTTTGTTTGTTTTAATTATTGTTTTTAGTTTGATATAATTTCAGCATTACAGAAAATGTGTAAGAATAATATCCAACCCAAGACCATATGTTCAGTTCCTCAGACTTACCTTTTATGACCCTAAATTTTTAAAAAGCACATGGAAAATACCCTTTATTTGAGTTTGCCTGGTGCCTCCTAATGATTACAGGTCATAGAGTTTGGCAGGAATACTACAGGATATATTTTGTATCCTTTAACTTTAAGGTACATGATGTCCGTTTGTCCCTTGATCTGTCAACTACAAGCTGGAGACCCAGGAAAGCCAGTGGTGTAGTTCCACTCCGAGTCTTAAAGCCTGAGAACCAGGAGCAGTTAAGATGTTACTTCTAGTCCAGGTCCAAAGGCCTGAGAACCAGAGTCCAATGCTGTAAGTTCCAATCCAAGGGCAGGAGAAGACTGATGATCCAGCTCAAGCAATCAAGTAGAGAGAGTGAATTTTCCCTTACTCTGCTTTTTGTTTTATTCATTCCCTCAACAGATTGTATAATATACCCACTCATATTGGCGCAGGCAATTTGTTATACTCGATTTACTGATTCAAATGTTAATCTCGTCTGGAAACATCCCCACAGACACATAGAGAAATAACGTTTAGCCAAATATCTCGACATCTCATGGTCTAGCCAAGCTGACCCATGAAATTAATTATCATAATAATTTTCATCACTTGCAAGCCCAGAGAACTGGGATGTTTACAGATTATTTTTCTGTACTCACCTACCCCCTCCAACACCTAACAATGCACTAAGAGATGTAATTAATATTTCCCTTATGACTCTCAAATCTGTCTCCTCTTTCTCATTATCTCTGTGACTATCCTAGGTAAAAGCTTTGTAATTTTATAATATTTTACTATAGAGATTTTGTAACTAACCTCTCAATCTCCAGCACTGTCCTTTTTCAAGCCACTCTTCCTGTAGCTGTCAGTGTCAGTATTCTGTGTGGTTCCCGACAGTAACAACTTTGCCTCTTTTAAACACCACCGTGCTAGAACAGTGATTAAGATATAATAAATATTCTATAAACATTGGTTGAATAAAAGAATAAAATGCAAACTTGAAAAGGTAATGTCCAAACCAAAATCACTCCGTCATTTCTCACAGATTTACAGACATTCTTCAAACACCTTGGCCTAGCAAACAAAATGCATGTTTACCTGGAGCAAATTTATCATCCACCACACTTTAATACCCCTTATTTCCTCCAGTGATATAAAATTATTGTTTTTCACATAACCCATAACCCATCAATCTTTCATACATGCTGTTAGTTTGACCCTTTCACTCTTTTTCGAACTAGCTATAAATAAACATTTTTCAAAAAATGCAGCTTGATTCTTACTTAATCACCATGTACCCCATGATGTCATATAGATATATTATTTTTCTGTCACCAGTAACATACTTCATCAAAGCACTTAGTTCACTGAACTATAATTACTGTCCTATTTTTCTCTCTCCTTTTGGGTAAGGGCCATTTATTATTTATGTTTTCATCACCAGTTTATAACTGAGTACCTGTTATAGGTAGACAATCAATATATATTTGCTGAAAAAGTGAATTCTGAACCCTACATGTCAAATAACATTTCACCCCATATCTACTTTTAGTATTTCTGCTCTACTCATCCTTAAAACTGTTTTCACCTCAGGAGAAACCGTCTATTTTCCTTCTTGGAATTCAATAATCTCTCTTTGCTCTCATCACTCTAATGTTTGTCATTATTAAAACATTTAAATCAATCTGATTTGTAGTATAAATGATTATTTGTTTTTCTATCTCCCCAAGTGAACTACAAACCCTGTGACAACAAAATCTATGTCTTCGTTCTATTAGATATACTATAATAATTATATTACCAATAATAGTACCTTAAGGAAAAAGTTTTATATTGAGTAATTGTCAGAGCTTTATTACAGAAACAAACCATTGGAGCTAATCGTGGAAGTGAACCCTTCAGGGGCAGGAATTTTATGGAGAATAAAAGGAAAATCATATTATATTGTGTAACAAAGTATAGAATCAGCTGCTTTGTAAAAATTACTGTGTTAGACATAACTTGATTGAAGATAATCTTTGTGGTTGGAGCATAAAGACATTTCATGTTCATTTTACATGTACTTTGCTTTTTGAGAATTATTAGTTAAGTACAAATTGTGGAAGACTTATTATTGTTCATAAAGTTTCTTCTCATATTTTAATAGTGATTCACAATTTTTAAATTGTGTTTACATACTTTACTTCACATTAATGCTTAATATTATTTTGTAAAGTAGGAGAGGGAACTGAGATTCAGCAAATTCGAGTTACGTCCCTGAGCTCTGTCATATTGTTAATTACCACAGAAGTGTGCAATTTTATTACCATGGTAATACAGGCAGAGAGAAAAAAGAAGTAATGATTTGGGATCTGATCTAAGATTTTTTTTTTTTTTTTTGTGGGGCAACTGCCAGGAAAGCTTATCCTGGTGTAAAAACTAACTATAGGTGCTGTGACTCTGAAGCATGTTCAAAAATACTCAATAGAAGTAAAGTAATGCAAATTTCTAACATCAAAGAAGCTTCCATTTATCACCTATCAAAATAGCAAATATATTTTTTAAACTGTTCAATAGAAAGATGACATAGGGTCAGTTATTTAACCAATATTTAAATTATGAGATGTCAAGTGGACAAAGTACAACATGCAAAGGAATCTGAGATTTCCATCATTCTATTTGGTTTTGTAATTTAAAAATTAATCGAAAGTCATCAGATGCCCCATGCTTTGTGTGTGGCCAAGGTTGGGAACTGATAACTTCTAACCGAAAAGCAAGTCTCCTGGCCCTGGACCTGAATTAGGACATGGTCGGTTGACTTATGACAGTGTTCTCAGAGCAGGAGTAAGGGTAGAAAGTTTAGGTAACAATGTTAAATTATTGCCTCATGTGGGAGTGTTCCTCATGCATAATTTGGAGGAAAGGGTAGTGTTAGTAAACCTCACACTGAAAAGTAAAATGAAGTGACTGGTGAATCTTGAACTTTAATCTTTTGTCATCCTAGATCCAATGCATATTCTATTCTGTCCACTCACCACAACCACAGCAGTTATTTTCAGACATTCACTAAATATTAATTGTTGAGTGAATTATAACCTGCAAAATATGTTTCTGTAATGACTTCCCTACAACTTTAAGAATATATCCATTTTCTCATTCTCCCCATTTTGAAACATTGACATCCCCTATAAAATAAATAATGCTATATTTTAGGTCACCAGCTATAATTAATAAGGCATTCTATATATATACATACTATCTCTTGAATTATTCGTTCAACTACATCATGAATTATACATAATTCTTCATTCTCATTGTCACCACTTTAGTTCAGGCCCTCATCATTGCATGCCTGATCAACAACAGTGATATTATAAATAATTTTCCTATTTCTAAACTAACAGATACCCTGAATGTCTTATTTTGCTCATATTTTCTGTAGCACTATGTTGATCATACAGCACAACTTTAATGACTCCATACTGAATATGTAAAAAGTACCAAAAGCACTTTATAGAGATTTTATCCTCACTATTTTTCATGTCTTAGTAGGATAGTAATATTTGGGTAATTTTTTGGCTTCTAAAAAATTTCAAGTTGGATTTAAAACTTCAAAAAAGAAAAAACAAAACTTCAAAAAAGAAAAAAGAAAAAAGGAAAGAAAGAAAGAAAAAAGAGGGAAAGAATATCAATTTGGGAACTCATTGTATCCACACTATTTTACCTTCATGTTCAAGTTCTCAGTCTGATACCTGTTGGGGTACAAATACTGAACCAAAGAAAGAGCAGTGATCCTTCTAACTAGTCATTCATTTCATTCACAGCACGTAAACATGTTGCAAAAACATACATACAGAATTCAGTTAGAATTTAACTCTCACTCTTCCTCTGCCCCATCAGTCCAACTCTTATTTAATAATAAAATAGATTGTAGATTAATTTATACAAATTTTAATATAAAAATAATTTTTTGACAAGGCATACTGAAGATGGAACGGTTTATCTTAGGAGGTGTTCAAAATGATGGTTATCAATGTTCAGAAATGCTCTTTGTATAGTTTTGAAGAGATCTGAAATATTGCTTTTGAAATCCTAACTGAAAATTAGGTTCAAATTTTGAGTCAATGAAAAATCCCTTTAGAACAACATAAAGCCTGAATCATTATATGCATATGGTATTTTCTGAGACTGAACTATGAATATGCATAAATTGGTTTAGAATATATAAAAATCTTGGGATGGGACTCTAATCATAGCAAAGATCTTAGTCATATCAACCAATTTTAATTTTGTACTGTTAATTTTTAAGCATTCCTGCAAAATTACTAGACATGAATCACATTTCTAAGAATACATTTTCAGTTTTGTTGTCATTTTCTTCCAGTAACTGAAATGAAGTCTGGACTATTAGATAATTTAGAGAATATAATGAAACCATAATCTAATGAGCAGTAAAGTTCAGTAAATGTTCTGATGCATCTCTTTACTACCAGGAAATAATAAATAGTAAGCTAATTTCCATTAGAGCTAATGCTTAGTATGAATAAAATATTAATGTAATAATAAACTGTAATATAATAATACATAAGAGGAAAATAGAGTTAAATTTATTTGTTTCTTTCTGCATAAGGAATGCTTCTCAGTTGCCCTAAAGTTTAAAATATTTTTTAATTACAGAGGTCATTTTTAAAGATGATCTAAAAATGTTTCAAGTTAAACTAAAAATACGAGGAGGAAAATATGACAAAATAAAAGCTTAGTAAAAAAATGAAATAGTCCAGTTGACATATCATGTGGAATCCTAAAAGTATATTAATATTATAATTTTTAGATTAATATGAGGTGTCTCTATTATTTTAACATTTTTATTGGAGTATAATTGCTTTACAATGGTGTGTTAGTTTCTGCTTTACAACAAAGTGAATCAGTTATACATACACATATGTTCCCATATCTCTTCCCTCTTGCGTCTCCCTCCCTCCCA